>NC_091638.1:4757167-5060197 GCF_027580195.1 Bos mutus
TCACATGTGACACCTTCAACTTCTCAGTCAGTTTGTGCTTTGGATTTATAAAATTTTACTGACTTCCACCACTAGAGTCACTGTACCATTAATCTTGTAGTTTCAGCCTTTATTCTTGACCCCCTGCCATTCTCAAGCTAGTAAAATATAAATATAACAAAGTTATACTACAGAGACATTACTTTGCCAACAAAGGTCCATCTAGTCAAAGCTATGATTTTTCCAATAGTCATGTATGGATGTGAGAGTTGGACTGTAAAGAAAGCTGAGCACCAAAGAATTGATGCTTTTGAACTGTGGTGTTGGAGAAGACTCTTGAGAGTCCCTTGGACAGCAAGGAGATCCAAGCAGTCCATCCTAAAGGAAATCAGTCCTGAATATTCATTGGAAGGACTGATGATGAAGCTGAAACTCCAATACTTTGGCCACCTGATGCAAAGAGCTGACTCCTTTGAAAAGACCCTGATGCTGGGAAAGATTGAAGACGGGAGGAGAAGGGGCCGACAGAGGATGAGATAGTCGGATGGCATCACCGACTCAGTGGACATGAGTTTGAGTAAGCTCCGGGAGTTGGTGATGGACAGGGAGGCCTGGCGTGCTGCAGTCCATGGGGTTGCAAAGAGTCAGACACAACTGAGCAACTAAACTGAACTGATACTACAAAGGTTTCACTACAGTAGCCATGCTGCTGCTGCTGCTGCTACGTCGCTTCAGTCGTGTCCAACTCTGTGCAACCCCATGGACTGTAGCCTACCAGGCTCCTCTGTCCATGGGATTTTCCAGGCAAGAGTACTGGAGTGGGGTGCAATTGCCTTCTCCTACAGTAGCCATACCTAAACATTTATAATGCATTATAATTTGAGTCATTTTCACATATCCTTTTTGTTGCTGTTGTTTAGTCCCTAAGTCATACCTAACTCTTTGCAACCCCATAGCCCACCAGGCTCCTCTGGTCATGGGATTCTCCAGGAGATCTTTCTAACCCAGGGACTGAACCCAAGCCTCTGCCTCAGCAGAAGGATTCTTTATCACTGAACCACCAGGAAACCCTCTGCTGTAAAGAAACCGCCTACCAATGTAGGAGACCTGGGTGCCATCCCTGGATTGGGAAGATACCCTGGAGGAGGGCATGGCAACCCATTCCAGTATTCTTGCCTGGGAAATTCAACGGACAGAGGAACCTGGTGGACTGCAGTCTATGGGGTTGCTAGGGTCAGACACGACTTAGCAACAAATATAATTTTTAAGTCGTTTTATTTCATTTATTGAATTCTTATGATAACCAGCTAACAGTTGCAAATAGGGTTTAAATTAGTTGCAAGAATTAAACTCTTTAAAAATGATACCCAGAAAACCAAGTTATCCTTTTCTTCATTGGCTTCCTGAACTTCTCTTGTGCTAATTCAGTACACAATGGTAACTAAAATATATGATGACATTTACTACCTATTTATTAAAGGTTGCATTAAATCTGATCTTAGAAGATTGGATATTTTTGTAATTATTCATTTGTAACTAATCCAGTTACTTCCCTAGTACTTCCCTAGTGGGTACATTTTAAGCAGCATTTCATAATTATTACCTCTTCATTTAAAATGATGAATATCAAATATCTAGCTCCTAAGTCAAACTGACATGTCTCAATGTATCCACTATATTTATTGGAAATAATTTTGGTATCTTATGTTGACCAAACAAGATGTAGAACCTAAAAGTTGAAAATTATGTGTTACTCATTGGACAAAACTGAGGACTTAAGCCTGGGACACAGCATCTCAGATCATTCTAAGAGACTGCTTCCAAAGAGGAGCCAGGATATACAGAGATTTTTGCAACAAAGATCAGGTAGTCAGAACATCCAAAGATTGCTTTTAATTAAGAAAAACAAGGTAGCTCAACGTAGGGAGTTTAGTGCTTTCCTCTATATGCGGCATGCCATTGCTATGCTTCAGTGGTGTCCAGTTCTTTGTGACCCCATAGACTGTAGCCCATCAGGCTCTTCTGTCCATGGGATTTTTCCCAGCAAGAATACTGAAGTGGGTTGCCATACCCTCCTCCAGGGGATCTTTCTGACCCAGGAATCGAACCGGTGTCTCCTGCGTCTCCTACATTGCAGGCAGATTCTTCACTACTGAGCCACTGTGGAAGCCCCCTTCCTCTATATGGGAAGATGAAAAATCCAGGGCTCATTGAAATGCAATGAGCCCTTTGATATGCACCTCAGCTGTCTATGGCCAGTATCCTGTGCTTTCTTATCCCGAGTCTCCTCAAGGTGTACATTTGTGGGCGGCTGCAGTGGCTGATGATTTGATGATGGGCATCCAGTTTCATCCTGAGTTCCCACAGGAGTCACCAGGACAGCTGTAATGTGATGGCTTGATGGTTGCAACATCTTTGTTTACTGATGTGGCAGGCAACATTTTTTTTTTCATTGACATCTAATTGACTCCTGTAAACTACATCTTAAAGTTTCTATTTAGTTCTTACAGACTCTGTCTGGAAAGTCTAGAAATAACCCTATTATGACTGAAATACTAAGCTGCTACTGGAAAATGACCCCCCAAAAACACTCCCTTTCTTTTTGAAGTAAATCATAAATGCTTTAATCCACAAATAATGTGAACTTAAAATATAGAAAATATCTGTGAATTTAATAAAAATCCTTTTCAGAAGAGAACGACAGAATTAAACATCACTTTCCTACTTAGGTGGTGTGACATTTTCATTTTGTTCCAAGTTATTTTACCTTTTTTGTGACTCTGGAGTTTGTAAACATGCCATAAAATTTGGTAATTACATAATGACAATTTCATGGTTCTAGTTCAGTATAAAGGTGGCTAGACAGAGCAGCAAATCGATTTTCTTTTTTACCTTGTGCAAAGGAACACAGGAAATGGAATGCAAAATCTGCATTAAGACCATGTTGGAATTATAACTCAACAATCTGTTACACAAGAAATGAAAACCAGGTGCAGCCCGTGTCAGCTGTTGTGCTGTGACAGTCAGCCAGTGGGTTATGCTCAAACACCCCTTTGTTTAACCCATGTCTTGCCTTGTAACCCAGTGTTCCAAATGCTCATCTCTGGTGGTGTCCTCTTGCCAAAGATCCTCAGAGGCAGGACTGACCCCAGACAAAATTATGAAGTAGATGAAACTTGGGTTCATCCGTGCCTTAGTTTCTCTCCACCTCCCTGTCCCCGGTGTCTACCGTAGCCACCCATCACTCGGGATTTTCCCTCTGTTTTTAGGGGGTTCGTGCTATTTCTTGTTGCCCAGTCTCTTGTTTTAAGCAATATTTATTTATTTATTTGACAACATCGGCTATTAGTTGTCCATGGTATGTGAAATCTTCACTGTACCAAGCAGGCTGAGTAGCTGGGGCTTGAGGGCTTATTTGCTCCACAGCGTGTGAGGGCTTAGTTTCCTGAAGCAGGGACTGAGCCTGTGCCCCCTGCATTGCAAGCGGATTCCTCACCACGGGACCATCAGCAACGTCTCTCAGGCCGTCTTTAAATCATTTTTCTACCTGAAGAAATGATCAGTGATTACCCAGTAGGAGCCAAGCGATCAAGACCTTCCTCTTTTCCTTCCAGATCTTACTTCTGACTGTTCTCACCAATGTTCTACTCCAAGGGGACTATCCACCTTGCCCTTTTTATTCACAAGACTTTTTCCATGATAACTCTTCTGCCTGAGCTGGCCTCCACCTCTTATCTCCATCTACGGAAACCCTAACCATCTTCAAGGTTCCACTCAACTCTGCCTCCTCCAGGTGTCTTCCCGGAGCACCCTGGCCTGTCCACACTACGCTTCATCCATCCTCTCACGGGGTGCTTAGCATGCGTTGCTTGGTGTCAGAATAATATTTACATGTGTGTCTCGTGTCTAGGCACTGTGCGAGGCACTTCACAAATGTAATATCTTTCACATTTTACAACAATTGTATGACATAGGTGTTGCCATCCCATATACCAGTTAAGGAAACTGAGGCTCAAATAAGTGAAATAACTCGCCCAAGGTCCCAGTGCCAGAAAGCAACAGAGCTAAGACTTGAACCCAGGTCCAAAACATGTATCCTTTCCACTGAATCATATGGCTTTCGATTTAATTCTTTCCATCTTCTAAAAGATGAATGGGGATTTAAGATGGAGGAAAAGGCCAGTGTAAACTTTCTGATTATCAAATACTATCCAACAAAGCAATAGAATTTTGTGATAATTACCATATTCTTTGCTAGACCTATTGGTTAACTGTAATCCATGAGGAATTCAAGTCAAATGTGAAAGAAAAAAAAAATATCCTTACTTAACATTGTCAAAACAAATTACATGGCATAAAAAGAGAATATTGATGACAATTTACAAGTCAAGAAAGGCTGGGGAGCATTGGTCTTTGAGCACTACAGTTCAAGGAAAAGGAGTAAATAAACTTGGCTACCTACAAGTTTCCTGGGATTTAAACAATTTGGTCTGAAAATACAATGATCATCTGAATCTCCTATTGAGCACATAGCCTGTTTTTTTTTTTTTTTTTTTTTCTTTCTTTTGTCTGACATCTTGGATAAGTTACAGGAGAGAAACTTAGAGTTTCTAAGCAGGAAATCTCATCTCAGACGGATCATCTCAAGGACCCAGAACCATGGCGTCTAGCCTGGACAGGTCACTTCTGGGGGCTCTTCAGCCTCGGGCCAGCCTCCCACCCATCACATGGTGGAGGCCCATCCAGGGGAGAATTTAGACTTAGAATCTACATGCTTTGACATCAGTATCTTTGCTTCTCCCAAAGTGGGAGAAATCTGTCTTCATATCTACTCTTTTATTCTCGTCTCATTCCCTGGGCCTCTGCTTGTCACACTATCAGATTGTATTTCTTTAGCCAGAGTTATCAGCAATCCTATGTTCCCAGTGCATCTCTGTCTCAGCTTTGTTTGCAAACTTCGTTTCAATTGTGTATGCTTCCTCTATGCCAGTTTCACTTATTGATGGTTCTACACTTTTGTTCCTCATACCAATCTTAATAATAAGTTTTAAATATTATTCAGGGAAAACAGTGCATCTAAGCTCAATGCAGCAGGCCATCCTGGACTTCAGGCTCCACCTTATAAAGCCTGAGAATTTTCATTTCGGTTATGTGTTAAATCTTAGGAAGTCAATGAGCTGAATAGGAAAACCACCTTCAACCGCACTGGAAAAGAAACTCAAACACAAAAGCTCTTTCTTTCTTTTAAGTTTTTATGGTTTTCTTAGTCCTCTACAAAAGTCTTCAAAGCTAGTTTATTTTTTTCTTACTTATTTTGAAACAATTACATATTCACAGGAAATTGTGAAAGAAATGAACAGGAGCTCCTGTTTACCCAACACTCCATCTCACCCAATGGTTACATCTTATATAACAATAGTGCATTATCAAGCCAGCTTCCCTGGTAGCTCAGCTGGTAAAGAATCCGCCTGCAATGCAGGAGACCCTGGTTTAATTCCTGGGTCGGGAAGATCCGCTGGAGAAGAGAATGGCTACCCACTCCAGTATTGTGGCCTGGAGAACTCCATGGACTATATAGTCCATGAGGTTGCAAAGAGTCAGACATGACTGAGCAACTTTCACTTTCATCAAGCCAGGCGATCAAAAAGTAAAAAAAAATGTCCAGCCTAGTCAGCCTTCAGTTTCATCCTATCTGCCTGCCCACAAGCAATAACTAGGCTGACAGTCCTGGAAGACAAAGAGTGGTGGGTCCGCATGGCCACAGAGAGATGATCCTGGGGGCTCATGCAAAATCCTAGTCAGTGGCACAGCAGGGCTGTGGAAGGGCACACCCAGCAGAAGAGTTGGGTTGGAATCTGATTCTGCCTCCAAACCTGTGACTTTGAACAAGTCACTTGACCCCTCCAAGGCTTCCATGTCTGCATCCATCAAATGGAGAAAATATTTCTTCTGCCTATTCATAGAGTCCTTGTGGAGAAGGGAAAGGCTACCCACTCAAGTATCCTGGCCTGGAGAATTCCATGGACTGTATAGTCCTTGGGGTCGCAAAGAATCAGACAAAACTGAGTGACTTTCACTTCACTTGTGGTGATGAGATGTGATGGTATGCACGAAGGGGAAATGTAGATGTCAGTCAGCGATCATCAAGTTTATATTCCTCTCTGTAATGACTGTCAGTTATAGAAATGTAGTTTTTCAGTGGCGGTGTTCCCTTGGAAACAAAACAAAAATACCTCCTTGTTAGCCACAAGGCCAAGAGTTTCCATCACATGCAAATGACCTTCCCTTTCTACACTCTGGGTGGGACAGGTACCAGCAAGGTGTTGGACAGCACCCTGTGATTCATTGCCTGCATACCCTGAGGCATGCAATCTATTTTAAAATAAATCTTTCTTAACACTTTCTTCTAAAAGGTCAAATGAATTTTAAGTAGCATTTATTTTAACTCTTACCCCAGGATCCATTCTTACCTTTTTTCCCCATGCTTGGAGATATACAATAGGTGTTCTTGAAAAGAATGAGAAATTATAAGGACACCAGATTAGACAGTGCATGGCATATGAAGTAGAAATGGAGACCATCCAAAATGAATTGTTCTTTGGTTTGTCTGGATATATAATATAAATTCCCTAACTCAATGTTGGATTCTGGTGTTCAGGTAGTAAAAATGCTTGGCAGTAAAGGGGGGAGAAATATATAGGAATACGTAAACTTAAATCATAGAATGTACAGATAAAAAGTCTCTGTGTGTGTACTGAATGCTTTGGAGATTACCATTAAAAACATTAAGATCCATTTTCTCCCTTCTTCCCCCCATTATACAGGCTGGCATGGCCCTGACCTATGACCCCACAGCTGCCATACAGAATGGGTAAGTAGATCACTTTTTCTATGTTTTAATTGCTAAGGTATCTCTGAACTCTGAAATCAGTACTGGAGAAAAATGTTCAAATCTTTCTTTTTGTTCTAAACAAAAATGTTAATCAAACCTTTCTCATCAGTGTATTTCTTTTCTTCCTGTGAGTGACTCTGATTTCAGTGGCGTCACCCATGCTTACAAAGCTTCTGTCCATATCCATCTTTCTCCCCCTCTCTCACCTGAGAAAGAGCGATGTGAAGGGAGAAGTGTCTGTTTCTCTAGGGTCAGAGTGTCGCTTCTGCCAGGTAATAATCGTAGCCTGTGCCCAGGCTCATTTCAACATTAATAAAGCTTCTATGCTTGCCTCTGGCTCTCAGAGGAAGGGTAACACACAGAATCAAGTTAGTAACACGGTGATTGTATTTCCATACTCCATTTTAATAAGCATCTGGAAGTTTGCAGACTCTTACTTAGAACAATTAATATAGCCTAAACTTTTCCTCTGAAAAAAATCAGACTTAAGCTACATAATCCAGCATCTTTAAAATTCTGTCATTCTGAATAGTCTTTGGTTGAAACTTTCTTCTTACTTTCCAATTTCTTTCCTTTACATTGGCCATCCTGCAATGAACCAACAAATTGAAGAATAATTATTATTCTTATTTTCAGTCTTTTATCTTAGATTTCTCCACGGCTTTCAGTTTTCTGTCTTTCAGCCTCTAAAGAATTAGTCAGAATGAAGATCTCATTTAAGATCAACCTAGAGGATAGAAGGAATGTAACTCCATTTTCTGTTTGGTCAGCTTAGAGGGTCATTTATTCAGTCACTCAGTAAACATCCAATAAGTCTTCCAAGCACAGTACTATGCTCTATAGGCTTTAAAAAAACAATGCATCTGTGTAAAACAGGGGCTTAAGAAACTCATGGTCTACCGTCCATGAAAGAGTCAACAAAGATGATAGTCTAGGGTAGAGATCTATTCCTTTGTCCCATGTTGATTAAAACTTCTCTAGGGGCAAAAAGTAATGATAGCTCTCCATTTATCCAGTAAGCCTTCTCCTATTTCCAACAAGGCACTCTAAACATGCTGGTCAGAAAGTAAAGACAAGAAATAAAGATACAGAGAATGAAGCCCTCTAGAGTCATACTGTATAGCCGAGAAGGTAGCATAGTTAATTCAAAAGACACAGAATATGGCATTATATGCTCAGAGAGAGTGACAGAAGACAGGCGTGTAATGTAAGGGCATGACATTTATTGAACACATACTATGTACCAAGTAATCTATATTTGTAATTTAATAGTGCATGTTCTTGGAGTCTAATATATGTAAAAATACTTGTAATTACAATTAGAAATGTATATGCACACTGGAAAATAGAAATAATTGAATGAATACACATGTTCATTAACTAAATCCAGCAAGTGTCTGTGTTTGCATACATGGATATGTGTGTATCGGAGGAGGCGATGGCACCCCACTCCAGTACTCCTGCCTGGAGAATCCCATGGACGGAGGAGCCTGGTGGGCTGCAGTCCATGGGGTCGATGAGGTCGGACACGACTGAGCGACTTCACTTTCACTTTTCACTTTCATGCATTGGAGAGGGAAATGGCAACCCACTCCAGTGTTCTTGCCTGGAGAATCCCAGGGACGGGGAAGCCTGGTGGGCTGCCGTCTATGGGGTCGCAAAGTCGGATATGACTGAAGCGACTTAGCAGCAGCAGCAGCAGCAGCATATGTGTGTATAAATATGTGAATCCATCTACCTGTCTGTACTATATATGCATACATCTGCTTATTATAAAGATCTTCCTGCCCAAGGTTCGAGGTCAATTATTAGAGACGCCCCCATGTCCTAGGCCTGGGCTGGAATGAGTTTATGTTTTGCTATAGTCAGTCATCTTTCCAATGCGCAATTTAAAATCTGAATCTTTCCCCAAAGACCTAAGTGTCCAGACTTTCATTGTGACTCACGACAAACCTGAAGAGAAAAAACCGGGGTTTCAACCTGTAATCTGAGCAGCCGCGGTCTGAACTCTCGTGGTGCCGTTAGACGCCATGGGGACTGCCTGGTCCCTGGGGACTGTGTCTTCCTCCCAGATCACCATTTACACTGTACAGAGGTCAACTGCAGGTATATCCGTCCACCTTCCAGCATCCTCTCTGTGATGTCTGTCTCTGTGTACTTTATACTAACAGTAGAACATTGTATCCTTTGAACTATTTCAACAGTTGCAAAAGTGGTTCATCCTCTCCCACTGCCCGCTTAGACTTTAAGGACAATGAACATCTCCCTCAGGAAGCAAATTGCAGTTAAGATGCTCAGGATACCATCTTCTTGATTTTATGTACTCTCATCTGATAAAGAACTTTGTATCATCCAGCAGTCCCTGTCTTCAACGTTGCCTTGTCCACTGAATATTCCTTTCAGCCTGTAAAAGTCAAGTCTCTCCCACCTATAAAGAGGGCAGAAGCAAAACTGTCCTTTTCTAAACTTCCCTGGTGGTGCAGTGGATAAGACTCCATGCTTCCAATGCAGGGGGTAAAGGTTCAATCCCTGGTCAGGGAACAAGCATCCCGCATGCTGTGTGGTGCAGTCAAAAAACAAAACAATCTTTTTCTGCCTGTAACTTGTAGTGACCACACTATGTTTGCTTTTTCTTTACTGGTAAACAGTTTTAGTATTCTTTACACATTGTCTTCCTGTGTTGTCTCTAATGGGGCTTCCCCAGTGGCTCAGCAGTAAAGAATCTACCTGCAGTACAGGAGCCGCGGGAGACGTGGGTTTGATCCGTGGGTCAGGAGGATCCCCTGGAGGAGGGCATGGCAACCCACTCCAGTCTTCTTGCCTGGAGACTCGCAAGAACAGATATGGGCAGAGGGTTGCAAAGAGTCAGACATGACTGAGCGACTTAGCACACACACACACATCTCCTTTGCGGATCCTCCTTGCCCTCCCCTTGCACTGCTCCTCTGGTGTCTGTGAATTCCCCTTCTGCCCACTTTTACTGATCTTTCTCAGGGTTTGGCCCTTTCTCACGCTGTTTCTCATCCACTCCTCCTGCTTTTAGGAACTGAAGACTCCCAAGTTCATACTTCAAGTTTATAACTAGCCACAGGGAACCATCATCTGTGTCTCTCACTGCACTGGCCGCTGCTCCTAGATGTCCTGACCCCAACTGAGGGCTTTGTCTTCATCAGTCCTTCATAATACAAACCAAATAGATGAAAAACATCAAAATACTTCTTACAGTTTTTAAAAAGTTCACTCTAAAGCCATTTAAGT
This sequence comes from Bos mutus, assembly GCF_027580195.1. Classification (NCBI taxonomy): domain Eukaryota; kingdom Metazoa; phylum Chordata; class Mammalia; order Artiodactyla; family Bovidae; genus Bos; species Bos mutus. Next base: position 4,767,297 of record NC_091638.1, read on the forward strand.
CATAATTCCAGTTCTCTGGGCCTTCTCTCCTACAACACTCCTAGTGATAAAATTGGTCAAGACTTCTTCTATCTCTCTTTGAACTACATCTTCAAACCAGCTGTCTCCCTGCCACTGGTCGAGTTCATTCAATTACCATTCCCTACCTGTATTAAGCTTTTATCTGCCTCTGATATAACTAAGTACCAAACCATTTTCACATTGCTTTCTGAATATTTTTTAAAGCAAAAAGTAATAAGTAATCATCTACCTGCCTGGCTTAAAGTATTACATGGACTTTATTAAAAGCAGAACAAAACTCAAAGTTTCCAGAGTGGCACCAGAATTTCATGATTTGGTTCCTGCAACTGAATTGGACCTTTCTTGATTCTCAGAGTATCTCATGTTATGTTAACCCGTGAGTCTTGTTGCTCATGGAGTTCTCTCTGCCTGCAGAGAATGGTGATATTTCTTCCTTTCCTTCTTTCTTTTATTTCTCTCCTTTAGAGAACACCATTAAATCATACCAGACAGAGGTAATTACACAATTAGTCACAAGAGAAACAGTGTGAGCAGTGGTTAGAAGTGCAGACTCCAGAGCCAGCCTGCCCAGGCGTGCATTCAAATTCTGTTGTTCTCCACATGTAGGCAAGTCGTCTGTGCTTCAGTTTCCCCTTCTATGAAGTGGAGATGACAGTGAGAATAAGTCTTCATAAGACGCTGTAAGGTTTAAAGGACCCCCTGCGGCACAGTGTGGCCCCTGTCAAAGCTGACACGATTGTTACACTGCATTTCATGCGACTGTCATGCAGCTAGGGCTTCCCAGGTGGCACTGGTGGTAAAGAACCCACCTGCCAATGCAGGAGACATAACGAGACATAACGAGACGCGGGTTAGATCCTGGGTTGCAACCATCTCCTGGAGGAAGGCATGGCAATCCGCTCCAATATTCTTGCCAGCAGAATCCCCTGGACAGAGGAGCGTAGCAGGCTACAGTCCACAGGGTCACAAAGAGTTGGACATGATTGAAGCGACTTAGCACACACGTGTATATGACACAGTAACAGCCTTTTTATCACATAGCTCTTGACATCATATTTATTTCTCTGATGGACTATCAAATCTGAAGGCAGGTTCCATGTCTTATTTTTCTCTACAGCCTGTTTAACTTGGTAGTATGAATGCCCAATCATAAATAGAAAATGTTACTGATGGCATCTGCTTGACTGCAGCAAAGTGGCATTAGGTAACCCAGCCCCCTTCCTGGTATCAAGCCACTCTGTTCTCATGTAACACCCTAATCTGATTATCTTTAAATGCAACCTCCAGTTTCATCCAAAGAAGCCAAACTGCACAAGAGTTGTTCATGTCCTGGGTTAAGAGTGGAATTTTGGAAGCATTAGATTATGCACTGTGTTGCTATCAAGAAGGTAGAAATTTCATATCATGAAATGGAAGGAACAGCAAAATTGTAGTTAATTAACCTTATTCACTTGGTATTTCTTTATATACACAAGTTTTTTAAAATATTTTGGTCTTTTGGGTTTTAATTGCCTTATATGGAAACATATAAATAATCATTTCTATGGATGTTAAGATGTCAAAATAACCACATATGTTTCCTCAATATCCTGTTTCTTGACTTACTGTCAGCATGTACCTCTTAAAGATGTGGAAACTGATTTAGAAAATTCAGCATATGAAGGGATCGAATGTGAATGTCCAGAGTAAAGTATTTATTCCATCTTTATACCCATGTGTTCAGTCCAGTGCCTGCGTGCATGCTAAGTCACTTCAGTTGTGTCCAACTCTTTGTGACCCCATGGACTGTTTGTAGCCCACCAGGCTCCTCTCTCTGTGGGATTCTGTAGGCAAGAGTGCTGGCGTGGGTTGCCATGCCCTCCTCCAGAGGATCTTCCTCACCCAGGGATCGAACCTACATCTCTTATGTCTCCTGCTTTGGCAGGCAGTTTCTTCACCACTGGTGCCACCCTGGAAGCCCATTCGATCCAGTAGGCAAACCTAACTTAGAGGGAGAGTAGGAAGCTAACAGAGGCATAAATATTTATTGCTGCAGAGAAGAAACTGATCCCATCTGATGTAGGAAAAACATATCTAAAGATACAGTTGCAACCAACACCAATCCAGTTAATATTGTTAAAAATGGCTTAATGATGACTCAGTTCAACAAACTGCTTTTCTTTCATATCTGTTGTACTGTTTAAAATCATGTTGGTGATGCAGATTTGAAAAAAAAGTTTGCATCCTATCAGGAACAATGGACATGCACACAAATTCTAGATATAATGCCAAGAGTATTGTGAAAGAAGCAAAGAGTGCTTTGAGTTTTATGATGTCTTACCTTTCAGATGTACGAAGTATTTCTGAAGGAAGACACGAGACATGGTGACAATCGTCTCTGGGGAGGACCAACAGAGAGCTGAGAAGGAGGGGTGATAGGGAGACTGACTTTTCACTGTTTACATTTTTCTATTCTTTTCACAAAAAAAGTCAAAATAAATGGTCACAGGACCACAGAGTAAAAGCAGTTACATTCTAGCAAGAGATGTGGAAGGCCTCTTGATGGAGCAGGGACATGAGCTTGTCCTCTTGGTGGCATGTCACATTTAAGAACATGGTTTATCTTTTTGAGTGCTAGTTTTTTCCAGATATATGTCCAGCAGTGGGATTGCTGGATGATATGGAAATTCTATGTGGTTGCCAAGGGGGAGGGAAAGGTGGGGAAGGGACAGACTGGGGGTTTGGGGTTGGCAGATATTATATGCAGAAGGGGAAAACAAGTTCTACTATAGCACAGGAGACTATATCCTGTGATCAGCCATAATGGAAAAGAGTAGTGAAAGCAATGTGTGTGTGTCTGTGCGTGTATGTGTGTGTGTGTGTATGTGTAACTGAGTCACTATGCTATACATTAGAAATTAATGTAACATTGTAAATCACACATACTTCAATTTTTCTTTTTATTCAAAGGACGTATTTTGTAATCCTGGAGCATCCTAGAACTGCGCTCAGTCATGGGGGCTTCTGAGTATCAAATTCAGACATGTCTGGGGTGTCTGGTAGCTCAGTTGTATAAACTGTTAAATGTTCTGAATTCCATAACTTCAATGTTTATACAGCAACATAAAACTGAAATAAGTACTCCCAAATTTAGCTTGATTTTTCTCTAATGAAGAACAAACATTTGTAAATGTAAATGTGGACCATGGTGTCTCTGAGCAGTTTGAGTGTAGGTGGCAGAAAATGTCAGTCATGTCATCTGCTTGAATCTACCCAAATGATCACTTTAAACAAATCAGTTCAATGTCACTTGTATCTAAGGCTTTGAAGGTTACAGTGAAGAGGTTTCTGGGTTGCAATGGAAAAGGAAACCACTCAGTACTTTTTTACTGTAGGTCAACTTAGGAGAATAAAAATGCTCATTCTTCTTTCAGAGCTATCTGGCATAACTCTATAATGTGTTATTACTACTGGCCTATTGCTTTTTTAACAGTCCAATATGAAATCCCATCACTTTCAAATATGAGCATAAGAGGTGGGAAATAATTCCTTCCCCAGTCAAAATCTCATCTTTTCCTGTGCCCTTTTCACTAAGGTCTGCTGTGTAAATGCCTTTTGGATTGTTTGATTTGAATAAAATGTATTCTTGGGAGAGATGTGGGGGGGAAATGTTTTCTACGGCCTTGGTTTGCCAGCTGTTTTATATGGCATTTGATATTAAGTGATACAGAAACCAGATCTTATTACGCTAGGAAAGGAATGTAATGTGAAAGATACATGGTATTACAATAAAGATGACCAGTACCTTATTAATCTTGTGCTCTAGGGTTGCCCTGAGGATTCATGGTTCTGACTCCAACAAAATTGCGCGTGGACGTGAAGACAAGGCAGCACTATTTATTTCAGTGTGCATATAGGATTGTGTGTGATTTTTTGGAGTTAAAAAAAAAATCCTACCCTGGGGTTATTGATACATTCATGTTATTTTTATTGTCAGTGAAATAAGATTTCACTACTGACTGCCAAATTCCCTGAAGATGGCTCTTCTGCAGGTAAAATAATGTCCTCTTAGTGACCTAGACTTCCATTCTCTGGGCTTCTGGAGCCCACTTGCTTTAAAAGCCAGAAAACCAAATAACTCTTTGTGTTCCCTAAAATTATGACTTTTTTCAGAGGCCAGCTCAGAGTTCTATGGATAGATTTTGCTTAAGTAAACCTCTCAGTACCTTTGACATTTGGAACTTTTTCACGTGAAACCTCTCCAGAGTAACTAGTCAACATTCCCAAGGAAAGCTTTTCAACCTTGACATGAGTGTCATTTTGGATCATATCATTTTTTTGGTGGGAACTGTCCTGTGTTTAGCAGCATCCCAGACCTCTATCAACTTGATGCTAGGAGCAGCCCCCTGACCCAGTTGTGATAACCAAAAACATCTCTAGGTCCTGGGAAGAAAGCTCCTGTCTCTGTTTAAGATAGTGTAGAAAAGAAACACTTGCCACACCTGTGAATTTACTGTGTGCATTTTGTCAAATAAATATCTTAGCAAACTCTTTCCAGAAAAAATGGTTAGTTAAAAAGTCGTTCCTAGTTTTCTGTAATAGCATTTCAAGGCATGATGCACCTACGCATGTGTGCTCAGCCATGTCTGACACTTTGTGACCCCATGGACTGTAGCCCTCCAGACTCCTCTCTCCATGGGATTTTTCCAGGGAAGAATATTGTAGTGGGTTGCCATTTTTTTCCTCCAGGGGATATTCCCAATCTAGGGATCGAAACTACATCTCCTGTATCTCCTGCGTTAGCAGGCAGATTCTTTATGACTGAGCCACCTGGGAAGCCCATGATGCATATATTAATATAACCAGATATAAAAATATAGTCACATGTTTCAAATGACCTTAGCTTTCTTATTATAGCCACAAAATTAAAGTGCTGTCAATTTCACCTTTCCTGTTCCCCCAAAATAGGATGCCTATGCCTAAAGTTTTTATCTGGATGTTCTTTTTCTTTCTTCTCCTTTTAAAATGTGGAGGCTGTGTGAACCACGAAGGATACATGGCAGGGATTGAGAACAAGTGATGAGACTGGGAAACTCATTCTGCAGCTCTCTTTCTGGAGGCCGGCTCAGTGCATTTTCTTTAGACATGGTGACTCTAAACCTCAGATGCAATAACAGCCTCTCTTGTCGTGGTTTAAGCAAAGCTTTCCTGTAAAGTCATCTGGTTTATGTTTGGACTTGGGGAGAGCTTATTTCAGAATACCAGAATTAGGGGATCAAGATAGTGTACTGAGTCTGATCTTTCCAGTCCATTTTCTGTTCTAAATGACTCTCTGATTTGAGTGGCAGACAGTATTGGAACTTGCTGGGGAGTATGAAATATCATTCTTATTGGACGGATAAGATTAGAGCAAATAGAACAAAAACGCGTGAAAATTTCCCCTAAGGGTTCTCTATGTTAGTATCCATTTACTTGGCTGTTTTTCTGCTTCTGCTCTCATTTTTTTTTTCCCGTAAAGTTCCCTGTAAATGCTGTCTGTCCATCCAGTCCTTTTTGCTTTCATTTTTAATATGCCACTTGGTACCTTTTGCAAAATAAACCAGCCACTCTAAAATGTGAAGCATGATTTATGCTGTTGGTATGCAAGGCTGAGACTAGGTTTCTAAGAGAAGTTAAACCTACATGGAGAAAAGGGCTGTTAGTGGAGTGGTCGTGAGTGCCTGTTAGGTCATTATGAGCCCCACATAAATCTTTCTGTTCACTGCTTCATAAGTAAGATCTAAGATAAAACCTGAAGGGGTTGTGTGTGTGTGTGTGTATGTGTGTTTTCTAGATGTAAACCATGATTTTTGTAGAAAAGGTCTGTTTTCTCTGATTATCAATTTCTCTATATGCCTAGAAAATGGGCATTAGTTTAAGCTTTCACTGAAATGTACAGAGGTACAGATAGATGATATGTGATGTAAGCCAGCTTTCTCAGTTCTCACTTCTCAGCTTCCTATCTGAACAGATGGCATCTTCTGTGTCTCCACACATTTGACATTAGCCATCCTTTACAATGATCACTGCTTATCTCCCTAAGCTGTTTTGCACTCATTTATTCATTCAGTCAGCCATCAGGTATTAAGCATAGATCAAAGAAAGCAATGGCACCCCACTCCAGTACTCTTGCCTGGAAAATCCCATGGACAGAAGAGCATGGTAGGCTGCAGTCCATGGGGTCGCTAAGGGTTGGACACGACTGAGCGACTTCACTTTCACTTTTCACTTTCAAGCATTGGAGAAGGAAATGGCAACCCACTCCAGTGTTCTTGCCTGGAGAATCCCAGGGACGGGGGAGCCTGGTGGGCTGCCGTCTATGGGGTCACACAGAGTCGGACACGGCTGAAGCGACTTAGCAGTAGCACAGTATCTTTGAAGTACACTAAAGCAAAGCACAATAAAATGAGGTCTGCCTGTATTTATTATGCCCCAGGCTCTGTCCTAGGCAACAAAGTCCAGGTGTCCTCAACTCTCTTGAAGCCAACATTCTAGAGGGAGAAATAACCAATAAATGCATTGCATTAGTCAGCACAACTGCTGTTAAAAAAAAAAAAAAGCCATTGATCGTGTGGGTTTAAACAACTGAAATAAATTTCCTCACAGTTATGGAGGCTAGAAGTCCATGATCAAGATCTGGCTGATTAAGTCTCGGGTGAGGACTGTTTTCCTGGCTTTTCCAAGGCTGTTTTCTCACTGTGTCCTCACATGGCCTTTCCCCCGTGTGCATGTATGGAGAGAGAGGGAAGTCTGCGGAGCATCTCTTCTTTTAAGGACACTAACCCTGGGAGATTAGGGCCCCACCCTCATGAGCTCATTTAATGTTGCTTTCTTCCTTAGAGGTCCCATCTCCACATACAGCCACTCTGGGAGTTAGGACTTCAACATATGAATTTTAAAGGGACACACACATTCAGCCAATAGTATATAAAGACATTTTTTAAAGGCTACTTCAAATAGTGATAATGCCAATGGGGGAAAACAAAACTAAAGTCAAGGAAAGGAATAGAGAACAATTGGGGCAGAGATGGTGGTTGCTGCTTTAGCTATGGACCTCTCAGAAGAAGGGAAAGTTGAGTGAAACCAATAATGAAAAAGAGGTTGTTATAGGGAGATTTGGGGAAATAAGCATTCCAGGTAGAGAGAATTATAAGGTCAGTGGCCCAAGATGAGAATGACAGGCTCATGTGACAGAAGGTCATTGTAATTTTTTGGATCCTAGTTGGCTCAAGGAAGAGAGATGGCTCAAGTAAGGATAGCCTTACTGTGCTAGCAATAGTCGATACCAGGAATTCAGATTTTGTTCTCATTGCAGTGGAAAGCCATTGGCTGGATTTAGGCTGGTTAATGTACAAAGGAGATTCAAGTTAAGTGGTTAAAGAGAGAAACTCAAATGAATGCCTTACCCATCTTTGGTACACATAGTAAATCCTTCAATACAGTTTTTTTTTTTTAAGTGGAAGAATAGATGTTTTCTTGCATAGTAATTGTCTTTTTAAAAGTCGGATTTGTTAAAAGTAATTCATATATACACTCTTGATAGGGTACAATTTTATGAGGTCTGAAAAGCGCACAATGGAGCAACGAAGAAACAGTTACATCATTTCCCAGAATTCCTTCGTGTGTCTCTGTGGTCAGACTCCTCCCTTAACCCCAGCCTTCGGCATCCGTTATTTGGTTTTGGTCTGTATAGTTTCTCATTTTCCATACCGTTATACAAATAGATATAAAATATAAAGTCTTTTGAGTCTGAGAGCTCTCATTTAGCATAATTCATTTAAGATTCACCATGTTAAATATACCAGGGTTTCTTTTGTTTTAATTGTTGAGTAGCCTCCCCATGTATGGATGGACTATATGTTGTTTATCTGTTCAGTTGAAGGATATTTGGCTTGTTTTCAGTTTTTGGCAAGTATCAAAGCTGCTGTAAATAATTGCATCAAGGTTTTTGTGTGAACTCAAGTTTTCATTTATCTTTAGTTGCTATGTATCAGTGGGATTTTTCAGTTATATGCTATGTGTATTTTAGCTTTATATGAAACTGCCAAGCTGTTTTCTAAAAGGGCAGGACCATGCTGTATTTCCACCAAGAATGAAAGAGAATTCCACCTTCTCTAAATCTGTGACAGCTCTGATTGGCTTTTTTTTAATTTCATCATTCTAATAGGTACATTACATAGTCAATATTCATTTTTCCTAAACTACACAAAAGCAGATTTAGAGATGAGGTAGATGTAGGTATGGATAGTAAGGAGAATGCAATGGGTAAAGGAGTAATTTTTTCAACTACATTTTTTTAACCAAAAGACCCTAACCTTATAATCCTTGTTGAAACCTAGATCAATTTAAGACTCTAGTTCTATAATCCTTGCTTGGAGACTTTTGTAGAATCTAGCTTAAAGAACTTACTCTTTGAACCCTGGAAACATTGAAATCTAGCCCCCCTACACTCAGTGGGGTTCTTGTGGAATGCTTCTTTAGAAAGGTGACTCATGAGATTCTCTATTCAAAACATCAGAGAACTCTGAGGATGATGAAGATTTTGTCTCCAAAATTCCAAACTCAGTCATGAACTATTTTTAAAAAGAAAAGAAACTAAACTTAAAGTAGTAATTCAATTGACTTTGCGATGCCAAGGGAACATTTCATGCAAAGATGGGCTCGATAAAGGACAGAAATGGTATGGACCTAAGAGAAGCAGAAGATATTAAGGAGAGGTGGCAAGAATACACAGAAGAATTGTACAAAATACATCTTCACAACCCAGATAATTACGATGGTGTGATCACTCACCTAGAGCCAGACATCCTGGAATGTGAAATCAAGCGGGCCTTAGGAAGCATCACTATGAACAAAGCTACCGGAGATGATGGAATCCCAGTTGAACTATTTCAAATCCTAAAAGATGATGCTGTGAAAGTGCTGCACTCCTTATGCCAGCAAATTTGGAAAATTCAGCAGTGGCCACAGGACTGGAAAAGGTCAGTTTTCATTGCAATCCCAAAGAAAGGCAATGCCGAAGAATGCTCAAACTACCACACAATTGCACTCATCTCACATGCTAGTAATGTAATGCTCCAAATTCTCCAAGCCAGGTTTCAGCAATATGTGAACCATGAACTTCCAGATGTTCAAGGTGGTTTTAGAAAAGGCAGAGGAACCAGAGATCAAATTGCTAACATCCTCTGGGTCATCTAAAGAGCAAGAGTGTTCTAGAAAACCATCTATTTCTGCTTTCTTGACTATGCCAAAGCCTTTGACTGTGTGGATCACAACAAACTGTGGAAAATTCTGAAAGAGATGGGAATACCAGACCACCTGACCTGCCTCCCAAGAAATCTGTATGCAGGTCAGGAAGCAACAGTTATAACTGGTCATGGAACAACAGATTGGCTCCAAATAGGAAAAGGAGTACGTCAAGACTGCATATTCTCACCCTACTGATTTAACTTCTATGCAGAGTACATCATGAGAAACGCTGGACTGGAGGAAGCACAAGCTGGAATCAAGACTGCTGGGAGAAATATCAATAACCTCAGATATGCAGATGACACCACCCTTATGCCAGAAAGTGAAGAGGAACTAAAAAACCTCTTGAATAAAGTGAAAGAGGAAAGTGAAAAAATTGGCTTAAAGCTCAACATTCAGAAAACTAAGATCATGGCATCTGGTCCCATCACTTCATAGCAAATAGATGGGGAAACAGTGGAAACAGTGGCTGACTTATTTTTCTGGGCTCCAAAATCACTGCAGATGGTGACTGCAGCTGTGAAATTAAAAGACGTTTACTCCTTGGCAGGAAAGTTATGACCAACTTAGACAGCATATTAAAAAGCAGAGACATTACTTTTTTCCAGTAGTCATGTATGGATGTGAGAGTTGGACTGTAAAGAAAGCTGAGCACCGAAGAGTTGATGCTTTTGAACTGTGGTGTTGGAGAAGAATCTTGAGAGTCCCTGGGACTGCAAGGAGATCCAACCAGTCCATTCTAAAGGAGATCAGTCCTGTATGTTCATTGGAAGGATTGATGTTGAAGCTGAAATTCCAATACTTTGGCCACCTGATGCAAACAGCTGACTCATTTGAAAATGACCCTGATGCTGGTAAAGATTGAGGGAAGGAGGAGAAGGGGATGACAGAGGATGAGATGGTTGGATGGCATTACCGACTCATTGGACATGAGTTTGGGTAAACTCCAGGAGTTGGTGATGGACAGGGAGGCCTGGCGTGCTGCAGTCCACGGGATCGCAAAGAGTCGGATGCGACTGAGCGACTGAACTGAACTGAACTGAAGAGTATGGCAAAATGAAAACAATGATTCCATGATCCCTAATAGGCATTTCCCCAATCTATCCTCATAACAGGGAAATAGTCCATCACAGGCATCCTGGTTTTGTGTGCATGTTCAGTGGTTAGTCACTCTAGACTTTCCCTTACCAGTGAGATATGAAGAAGGAAACATGATTTAAAATTCTGAGGAATCTGAGCATTAGATAACTAATGGGCTCCAGGGTATAGTCTGAGTGGAGATGGAGTGTCAGTGTTTTCAATACCCTTTGAAAGTAGTGAAAATTTAGTCGCTCAGTGGTGTCCAACTTTTTGTGAACTCATGGACTGCAGCCCACCAGGCTCCTTTCTCCGTGAAACTCTCCAGGCAAGAATACTGGAGTGGGTAACCATTCCCTTCTCCAGGGGATCTTTCTGACCCAAGGATTGAACTCAGGTCTCCTGCATTGCAGGCAGACTACAGTCTGAGCCACCAGGGAAGTCCTAGATCTCTGTTAAATCTATCCTTTAATAGATATCCAGAAGAATCATCCCTCCTCTGATTTGTGGAGCTCTGCTCTTGCCCAGGGGCTTCCCAGGTAGCACAATGGTAAAGAACCTGCCTGCCAATGCAGGAGACATGGGTTCGATCCCTGGATTGGGAAGATCCCCTGGAGGAGGAAATGGCAACCCACTCCAGTATTCTTGCCTGGAAAATTACATGAACAGAGGAGGCTGTCCATGGACTGGGCTACAGTCCATAGCATTGTAAAGAGGAGGACAGGACTGAGCAACTGAGCACACACCCACACATCATCTTGCCCAGTGTTCTTCTGTACTTGTTCACCGGAGGACCAGAAAACTCAGTGCTTTTTAGAGTCTGCAGGAGAATATCACACAGGTCCAGAACCTCCATCAGTGCCTTGATTAAATTCAGAAAAGATTCCTATCTTCACCTTGACCCAAATTGTCCACAAATTGTCCTTTTCTTTTCATGGAGAAAGTACTTAGGTTAGTTTTTGCCTGAGGGCCTGGACTCATGCCTAGCATAAGTTATCCAGAACTGTCTAGAAGCTGATCCTCTTTCTTGAATGAAGAAATAAATGCAATTATGTCTGTGTAACAACAGCCACTTTCGTAAAGCTTGGTGCTACCAATTCACCTTCCTTTCAAGGAGCTTTGTAATAGCGTTGCCTTAAAAACAAACAAATGAAAACAAGACCCACAGCTTTTCTCCCCTGTTGATTAAACATACTATGACACTCACCTGGCCTAAGAGATTTCGGCGTGGCCAATTTTATTAGCGGACTCAAAGTTGTCATTTCGTTTAGAACAGTTTATTTCTTAGTGGAATCAAAGACCATCAGTCTCTTGTCTGCTCCTGTTAACAATGAATGGGTGGTACGAGGGTGGAAGTCAATCTCCTTCAGACACGCGTGGTAGCATTTGGTCAGCAGCCAGGCATGCGTTAGCGTCACAAATCTATGAATCTTCTTTTTTTTTTTTCTGTTTGCAGATTTTATTCTTCACCGTACAGTATTGCAACCAACCGCATGATTCCACAGACATCCATCACGCCATTCATTGCTGCTTCCCCTGTCTCCACATACCAGGTATGTCCGATTTACCTGCACATCCCGAGGGACCTTTCTTGCCAAGAATAGCCCATCTCAAGTCAAAAAGGACACAGCAGAATTTTTAAGTTGTCTTCCCTTTAGTCACATCTAAATTCATAATATTATCATAATATCATAGTCATAATATTCAAACTGTCCACTGAGCCTACCCTTTCAAGAGCTTGTTTGCATCTGTTTCGCTGAATTATAAATATCCACTGAGCCTCCATTCTGCCTGCTGAGTTTTCATGATTTTGGTACTTTTCAGCCAACCTTAGTTCAGCTTTCTTACCACTGAGAGGTTACTTCGTGTGTTTCCTGTTATTTTGGTTGTCACCGTTCCCTAGTGTATCTTTTCTGAGAACACATTTCTGGCAACTCCTTGCACTCCCTTTGGGATACTGGATCATTGTTATTTGTCACAGTTGTTCTGTGTATCCATGGAAAGCTACATGGATGGATGCTATATCACTGGCTCCAAGAAAAAGGGAAAATTATCAAAGGGGTAAACGTAATTCCTACTTCCTCCTCTGACTTCATTCTCACTTCCAAAGAGGCCAGAAGAGGCCTCAGGGGTTCCACATGTTGAAACGCAAGAAAATCTGAGACTCATTGTGTCCTAAACCAGACGTTGTCGCCAGTTAACGTTAATTGTGCAGATGGAAAGAAATAGCCATCCTTCCCCTCAAACAGGGCTCCTTATCTTATTCCTTTGAGTTATCACAAGTATTTCTCCCTCCTTCTCTTAACCTCATGGAGTTCTTTAGACAGTTCTTCTAATACTAATTAGAAACAAAACTGCCTATGAATGCTATCTAGCTAGTGGAGTGGCATTGTTTACAGCCTTGGAGATAGAGACTGAGAGTGTGTGCATGTGTGTTTCCTTATATCATGCTTATGGTGGGGGTGGGCGTGGGGGTCTGGGGTGGGGATTGTGATGTTGCTGATTGCTACGAATTCAGTGAAGTTTCACGTTCTTCATCCACTACCTATCTATGTCATGTCAGGAGATCCCCACTGTCAGAGCATCACGCTTGACACGATGCCCATTTTTCCTTCACAGATCCCCCTCCCTCCGAAGCAGATCATTTTCACTCTGTGTCTGCACTTAGGTTCTTGATACATGTCAGTGTGTGAGTGGAATAGAATTTTGTGTGAATTGCATTAGAGGGTCTCTGGATGGCTGATTTCTTAAATGCCTTTCCTTGGGACCCATGAGGCTAAGTGCAGATGCTGTTCGGTTTTTGTTCTTCCTACAGGCCTGCCTGGTTGTAATGTGTGCTTTTTGGTGTTTTTACCCATTTTTTTCAAATCTTGGCTTCTGTTTCAGCCAAGACCACCCACTGAGCTCCATTGTAGAGCACTTTGGTGTCATGAATGAAATCTCCACAGAGCTGTCATTTCACTTGGGAGGGCCCATAAGTGAAATTTAACTCCAGCTCTCTTTTCTCAAAAAGGAATTCGAGCAATTTCCTATGTTGTTGAGTCTTGCTTTTCACCACTTTTTTTTTTTTTTAATCTAAAGTTCATTGGCAGTCTCATTGATGTGAGTCTATTCAAACCAAAATCTTCAGGGCTATCTATGTCACAATCAGCTCTTAGAAGCTGACTTTCTCATTTGGCTGATGGGGAACATTTGGAACATTTTCCTGGTTCATACACTCATTTTTAGTAACCATACCAGTTACTACAAGAGAGAAAAATCACAGACTTAGTTAACTTGGGTTTAACCCAAAGCATTCCCCCAAATTTCTGGTTGATCTCTAATTCATTCCTCAACTTTCACCACTTGGATTTATTTCCAAGATGGGATCACTTGAGAATTTGAGGTTAGAACCAATGACAGAAAAAAAGGAAGTCTTAGCAATCATGCTAAGTAATGCTTCCTTCTTTATTCACCTGGGTCTTCCAGCATGTTGACCTCTGAACAGTTGATCCCTGAAGCCTCCTAAGACTTGCATCTCCAATACCAGCCTCCAAATGTGCCCATGGTGTAGCCTGGCCCATGTGGGCATTACCACCAGCTCCAGGGAAGTAGGAATTTGCTTTCATTTTACCATGTTTCAGGGACCAAATGAATCAGGTCCAAGAGTTTCCTTTCTATCCTTAGTTTATTGAGCACTGATTTGCTGTAAGTCAGATGGACTCCACTTTCTTATGACCTAGTGTGACTCCACTGAACGCAAGAACCGAGTTCTCTCTGTGATTGCTTTGTGCTAATGAATGCTGTTTGATGCATAGGTCCAGAGCACTTCATGGATGCCTCATCCGCCATACGTTATGCAACCAACAGTAAGTGTTCTCAGTCACCTGAGGCTCGATGTTTCTATTATCTGAGTGCAAGCTTTTGTAACATGTAGAAGCTCTGGGGTAAAGCTTTTGTTCTATTCCATGCCTTTTCCTGGCAGCCTTATTTTCCAGATACAAAGCTGTTCCTGAAATTCTACAAAAGCGTGTACAACAGACAGAGATAGTGACAGTGATGGAGAGAAAGAGAGTTGAGAGAGGAAGAGGGAGGGAGGGAGAGAATCAACTTGATTGGAGGAAATAGCAATCAACCTCTCACGCTGATGTCTGCCATTTGTCATGAAGAGGGAAGGTCTACAGGTAGTACTGAGTGCCCTGGACGGTTAAATCCATTATAGGAGGAAAGCTTTTCTGTTGTCCTTCTCTTTCTGTTATGCTTTCTTTTCTTTGGATGCTTTGCGAATCATGGCTCAGTGTTGACTCAAAGCATCATATTTGAAATAGGAAGGTATTCATCGACTAATAGGTATGGCTAGATAATAGATAGTAAGGTTGGTAGATGACTTTTATGTTAACCAAAAGGGTCATTCTCTTCTTTAGTGGAAAGTTTCTTCCCCAAATATTCAAACTATGTTCTACTAGCTAGCTTTTCCCATTTTGTGGTACAATATGACATAAGTCCCCAAGGAAAAATATTATATATTCCATTAGAATACAGGCTGAAGGCTAGTGATTCTATGTATCTTTGTCAAGTTCTTGCATGTTTTCTAGCTCTTGGAAAGAAGAGGACAGGAAGATTTCTAGAATGATACACTTATGAGAGTTGGGAGAAGGGGAAAGGTCCCCAGTGGGAAGTTGTGTGACAGGATCTCTGGTGTCCTCTCCTGGGTCTGTTCAAATCTGTAACTTTGTTTCCTCTTCTGTCACTATACTTAACATGGCTTTGGGGAGGATCAAAGCCGAGAGAATATATGAAAACAATGTTTAAAGTATGACATGTTACACCTTATTATGGTCATTAATCCTTATTAGTGAATGTATCAGTCGTACAAAGAAGAAGCAATGCTACATTTTAACTCTTTTCAAAGCTAAATATAAATAAAGTCATGCATATCAAAAACAGGGAGTTACATACACAGGCATCCATTTCCTGGACTCAAAGGATCGTAGCACCTGGCTTTCATAATTGAGCTTTGTCCAGTTTTTTTTTTTTTTTTTTTTTAGGAGCATTCCACGTTGCTCCTAGTGTTTTGATAATTTGCTTTGTATTTGAAAAATAAAGCATATGTAGCTTCTGACAACAGAACTTTAGACCCTATTTTGCAAGTGTCCCTGTTTACTCTTATTTGCCTACCTTGGGGGCTTTGTGAGTTCATCTGGTCTGTGTTGTGGAAATCAGACCGAACAGGCAAGGAATCCAGGCTGTTCTTTTCTGTCCAAGTCATCAGGTAGAATCCAGTAGAAGCTGCCAGACCAACATATAGCACAGACTAGGCCAACATAGGAAGAGGAAAGAAGCCTTGCCAAGTTCTAAAGAGACTTTCTAGAAGGAAGCAACTACCTTCTAAGGAAATAATGTGTGTGTGTTTAGGGAGTGCAGGGGCTAGCTTGGTCTTCATGCTGAGGTCAAGCATCATCTCATTGCAACCTCAAGGAAAGCACATCTGGCAAAATCTGAATTTTTTTTCAGATACCAAAGGTGTATGATTCTACAATACTTGCAAAGCTGTGAGGAGAAGGGAAGACATTTGTGTTTTATTTCAACTGTCATTCAGGACCCTAGCAAAGTGTTTCATGAGCACCTCCTCCTCCCTTCCCCAGCTTCCAGCTTCACCCATTTGGGGATGTATAATTTCTAGTATCCTTCTCCCTAGCAATAGTTGTGTGTGTGTGTGTGTGTGTGTGTTCCTTTGTCCCTATGAGATCTTCTTGCCATGGCTGCTGCTCCCTAATACCCCTTCCCCTGATTAGACTCTGCATGATGTTTGAGCTTAGGTCACCCTGTCTAAGACCGCAGTCCCCAACCTTTTGGCACCAAGGACTGGTTTTGTGGAAGATAATCTTTCCACGAACCAGTGGGGCAGGGGATGGTTTCAGAATGATTCAAGGGCATTGCATTTACTGTGTAATTTATTTCTATTATTATTACATCAATTCCATCTCAGATCATCAGGCATTACGATCCTGGAGGTTCGGGACCCCTGGTTTAAGATTTAGCACTTACTTGTGCCAGGGACAGATTTCCTGGGAACAGGAGTGGCCGGGCCACCCACCACTTTGTTGTTTTTAACTTGGAAACACTGGCTAAACAGCATTTTGGAAACACATTACTTGTACCATCCGTTGTTTCCTTATGACAGTTTTCTTGGTTGTTTTATTGTATGAAGAACCTTGATGCAACTGCTCTTGGTTTTATTATCAGAGTGGGGTTTAATGTTTTAATGTTACTCTGTAACATTAAAACATAAAAATACGTAGGTGATGATCTAGGGCAAAGAAATAAAATCACCTGGATGTGAAGAGAAGGAATGAGTGACTTGGTGATTAATAGCATGGATTCTTAGTTAGGCTCTTTGGGAGAGAAAATCCTTTCTGATCTAGGACTTTAGGCAGTTAAACTTCCTGAGCCACAGTTTTCTCATCTGTAATATGGACACAATCACGACTAAATTATTATGCTTTCAGTTCATTAAATTAAGTAATGCTTTAAAGCTCTTAAAATAGCACCCAAGAAATATCAAACACTCAATAAATTACTGTTATCATGACTCAGTTATATGAGTACTGCTGCTGCTGCTAAGTCACTTCAGTCGTGTCCGACTCTGTGCGACCCCATAGACGGCAGCCCACCAGGCTCCCCCGTCCCTGGGATTCTCCAGGCAAGAACACTGGAGTGGGTTGCCATTTCCTTCTCCAATGCATGAAAGTGAAAGTAAAGTCGCTCAGTCGTGTCCGACTCTAGTGACCCCATGGACTGCAGCCTACCAGGCTCCTCCGTCCATGGGATTTTCTAGGCAAAAGTACTGGAGTGGGGTGCCATTGCCTTCTCTGAGTTATATGAGTAGATGACTGCAAATTCTGCTTTAGATTAGGCCAATTATGTAAAATGAGTGTTGGTACAGGAAGAACTGGAGAAAAAGCAATCATCAGCCATGTCTACCACATTTATCCTGCTCACTTTGCACACTTTACTAATGAGTTTGGTGGAGGAGCCTCTGTGGCTATAAATAAGATGAATCGCTTAGATTGGTGCTTCTCTGATTTACTTGCTGAATCTTTCAACACCTATAATAAAAATAAATACAAGTAATGAAAATAAGAATTAAAGGCCTACTGGGTTACCTCTTGTGTGGCAGTCACTGGAACCTACTTTACAAATAAATTCAAGGTATGAGTAGCTACACATCTCCTGTAGGTTGCCCATAATAATGATTGGTTTACAACTTTTCTCCTTTCTCATGTCTTCTCCTCCACGATTTTGAGAAACTCTCACAGATAAGGTCTCTGTACATAGGGTAGAGACATGCTTCCCCCATTGTGATGAAGCTCACGGACCCCTACACTGTAGCCAGAGTCCTGCAGGTTCTTTGTAGGCTTGACTTGCCGGCCCCAAGGTCTCAGCCAGGCTTGTATCTGAAGCCAGTGCTTCGGTCAAGTCTTAACACAGAGCACGGTGCTTCCAGTCTTTTCCTACCTGGGAGGGGTAATGATCTATAAGGGAGATGTGAATTGATGGAAAGAAGGGATGAGAGACCAACAGAAATCCTGAGTGTAAAGCTACAGCTGGCTTAGGCTTTCTTCTTCAGAGACTGACATTTCTGAGTTGTGTGCAGTGTACCCTTTTCGTAACTTTAGAAGAAAGACTGAGAAACTTTTCACTTTTAAGGAAAAGGGACTAAAAGTTTCCTCACCTGGATCCTCTCTCGTACTGGTGTTTCTGCAAGGAAACACATTCTCTGTCTGTCTGTTGGACTCTGGGACTTGATCGGGTCAAATCCTGCGGATGACAGTGAGAGCATTTTTATTTGCACTTTATTTTTTGTTCACTGAAAGAGAACACTACGAGACGAAATCAGGAATGCACTCTTTGCTGACATTGCCGATGCCATCAGGCACGTGTTGCTGATTGCCACTGCAAGGTTTCTTTCCTAAACTCTGAAATTTCACCATGACGCTGGCAGGATTTTAATAGGTGATGGATTGAACTAGATATCTGCTTTGCTTGGCAGCTTGTCACACTGGAATCTTCTATGAATGCACAATTGAAATCCCCATGTTGGGATACATCGGGTATTTTGTTAAATCTGTGCTGACAGGGAGAAAAGATGATAGCTCCCAAGAAGAAGCAGAGTTCAGTTCTCTTAAATTCTATTTAGGCTTGTGTGAATCATAAATCTTCTGTTTTTCATGTGTTTAGCATTATTTATTCTCAAGGATAAAGGTCAGTTTTCATTTTTACCTAATTACAAACAGGATATCTAACTACTGGGTTTCCCTGATCGCTCAGACAGTAAAGAATCCACCTTGCAGTGCAGGAGACCCAGGTTCAGTCCCTGGATTGGGAAGATCTCCTGGAGAAGCAAAGGATACCCACTCCAGTATTCTTGCCTGGAGAATCCCATGGACAGAGGAAGCTGGAGGGCTACAGTCCATGGGGTCGCAAAGAGTCATACATGACTGAATGACTAAACTAATACTATACTATCTAACTATAGGATTCTAAGAAATGCAAGATGCTTTTATGGAACCACTGCGTGATTTGTTGCTATACATGGCTAAATTATAATACTTTTGATGAATAAACCTTACATTTACAGCTAACGTGTCAATATAAACTTTCCCTTTAGAACAACAACAACAAAAAGTTCAAGAAAGTGCCAAGATTTCATTGGTAATTGGTGATTAGGTAAGGCTTAATTTTAAGGGCTGTGTCCTCTAAACTTGCAGACACATTTCCCCTCAAAGCACATCATCAAGTTTGGAAAGGACATTGAAATCATTAGAATTCTGTTCAGAATGCAGTGTTTTCAGATAATATCTTTTTATTCCAGCTGCTGAGCTGAGCAAAAATTCTAACCTTCTGAGTTTCATTGTCAAAGTACCAAACAAAGGCAAAATGTGTTTGCTATGTAGGGACTTTACCTGGTGGATCTACTGGCCAAATCTTTTTAAAGTAACTAGCAAACACAAATCAGTAACTTTAGCCCATGTACACTATTTCTACCAGAAGAAAATTCAAGACTGTTTGAAAATAAATTTAGAAGGAACATCTTCATATGGGTGTCAGCTCCCTGTAAGTAGCTCCGTGTAGTAGTGTTAGTCGCTCAGTCGTGTCGGACTCTGTGCGACACCACGGACTTGGCCTGCCAGGCTCCTCTGTCCATGGGATTCTCCAGACAAGAATGCTGGAGTGAGTTGCCATTCCCTTCTCCAGGAGATCTTCCCAACCCAGGGATAGAACCCGGGTCTCCTGCATTGAAGGCAGATTCTTTACCTTCTGAGCTACAGGGAAGATCCAAGTAAAAGTCATTCAGTCATGTCTGACTCGTTGCGACCCCATGGACTATACAGACCATGGGATTCTCCAGGCGAGAACACCGGAGTGGGTTCCCTTCTCCAGGGGATCTTCGAACCCAGGGATCGAACCCAGGTCTCCTGCATTGCAGGTGGATTCTTTACCAGCTGAGCTATCAGGGAAGCCCCAAAGTCTCCATATGACCCAGCAATCTCACTCCTGGGCATATATCTGGAGAAAACCATAAGTTGAAAGGATACATGCACCCCAATATTCATTGCAGCACTATTTACAATGCCAGGACATGGAAGCAACCTAAATGCCCACCAACAGAGGAATGGATAAAGATACGGTACATATATGTAATGGAATATTTCTCAGCCATTGTATATATGTATATGTGGTACATATAACAATGGAATATTTTCAATATTGAAAAAAGAAATAATGTCATTTGCAGCAACATGGGTAGATCTAGAGACTCGCACTGAGTGAAGTAAGTTAGAAAGGGAAAAGTAAATACCGTATAATATCGCTTGTATGTGGAATCTAGAAAAATGGTACAGATGAACTTATTGGCAAAGCACAAATCGAGTCACAGGTGTAGAGAACAAGCTTATAGTTACCACAGTGTGGGGGGAGGGGGATGAATTAGAAGACTGGGATTGACATATATACACTATTGATACTTTGTATAAAATAGATAACTAATGAGAACCCACTGTATAGTTCCCGATAGCTCAGTTGATAAAAAATCCACCTGCAATGCAGGGGACCCCAGTTTGATTCCTGGGTCAGGAAGATCCACTGGAGAAGGGATAGTCTACCCACTCCAATATTCTTGGGCTTCCCTTGTGGCTCAGCTGGTAAAGAATCCGCCTGCAATGCGGGAGACATGGTTTCCATCCCTGGGTTGGGAAGATCCAAGCCCACTGGAGTGGGCCAGTGTTCTGGCCTGGAGAAGTCCATGGACTGTATAATCCATGGGGTCGCAAAGAGTCGGACACAACTGAGAAACTTTCACTTTCAGCACTGGGAACTCTACTCAGTGCTCTGTGGTGACTTGAATGGGGAGGAAATACAATAAAGAAGGGATATATTATAGGTATGAGCTTCCCAAGTGGCGGTAGAGAACCTGCCTGCTAATGCGGGAGACATAAGAGATATGGGCTCAATCCCTGGGTCTGGAAATTCCCCTGGAGGAGGGCATGGCAACCTACTCCAGTGTTCTTGCCTGGAGAATCTCATGGGCAAAGGAGCTATGGTCCATAGGTTCACAGAGTTGGACACAACTGAAGCAACTTAGCACACATATGCACACACGTATACATATAGCTGATTCACTTTGCTGTACAGCAGAAACTAACCACATTGTAAAGCAACTATACTCCAATAAAATTTTTTTTAATGAAAATAAAACACAAATGTATCTACAGCATAAAACTTTCCTTGTAGGACTCTTTCACTCATCACCTCTATCCTCCAGAAAAAACCCTGATGAGTTAGTTTGTATGTCAGCATGCATTCGGTTGTTATGTATACAGAAGTGTATGTGTGCTGATGTGCGTGCTTTAAACATATGCAAGGTCACTCTTCAAATACCGTGTTGCAGTTGGCTGTATTTTTCCCAACAAGAGAACATGCTAGAGGGCGTTACATATGAGTCACATAAAGATCTATGTCAACTCTTTTAACACTTTATAGCATGTCATTACGTAAACGCACCCGTTTCCTATTCATAGCCCTTGACTTTGTAGCTGGTACTTGTTGTACACTGAAGACTGTAATATTGAGCCCTTGTGAAAAAATATCTGCGATATATTTTCTGGAACAAAAGTTATGTGTGTTTTAAAATTTGATATAGTTATTGTCAAATTGTACTTTAAGTGAGAGTGTTTGTTTCCCTGGGCCTCAATTAATACTGGGTGATCCCAACTTTCAAATATGTTGTTAATGTGATAAACAGTGAGTGGTATCTTACCAATGTTATTTATTACTCTGAGTCCTAGAGAAGTTGAGTTACTTTTATATGTATATTGACTAATTTTTTTTTTTTCTGAGCTCCAAGTTTATTTGTTTTGCTCATTTCTCTTTTTGAGTAATGATCTTTTTTTTTTTTTTTAAAGGAACTTTTTACAATCTTTAAGTTAACATTGCCAGAGATGTTCTGGATGTTTTCCCAGTTTATTTGGAATTTACTTTTATGGTGCTTATCATGCATGTCTTTAGTATTTAATATTATATATTTCATATTTATTTTCCCTTTAGGGCAGCGATCAGCAAACTTTTTCTATAAAGAGCCAAACGACAAGCTTTTCTGTGTTTTGAGCTTTGTGGTCGCTATCATGCCCACTCTGTCCTGTGGCTGCAGTATGAAGGCAGCCATACATAATGCATGGATGGATTGCCAGGGCTGATTCCAATAAAGCTTTATTTACAGAAAGAGGGGAGGGCCGCATTTGGCTCACAGGCTCTATTTTGCCAGTCCCTGCTTTAAAATACCTGGACTCTGTGCACAATACCTTATTAACTGTATGATTTAAAGCACCATTTTTTTTGTTGTTGTTATTATGTTTATAGTAACTTTTTTTTTTTTTTTGAAGTTTATTTTGTAACATGAAATGAGATCATGATCCAACTCTTTTTTTTTTTTTTTTTTTGCCCAAACAGGTAACCAATTATCATAACAATGTCTACCATATGAGTCATCTATATTTTCTCTACTGATATAAAACTTTATGCCAATTGTTATAGTAGGATTTTTATATCTTTGGATCTATTTCTAGACGCTATTCGGTCCTACCTGTTTCTTGACTATACTCTATTATTTTAATTACTATCACTTTATAATAGCACCACTTGCTTCAATTGTTACATTTTGTTGTTTCTCAAAAATTTTTCAGATCATTTTACATTTTCAGATTACATTAAGAGAAGTTTAATGAGTTTTTCTTTTTTTTAATTCTAAAATTTTGGTGGGGATCACCATAAATTTATATATTAAGCAATAGGAAAGTTAAGAACATCATACATTTACAACATTAACTTTTTATCTAAGAAAAAAATACCATATACTCAAGAATTATTTCTTTTTCACTTATATTGCTGTATAATTGACAAATAAGGTTTTAAAATAATTAAACGTCCTGGTGATTTGAAATATATATTATATATACATGGAACGTTCCTGGTGGTCCAGTGGTTAAGACTCCTTACTTCTAATGCAGGACTCATAGCTTTGATCCCTGGTCAGTAAACTAATATCCCACATGCCATGCAGTACAGCCCCTCATAATGAATTTATTATGAAATAATTCCCACCATCTAGTTAATTAATTATTAATTAACTTTAAGTTTTTAATTAACTTTCATCACCTCATATATTTATCCTATTTTTCTGATGAGAACATTTAAGTTCAACTTTCTTAGCAAATTTGTTATTCAACATAGTGTTGTTATCAGCTATAGTTTACATGATTTATATTAGCGTCTCAGATCTTATTTATCTTATAGTTGAAAATTTGTACCCTTAACCAAACATCCGTTGTCCCCACCCCACCCACAGCACTTAGCAGCCAGTTTCTCTTCTGTTTCTATGAGTTTGAAGGCTTTTGTCTTTCTCTCTCTTCCACATGTAAGTGATACTATGTAGTATTTGTCTTTCTTTGGTATATCTCACTTAGCATAATGTTCCCAAGGTCGTTCAGTTCAGTTCAGTTCAGTCACTCAGTCATGTCCAACTGTTTGCAACCCCATGGACTGCAGGACACCAGGCCTCCCTGTCCATCACCAACTCCCGGAGTTCACTCAAACTCATGTCCATTGAGTCAGTGATGCCATCCAACCATCTCATCCTCTGTCGTCCCCTTCTCCTCCTGCCCCCAATCTTTCCCAGCATCAGGGTCTTTTCACATGTCAGCTCTTCACATCAGGTGGCCAAAGTATTGGAGTTTCAGCTTCAACATTAGTCCTTCCAATGAACACCCAAGACTGATCTCCTTTAAGATGGACTGGTTGGATCTCCTTGCAGTCCAAGGGACTCTCAAGAGTCTTCTCCAACACCACAGTTCCAAAGCATCAGTTCTTTGGCGCTAAGCTTTCTTTACAGTCCAACTCTCACATCCAAACATGACTACTGGAAAAACCATAGCCTTGACAAGACAGACCTTTGTTGGCAAAGTAATGGCTCTGCTTTTTAATATGCTGTCTAGGTTGGTCATAACTTTTCTTCCAAGGAGCAAGCGTCTTTTAATTTCATGGCTGCAGTCACCATCTGCAGTGATTTGGGAGCCCAAAAAATAAAGTCTGACACTGTTTCCATTGTTTTCCCATCTATTTCCCATGGAGTGATGGGACCAGATGCCATGATCTTAATTTTTCAAATGTTGAATTTTAAGCCAACTTTTTCACTCTCCTCTTTCACTTTCATCAAGAGGCTCTTTAGTTCTTCACTTTCTTCCATAAGGGTGGTGTCATCTGCATATCTGAGGTTATTGATATTTCTCCCAGCAATCTTGATTCCAGCTTGTGCTTCATCCAGCCCAGTGTTTCTTGTGATGTACCCTGCATAGAAGTTAAATAAGCAGGGTGACAATATACAGCCTTGACATACTCCTTTTCCTATTTGGAACCAATCTGTTGTTCCATGTCCAGTTCTAACTGTTGCTTCCTGACCTGCTACAGATTTCTCAAGAGGCAGGTCAGGTGGTCTGGTATTCCCATCTATTTCAGAATTTTACATGGTTTGTTGTGATCCACATAGTCAAAGGCTTTGGCATAGTCAATAAAGCAGAAGTAGATGTTTTTCTGGAACTCTCTTGCTTTTTCAATGATCCAGCGAATGTTGCCAATTTGATCTCTGTCTCCTCTGCCTTTTCTCAAACCAGTTTGATCACCTGGAAGTTCACAGTTCACATACTGTTGAAGCCTGCCTTGAAGAGAATTTTGAGCATTACTTTGCTAGCGTGTGAGATGAGTGCAATTGTGCAGTAGTCTGAGCATTCTTTGGCATTGCCTTTCTTTGGGATTGGAATGAAAACTGACCTTTTCCAGTCCTGTGGCCACTGCTGAGTTTTCCAAATTTGCTGGCATATTGAATGCAGCACTTTCACAGCATCATCTTTCAGGATTTGAAATAGCTCAACTGGAATTCCATCACCTCCACTAGCTTTGTTCTCAGTGATCCTTCCTAAGGACCACTTGACTTCGCATTCCAGGATGTCTGGCTCTAGGTGAGTGATCACACCTAGAGGATCTTTTTTGTACAGTTCTTCTGTGTATTCTTGCCACCTCTTCTTAATATCTTCTGCTTCTGTTAGGTCCATACCATTTCTGTAGTTTATTGTGCCCATCTTTGCATGAAATGTTCCCTTGGCATCTCTAATTTTCTTGAAGAGATCTCTAGTCTTTCCAGTTCTATTGTTTTCCTCTATTTCTTTGCATTGTTCACTAAGAAAGGCTTTCTTACGTCTCCGTGCTATTCTTTGAACTCTGCATTCAAATGGGTATATCTTTCCTTTTTTTTCCTTTGCCTTTCACTTCTCTTCTTTTCACAGATATTTGTAAGGCCTCCTCAGACAACCATTTTGCCTCTTTCCATTTCATTTCCTTGGGGATGGTCTTGATCACTGCTTCCTGTACAATGTCACAAACCTCCATCCATAGTTCTTCAGGCACTCTGTCTATGAGATCTAATCCCTTGAATCTATTTGTCACTTCCACTGTATAATTGTAAGGGATTCGGTTTAGGTTATACCTGAAACGTCTAGTGGTTTTCCCTACTTTCTTCAATTTAAGTCTGAATTTAGCATTAAGGAATTCATGATCTGAGCCACAGTCAGCTCCCAGTCTTGTTTTTGCTGACTGTATAGAGCTTCTCCATCTTTGACTACAAATAATATATTTAATCTGATTTTGGTATTGACCATCTGGTGATGTCCATGTGTAGAGTCTTCTCTTGTGTTGTTGGAAGAGGGTGTTTGCTATGACCAGTGCATTCTCTTGGCAAAACTCAAATAGCCTTTGCCCTGCTTCATTCTGTATTCCAAGGCCAAATTTGCCTGTTACTCCAGGTATTTCTTGATTACCTCCTTTTGCATTCCAGTCCCTTATAATGAAAAGGACATCTTTTTTGGTTGACTGGAGCTACTTTGAGGAGATATCCCATGTCTAAGGACAAAGGAGAAGCCCTAGTAAGAGGGGCAAAATCACATTTAGAATTAAACCCCATACCCACCAAGATGCTCCGAGGGCTCAAACAAACCTTGTGCACATGAGGGCCCAGAGACCCCACAGGGACTGAGACAGAACTGTGGTTGAGTGTCTCCTGCAGAAGTACGGGTCAGCAGCGGCCTGCCACAGGAGCAGGGGCTCTGCGTGCAGCAGACCTGGGTATGGCATATGCCCTCTTGGAGGAGGTTGCCATTAACCCCACCATAGTCCGCCAGAACTTACACGTGACTGAGGAAACAGACTCTTGGAGGGCACAAGCAGAACCTTGTGTACCAGGACCCAGGAGAAAAGAGCAGTGACCCCACAAGAGACTGAGCCAACCTTGCCTGTGAGTGTCCAGGTGTCCGAGGTTAGCCATGTTGTCACAAATGGCAGGATTCCTTCTTTTTGTGACTGAATAATATTCCCGTATGCACATGCGTATATGTATGTGTGTATATATGCATAAGCTAAGCTAAGTCACTTTAGTCGTGTCCGACTCTGTGCAATCCCATAGACAGCAGCCCACCAGGCTCCCCCGTCCCTGGGATTCTCCAGGCAAGAACACTGGAGTGGGTTGCCATTTCCTTCTCCAATGCATGAAAGTGAAGTCGCTCAGTCATGTCCGACTCTTAGCGACCCCATGGACCGTAGCCCACCAGGCTCCTCCATCCACGGGACCCTCCAGGCAAGAGTACTGGAGTGGGGTGCCATACATATATAATAAGTATATAAAATGTCACCCTTTCTTCCACTCATCCATTAATGGAGACTTACGTTGTTCCGTATCTTTGCTATTGTGAATAATTCTACAGTGGACATGAGAATGAAAATATCCATTTCTCCTTGAAATAGTCACTTGATTAAGTGTTTTTCTGTGCCCTGTTATACAAGGCATCGACTGTTCATTTTAGGAAACTGAGAACATTGATTTCAAGGAAAAAAACAACAGAAAATATACAAATATTTGTAAGCATTAAACATGCATAGAATATCTTAGGTACTGTTTGAAATGAGGGAGAGTAAGAAGGAAACAGTCTGTCCTCAAGGCATACAGTCTCTTTGTGGAGCAATTATTACATGCTCAGAATGATTCAATTAAAACTCTACAGCAGAAAAGGTGTGAATTGTTTGGCATTTATGTAACATTGAAAATGGCAAAGTAACTATGAACAGCTAAGGGCATGGCAGAACAGAGATGAAAACAAGAATTTAGAGGATGGGGATGCTGCCGGGGTTAAATAAATAGAAAGGGGACATTTCCATGAAATTAACACACAAAAACCTGAGGGGGTCCTCAGATTATATCAGGAGGCAGCAAGGCAAATAGCCTGTATTACGTGAGATGTCTGTGTTAGGGAATAAGAGGAAGGTTTGGTTCAAAAGGTACATTGTTGTCCATTGAAATGCAACTATTGTTCATCAAATATGGTATACTTTCCTATACACTTTTTCATTTTTTAAAGAACTTTTAATTTTTTTTTTTTTTTTTTTTTTTTTTCTGCCGTGTCATCGTTGCCGCGTGTGGGCTTTCTGTAGTGTGGTGAGTCAGCCTGGGCTACTCTTAGTTTTGGTGCCGGGGCTTCTCAGTGCAGAGGCTCCTCTGGGAGCTCGCGGGCTCAACAGCTGTGGAGCAGAGGCTTAGTTGCTCCACAGCATCTGGGATCTTCCGGCACCAGGAATTGAACCCATGCCTCTTGCATTGGAAGGTGAATTCTTAACAAATGGACCATAGGGAAGTCCCAAGGAATAGTGTACTTTTTAGAACTGAAGGCATGTAATTCTGAATAAGAGATTGACAGGTACAAAGAGAAAAAGTTCCAACGATACATCACCTTCGATATGTCCAGTGTGTACTCAGAATTTCTTTTTCAGAGATACATCACTAAACTGGAACTTGCCAATTCATTTATAAACATGTTGACAACATTCCAATCTTAATAGCCATTTAGCATATCAAATATAATTAAATGTTGTAAACATTGGATATAGTGTTTATCGTATCTCTTAAAGCCTTATTTTCTGTGGATTATCTCTAGAGAAAGCAAGTATGCAGAAATAAAGTCCATATCATACTTTCTAGGAAACAGTGAGTTACCAGGGCAACACAGGCATATATAGGTATGGTAAATAATTTATTTTATAAACGTTGCCAGGGCAACAGAAACCACTTATGAAATCAGTGGAGGATGGAGGATTAGGGTACAGATAATCTGTGGAACTATGTGTTCTTTTGCAGCACATTGGAATGAACTATTCCAGTGTTATATCTGAAACCTTCACAGTTTTGTGAAGTATGTGAGTATTCATTAAACAAATGATCATGAGTAAGTTTAAATACCAAGAGTATTTCTAAATATTAAAAGGTATATTATTCACTATTTCTTGCCTCACAGAAATGTCATAGGGATATTTTAGTTTGCTTGAAAGATTAACCCTTGCTGGGTTAGCCTTGGAGAGCCCAGTTATTGCTACCTAGGTTCTGTGTTTGCAGTTTAGGGTCATCATTAACTGTGTTGACTAGTGTAGGTTTTGTTAGAGAAATAATTAAGATGTAATGGATGGGGGGAGGGGACATAGTCATACATGATCTAATGAGGTATGCTTTGGGAAAAAAAGGCAATATTTTAGCTTCAGTGACAAATATAAGAAGTTTTACAATTTATAGTCTTATTCTTCAAAATACTAATACAAATGCTGGTAAAGTGCCTTCAAACTGTACTACAGCCTATAAGGAATATTTACTAAAGGTAAGACTTGAATTCACACTTTCTCCCTGTTTTAATATAGTTTGCTTCTCTCTTGTTCAAGCTCCCTCTTAGAAAATACCTATATTCAGCTATGGGTGGTCAGGAAAATGTGTGCAAAACATATAATTGGTAAAGAA
Source organism: Bos mutus (assembly GCF_027580195.1). NCBI lineage: Eukaryota > Metazoa > Chordata > Mammalia > Artiodactyla > Bovidae > Bos > Bos mutus. The sequence continues at coordinate 4,796,077 of NC_091638.1, forward strand.
GATGGAGTTATTCATTGTGCCAGGGAGTAAAGGAACAAGGGCAAGCTTCACAGAGGAGGTAACTCCTGAGCTTGGCTTTGCCTATTAGACTTGCCCACCGGTTTGATGGAGATGAGAAGGGGAAGGGTTCTTCACTAGAGTATTCCTATTTAGATGACTCTTTGAAACTATAGCCTTTGTATGCAGTGTATTCAGTGCTATTACATGTATGTGTAGTAGACAAAATTAAATCCTTATTTGAAACATCTAGTCTAAGTTAATGAAGAAGGAAATGGCAACCCACTCCAGTGTTCTTGCCTGGAGAATCCCAGGGACGGGGGAGCCTGGTGGGCTGCCGTCTATGGGGTCGCACAGAGTCGGACACGACTGAAGCGACTTAGCAGCAGCAGGCTAAGTTAAAGTCTTTTGGAAGTAGAGAGTTAAAGTAAACACCTCCTAAGTATTTTTTCTGTGAATTCATAGGAATGATTGTATTTGGGGAATGGAATTGTCTTAGAGAGTAAGCTGACTGTTCCCTGAGTGGTGGGGTCAGGGAGGAGACAGGGAAGGAAGTGCAGAGAGAAGGACTCAGTGCCCATCAGTCTTTAGACAAGTTCGGATTATCCATCCATTGTTCTGTTTGCATTTTAGTTAATATTGCTGTCTACTGAAAAAAAAGTTTTTCAGGCACAGTGTTGGATGTCAGGCAGGAAGAGTGTTCTACGCAAACCCCAGCTCATAGGCAAGGCTTTGATGTGATTGTCACCATGTGTGACAGCTCGTGAGCATCAGAGAGTGCCGGGACTTTCCATAGGCTCCCAGGTGCCTCTGATGCTGCATCTGCCATGAACATGGCATGCGTGTGACCTTCAACAGCGGGGCCACAGGAGGTGTCACTTAATCATGATTTAGGGCTGTCATCCCATCATCCCACTCAAATGAGATCTTCCCCTGGAGATGTGCCCACATCTCTGGGCAAAGCTTACCACTAGAGCCTTCACAAGCTTTCCACTCAGAATTGTGTGAAGTGTGCATGGCGTGTTCACTATCGCTTGGGTGCCATGAAATAATCGCTGCACTTCCTGAACTAGGCTGTCTTAGGTCCAGTCTCTGAGCACCCCCAGGTGGAAGTGGGACTCCCACCCTCCTTAGAGCCCAGGAGAGTTTTGTGTCTCAGCACTCAACTGCCACCAAATGGTTCTTGTCATGCTATTCAGATGATAAAGTCAGAGGGTTGGCATGCTAAGGAAAAATATCTAGCAGCACTTATATGTCTACTTGAGGGGGTTTTATTTGCCTTTCTGTTATTTCTATGTTTCTACTATGGAATCAATTTGGGAGGAATTTTTCAACGATTTTATCTTAGAATAGAAAATTTTTTAAATTTCCTTTTGGGAAAAATTTTCACAAAAAATTATTATTCATATGGGGAAAACAAGTTGATCAGGTTATATTCACAAAATGGACTGAGATAAATGATATATGATAGATGCATAGGAAAATAGGTAATAGATACCGTATCCTGGGGCATTGGACTGGTTCTTTCTCAGCTAGAGTATACTTTTACTATTTGAGAGCTTATCACATACACTTCACAATATCTCTCCCTTTTCATTTAGGTTTTTGTGCAGATTAGGTACTGACTATTTGTTGATTGACCACACTGCAAGAGCAATTTCTGCATTGGCAGTTATTGATACACTGCAAGCTTTCAGCTTTTGTTAGACAAGGATGCTGACCGAGCTTCTGAGGAAAGCAAAAGGGTACATCTTCTTTGAATCCAAGTCTAATACTTAAGGGACATTGATGCTGCTATCAAATTTGTCTTTGTAGATTTGATTATTAAATCGTGTCACTTACAGTCAACAGATTTGTTCAAAACTAAAATTGCACTTATTCCCATTGCTTTTCAGTTACAGATTTGTTTATATTAGCTTAAGCAAACTGTGTTAATCACCAAATATCTTTGTTGTCTTACCTCTGCTCTCCTGCCTTTCTGGGAAATTTGGAAAAGGTTTGCAAGATTTTTTTGGTCCATTATGAAGCTCTAGAATAGTGTTTGCAATATAATGATGCAGTTGTTGGCCATGGTTGATCACTATAGGCAAAGGCTATATATAATGAAGCATGATTCTCCCAGTCTCTTCTCCATCTTCTTTTCCTTCTTAAAAACCTAAAAAATCAGTAGATATATTTATTAGAAGCAGCAACCTTTGTTTTCACTATGATGTAGGAAAACACTCTTCTCAGATTGAATAGAAGAATGAATTTAGAAAAAGTCATACAGTTTGATAATCTGAGCAAGTTTAGTTCTTCTACTTCCTGTGTGACCTAATTTTCTACCAGCAAATCTCCTTCTTTTGATATTGAGATTCACTTGAATATAAAAGAGATATCCACCCCCTTCATACCCAAGGAGAATGAGCAATAAGAATTTCTACCTTAACCCCCTCTTAGAAAAGATCTGAGGCTTCTTACAATTAAAGACATGCTCAAAAAGATGGTTAACTTAAAAAGGAACATATGCCATATAGCAGAGGACATAAAGTTATCAAAACTTTAGGTTGTCTATGGGTAGCTTATATATAACGGACTACTAAAATTTTGTCTTGAGTTGAGAAGTCAAAGCCAAATGGTTAAAATGAAAAAAAGAAAAAAAGGTTATATTGTTTCTTTCACTGATAAAAGGAAACATATCATAATGCTAAGGAGAATTTTTTTTCTTTTTCTGCTGCGATATGCTAGAAAATAATTATAATGGTGTAATGTTATTTCCTAAATAAATATCTGAGCAATCTTACATGCAGAGATAATAAATGTGGCAATTTAGTTTATTAACTCTCAAAACAACCAAGCAAATGTTAACTTTAAATTTTGTGATGAAATATCTAGAGCAGCCAAATTAAGATTCTTCACATTTATAAGTTTCTCATAACCTAACTTGATACAACCATGCTACTTAGGAAATCTAATTGCTTAGAATTGGGCTTGTTTGTTCTTTCAAATTTCCTTCACTTCAGTCAGGATTTTATGAAATTGTATGCTATCTGACATCATCATCACATGAAGTCTTCTTTTTTTCCTTCATCATTTAAGGGGGTAATATGCAGGATTATCTGTAGTCTACACTATAATTCTCAAGAGCATCTTTCAGAATAGCCTGAACATGCCCTCAATTGATATCCTATGGATCTGTTTCTTTGAGTGTTTGAGAAACAAGTTTCACCTAAATATTGGTGGTAGGTCTGAGAATGAACTGGCCAGCATCACTTAGAGGCTTGTGAAGTACTCATGAGTTTTAGCGGTATTAGGACCTGTTTTGTTGCTGAGTCAGGGGTGAAATATATTGATAGGAAACAGAATCAACATAACTGAATTATTTGATATGGATTACAAGAATTTTAGAATAATATGCATCAGATCAGATCAGATCAGTCACTCAGTCGTGTCCGACTCCTTGCGACCCCATGAATCGCAGCACGCCAGGCCTCCCTGTCCATCACCAACTCCTGGAGTTCACTCAGACTCACGTCCATCGAGTCGGTGATGCCATCCAGCCATCTCATCCTCTGTCGTCCCCTTCTCCTCCTGCCCTCAATCCCTCCCAGCATCAGAGTCTTTTCCAATGAGTCAACTTTTCGCATGAGGTGGCCAAAGTATTGGAGTTTCAGCTTTAGCATCGTTCCTTCCAAAGAAATCCCAGGGCTCATCTCCTTCAGAATGGACTGGTTGGATCTCCTTGCAGTCCAAGGGACTCTCAAGAGTCTTCTCCAACACCACAGTTCAAAAGCATCAATTCTTCAGCGCTCAGCCTTCTTCACAGTCCAACTCTCACATCCATACATGACCACTGGAAAAACCATAGTGGCATTGTATCTTGCAGTCATTCTTCAAGTTCAGCTGACTCTGAAAACTGCACTTGAGAAATGACAGCAAAATCAGATAGTCAACAGAGAAGACAAAGCATACCTTCCTGCTAGCTTTGATAGGAAGACACACAAATAGTTAAGTTGGCATCACGCTACTTACATAAGACATTTTTTGAGTTAGTATGGTGCTTTCCTTGTGGCTCACATGGTAAAGAATCTGCCTGCAATGCAGGAGATCTGGGTCGATCCCTGGGTTGGGAAGTTCTCCTGGAGAAGGAAATGGCAACTTACTCCAGTATTCTTCCCTGGAGAATTCCATGGAGAGAGGAGCCTGGAGGACTACAATTAACAGAGTCACAAAGAGTCAGACACTTCTGAGTGACGAACTCTTTCACTTTCTTTCTTTTCCTTTTTAAATCAACTAGCATAAGTATGACTTCACTGTATGTAATGGAAGACAGGAACAAGCTGGGAAACGTGAAAGCAGATTACAAGAACAAGGATTCATCCTTATCCATATTAAAAAGAAAATTGTATTCCTGACTTCTTAATTCTCATTTAGCCAAAGGAAATCAGCTTAATTATCGACTTGCACTCTGAACAGTAATCTTAAAACTTCTATTTAGAATAGAGGACTTTTATCAAGGAGTTACTCTGAAAGTGTTTTAAATCAATACACATTAGAACGACTTCTGCATAGCAGTAGTGTATATTAAAAATCAATTCTTACTTTCCTATAAAGCCTTTTATCTCTTCAGTCTGGTACCTCAAGTATTTTCAATCAATACTAAAAAAATCATTATAATGCTAAGTTTGTATTACACGCTACATGCAGAAATCCTTAGATTCAAATGTCACACTCTTCAACAAATGATTCTGGGAAAACTGTACAGCTACATGTTAAAAAAAAAAAATGAAATCAGATCATTCTTTAACACCAAACACAAAAATAAGCTCAAAATAGATTAAAGACTTAAATGTGAGACCAAACACTATACAACTCCTAGAGGAAAACATAGGCAGAACACTCTCTAACATAAATCGCAGCAATATCTTTTTCTTTTTCAGTCCATCTCCCAGAATAATGGAAATAAAAACAAGAATAAACAAGCAGGACCTACTTAAAAGATTTTGCACAGCAAAGGAAACAAAAAACAAAAAGACAACCCACATTGGGAGAAAATATTTGCAAATGATGTGGCCGAATGTCACACTCTATAATTATTTCTCTAACTTCCTGAGATGCATATACAAAATTTATTTCCAAGAATAGTTTATATTATACATGACATGGACAGATGGATGGATGGATGGATACCATATATATTTTTCTGTCCACACGTGCTGGTCTCCATTATGTATATTATTTCCAAAACACTGACCTATTCATATAATACAAATAGGTAGATGTTTATATGAGCATATTCAAAGTCTCACTTATATGATACAAAACAAAGACTAAACCCTGTTGAGATTCACAGTATAAACTAGAATGAGAAAAGAAAGAAGGAAAGTTGTGAAGGAGATGAAATAGACAAATCGAGGAAGAGAAAAAGAGCTAGGAAGGATGCCTAGGTCAAATCTGACTCTAGCTGATTTCATCCTAGATTGCTAGGGCAGGTGATGTCCTTAAATAGAATTAGTGTATGGAAGGGAAGGATTAAGTGCAAGATCAGGGATGCAGGGTTCCTTTTGGGCATGGTGAATTTGTGGAACCAGAAGAAGGTTTTCAGTATGTAGCTTTTGACATACAAAACTGGTGGTGATAGACTGGGGAACCATTCATTCCTATTGGAGAGAACAGACGGGATTTCTAACAATCCACTTACTTTTCATTAGTAATTACCTATTAGCGAGAGCTCTTAGATATAAGAATATGAAACAATGTAACGACATTACATCTCGTTCACTACTCTAATGTGCACTAAATCAAACGCTTGCTTATGCGCCTTGCAAGCGAGATTATTTTGCAATTTATATTTTGCTTACACCTATAATTTTAAGGTCAATTATGTCTTTATATTGGGCTTCTCTGGTGGTTCAAAGAATATGCCTGCAATGCAGGAGACCTGGGTTCTATTCCCGACTCAGGAAGATATCCTGGAGAAGGAAACAACAACCCACCCCAGTATACTTGCCTGGGAAATCCTCTGGAAAGAGGAGCCTGGTGGGCTACAGTCCATGGGGTCACAAAAGAGTTGGACATGACTTAGCGAGTCAACAACAAACATATTAAATGTGTCTCTTTGTCAGCTTAAGTAGATGTACCTGATGTTTTCCACTTAGGGAACCGACTACCGTGATAAAGTAGAGGTCGATCCTTTCAATTAGAAGAAATCTTAGAGTCTGTTTAATCCAACCCCTACTGAAGTTTAGGAGTTGATATAATGGTTTGAAAAATCATGTATGTTCATGCAAAAGTGTTTTGTTCCAATCCTTTGTAACATTTTGGGGAAGACATTTTTCATTAAATAACCTTTCCTCTGTAGTCACCAATCAGGCATGAGGAAAATCTGTAATATTTGAAAAACATAACAGTAGTCCCCTGCCTGGTACAAACCAAGGAAGCAATCAACCCCGTTGTCAAATATCCAAAGAGACCTCTGTATATTTAGATGTGTTTATCTCATAGTTAGTCATCGTGAACATAAGACGTCTCTAAACCATTACCATTGGAAATGGAGGTAATCTCTAAACCGTTACCATTATTTACTTTTAGCATAGGATGATCTTTGTTCATGTTTCTGAAACCATTTCATTTCTTTTGCTTTTTTGACAAGAATGGATTAATTCAGGCTTTTCTGGATTATCCTATCCTTGGCACTGTGGGCTTTCAGCTGTAGTTTTCTCTGACATTGTGCTTGATGCCGGTAATAAGAACCACTTTTACTGATCATAAAAGTATGAGCTCAGAGTGACTCAATAATTCCAGCATTTCAAATGGTCAACTTGAAAGGCTACAGAAGGGAGACATGAGAGCTAAATTGTTGAAGAACATCATATTTTCCTGTGGGCTTTTTCCATGCCCTGAGGATTTCATACATGCTATTCCTTGCGCTTTTCTCTTCTCCCTGTTTGACATTTTAAAGAGCAGGAAGTTCAAAGAACATTTCTTAAGAATCCCTAGCATGTGTCCATATCACTTGACATGTGTTTACAAATTGGATTGTGGCTCAAAGATTTAACTTTCCTGCACATCTTTTTCTCAAAATCAGATTCAGTCTGAAATTGGCAAGAGTGATGATTCATTGGCAGCCAATCAGCAGGAGGGCCCTTTGGTGGAATATTGTGTGTAATACAACAGGATTAAATGTTTCACATATAAACCTTTCATCTGTACCATCTAATTACTGACATCTGAGCCCGTGTCTAAGATTTTGTCATTTTTTTTCCTTTTGTATTTCTAACAAGAACAACAGTAAAACACGAGACTCTCAACTTTTGAGAACGTCTGGAACAAACAGCTAATGCTAAAACATGCAGCTTCAGTCTTTCGAGATGGATTAGAATGTATCCCCAGCACTTTACATGATTCTGATTTGCCTGGTTCAGCAAGGCTGTCGTTAGTTGTAATCACCCTTTCTTATGAAGTTAAATAGAAAGTACCACATAAATCAGAAATGGTTCAGTCATTTGCTCATGTCCACTTCTATTGTACACGGCCAGACACAGGAAGAGAAATGTTCTGGCTGACACAATTTCTTCCTACAACTGTCCAAGGAAATGAAATAAATTGTCACAGCATTGATTTCTTAGCAGAGTAAAAATTATATAAGAAGGAAAGCCCTGCTTTTATGTATACTCCTTTACTCTCTGATCTTTTTCTTTCTGTCTCCATTTACTTTTGATCTGATACAGTTTAAATTCATCAGACAATTACTAAATCTCACCACACTTCTGTTTCAGGTATATTTTCTCTCCTTAAGTTTAATGAACTCCAACAATTATCCATTATTGAGCATATATGCTTTTTTTTTTCATTTTAAATAATTGAACTTCCTCAAAAATTGTGACTCTTGAACCTGATATTCCTTGTATTGCTTTCTTTGAAAACTTGTTTATTGGTTGCTCAGGATAAGCAGTCTTCATTCCAAGATTGATTGATTTCTTGATTCCAATCTTGGAGAAATTGCCTGGAGAAATATCAATAACCTCAGATATGCAGATGACACCTGCCTTTTGGCGAAAGCAAAGAGGAACTAAAGAGCGTCTTGATGAAAGTGAAAGAGGAGGGGGAAAGCTGTCTTAAAAGTCAATATTCAAAAAACGAAGATCATGGCATCATCCATCACTTCATGGCAAATTGACGGGGAAACAACGGAAACAGTGACAGACTTTATTTTTTTGGGCTCCAAAATCACTGCAGATGGTGACTGCAGCCATGAAATTAAAAGATACTTGCTCCTTGGAAGAAAAGCTATGACAAACCTAGATAGCATAATAAAAAACAGAGATATCACTTTGCCAACAAATGTCCCTGTAGTCAAAGCTATGGTTTTTTCCAGTAGTCATGTATGAAGGTGAGAGTTGGACCATAAAGAAGGCTGAGTGCCGAAGAATTGATGCTTTTGAACTGTGGTGCTGGAGAAGAATTGGACATGACTGAGCTAGTGAACAACGCAACAACAGGATAAGCGTGTCTTTATCTTAAAGTGGGCTTTGAATTGTCACATATCTAACAAAAATTGTGATAGAATACCACAAGTGTAAATGAATCAAAAACAGGTGGGTTATATTTCCATGAAAATATTGTGCATTTGAAAATTAAGGAGATTCCTTCGGGGAAGAAAATATGTTTTAAATTTTATTACTCTCTTGGTATTTAAGAATCCTCCATCGGAGGTTCAAGAGCTTCAAATTATAATTACTGTGTACTTAACTTTTGGAATATTTCCAATAGAATCAAGAAAACCTCTGTTTTGTATTGCCTGTGTCTTGGAAGAATAACAACAGTGGAAAAAACAGATATTCCTTACGCCTTCTTTCCTGTCATAGCACTAAAGATGCTAATTTTCTTTTAAGGCAGTATACTTATGAGAATCCTTTATCCATTCATTCATTCAAAAAACATTTATCAGATGTCTGCTGTGCTAGGCACTTGGAATGCAGACCTGAGCCCCAAAGAGATTTCTTCCCTAATGGAATGTGCATTCTAGCAGGAGAAAGTTAATTAAGTAACAAAGAACATGCTAAGCAGCCTCTTAAATAGTCTTCTCCAACACCACAGTTCAAAAGCATCCATTCTTTTGGTGCTCAGCCTTCTTTATGGTCCAACTCTCACATCCCTCCAGTTTTTGATAAAATTATCAAAAAGGTATACTTTGCCTTTGGGAATCTCAGCCATTTATTTCAACACCCCCTCACAACCCCACCATAATACCCTTTCCTCAAGACACTTCAATATTTGAAAAGCTCATTCTTTCTCTCTTTCACTTTTGTATTTAAACAATATTTGTAAAGAACTGACTATGTGCCAGACACTGTTTGCTGTTCGACGTTCACATCTACAATGCGTGGTGAACAGATGTGGTCCCTGCCTCCATGAAACTTAGGGTGTTTCAGGGAAGAAAGAGTAATCAAATGAGTGTCTTAAAGGAACATTGAAATAAGCCAGCCGTAAATTCTGTTACAGATTTGCGAGATTATGGTTGTGTCTGTCAGTGAGCCCCGACTTACCCTGAGTGCGTATGTGTCTGTGTCTGGTAGAAGCCAGGAGAGGGCTCATGAGAAACAGAACATAGCCTTTCAGGCCAACTACACTATTTAATAGAGTGTCTATTTGATAGAGTGTATACTCCTCCCCAGGAGAAGACAATGGCACCCCATTCCAGTACTCTTGCCTGGAGAATCCCAGGGACAGAGGAGACTGGTGGGCTGCCGTCTATGCGTCGCACAGAGTTGGATACGACTGAAGCGACTTAGCAGCAGCAGCATACTCCTCCCCAAGCCTCTTCTGAATAAATTGATTTGGTTGTCAGTATCTTAATGTGGATGAGGTTATCAGTAGTCTTGGGCATGTGTGTTTCCTTCTATCACTACATAAATGAAAAGTTTAACTCCTTAGAGAATTCAAGGCATCAGCAAGCATTGGTCCTTGAATTTAGAATTTTCAATCTGTGGAATATTGCCCCATCTGTCAAGTTCACATAGAAGTCCTTTGCTCTGTCTTTATATGAAATTGTTTTATAATATTATTTATTATAACAAAATATAAGCCTGAATATTATAGAATAAATGTTTTTATGCATGAGGGAGGTGAGGCTCAGAGAGGTTAATTGACTTTTCTAATGTTACACAAGTTGTTGGCACAGCTGTTTCAATCCAGTTAACGCCAATTCTATTCCATTACATCTGGCTTGATTCTTCATTACATTTTTGTATTTCAAGCTATATAATTTAACCCAAAGTAAATCAAGTAGACAGATTAATCAAAAAAATTATGATTAGGTCCTTCTCTATATAGATTACAAAATATTAGTTATTATGTCCATTAATGCCAAGTAGATTAGCATAAGTAAAAAATTTAGAATCTTTTAGTGGTCCCATCTGGAGAAGGCAATGGCACCCCACTCCAGTACTCTTGCCTGGAAAATCCCACAGACAGAGGAGCCCGGTAGGCTGCAGACCATGGGGTCGCGAAGAGTCGGACACGACTGAGCGACTCCACTTTCACTTTTCCCTTTCATGCATTGGATAAGGAAATGGCAACCCACTCCAGTGTTCTTGCCTGGAGACTCCCAGGGACGGGGGAGCCTGGTAGGCCGCCGTCTACGGGGTCGCACAGAGTCGGACACGACTGACGCGACTTAGCAGCAGCAGCAGCAGCAGCGGTCCCATCGGAAAAGGCGATGGCACCCCACTCCATACTCTTGCCACAGTGTTCCCATCATTACATTTTAAGAGGAAAAGAATTAAATTTAGTTAAAAACTTATTTTGACAGACACCTTTATCCAAATTCATGGTATCATTATGTAGTTATTTTTTTCTCAGAATTATACAATGCTAGATCATACATCTGAGGTAAGTTTATCTTAATTTTAGTCTGATAATCACTGGAAATGGCTCATATTAATATTATAAATATAGTATATTCCTCAACTGATCAATTTAAATTCACCTTTTGCATTTTAAAAGAGGTGACTTAGATAAAGCACATAATAGAGAAAATTTTATAAAAGCAAAATACCAAAAAATATATTACTGCATTTTCTTTAAGCCTCTATTAACTAGATCACTGTCTGAGACTGTATACTAAAATTCTTTACATTTTTTCCACACCTAAGATAGTTTATTACTGAAGCACCATAAGTAACTTGAGAATTGTGTAATAATTTTTATTTAATTTTGTTTTGAACACTGGATGCTTACTTTTTCAAAACCCCACATATTAACTCAAAAAGATCAAGGAGTTCTGAGTGTTAGTGTCTTTTCATAAAGTACAAATAGTAAATCATTAAACATAAAAACCAAAAAGAAAATCCTTTTTTTTTTTCTGTCTTTTCATATAAGCTCACTTTTTTTTCTTTTGAGCACACTGCATGGCTTATGGGGTCTTAGTTCCCTGACTAGGGATCAAACCTGTGACCCCTGCAGTGGAAGTGCAGAGTCCTAACCACTGGGCCATCAGATAAGTCCCTCATATATATATATATTTTTTTTTTTAATGAGAAAAATGATTATTAATAAACATAGACTATTTCCTATTTTTTTTAACATTTTTTTTCCTAATTCATTTTTAAAACGACTTAGAAGGTTTTGTTAAAAATCCTGCATTCATGTAATGGCACTGAGAATAATTTGCCAGACACAAACATTTTAAAACTATGGAAGCAAATTCAGGGACTTTCACTGACATTTTTCTGACTCACCACAGATTAAAGACAAAGATGGGTACCAGCCCACTCCTTTGGGGAGAGAAAATCAATATTGGGTTTGCAAGAAGATAGCAGTCTCTTCCAGGAATTCAGGGATAGGTACAATAAAGGGCCAGAGGAAGACAAACTTTTCTCAAATAGGGAAAAAGGAAGAAGGGTTTCATGGGGAAGGTGGGAGATGCAGCTCTCACAGCTGCAGAACCTCTAATTCAGTTCATTCATATAAACTATCACAGGAGAATACGAGTATATATGCCCTCCTACACAAGTATAGCCCCTGCCAGCAAGTTGGTGGCATCAATGATTTCTACAGGTACGAGTTCCACTTGTAATTTTTCTCAACTGTTCCCCCTACATTCTCATTGTAATTCCCTATCTCTTAGTAATTATGATCATAATACGCAGGTTTGGGATGTAATTTTATCTTAACACTGTGGTTGCCTCCATGGAGCAGGCTTATGGGATCCGTCCCAGAACAGATTCAGGGCCCAGCAATTCTACAGAGCTGCAGGTATTCTAGAAAACTCCATGCAGGCCCAGCTGCACGGGGCCAAGTCGCCGCCTGAGACAGCTGCACAGGCTTCTCTTAAGCTCTGTGGTTCATCAGCTTATCTGAAACTGTATTTATGAGCTTTGTTCTCACATTTTTCACCCTTTGACCTCCTTGAGTCTCCTAATCATAGATTCTAAGAAAAAGACTGTGGACTAATTTGATTTGATATAATTTTAGACTGTTAGGCCTACCACGCCTCAGAAAGCTTGGTTCTTTCATTATTGACTTAAAAAAAAAAAAAAACTCATATAGAAAATGTCCCACTCTGGAGGTCTGATTCATGAATTAGATCATGCATAGCAGTAATACGAAGCAAGATTTTCATTGACCTGCTAAAAATTAGCCACATAGGTTAAAAATCAAACCAGACCCCACAAAAGTAAATAAGACCAAAAAAAAAAAAAAGAGAGAGAGAAACAAAGAAGGAAACAAAGTTGAAGGTCATTAGCTTTTTGCTGTTAAGTTTGGCATCTGAAATGCATCAGCACGTCTTACTCTCCTATGTGGGGAGGTGCACTTCTACTTTGGCTTTTGAATTATTATGATATGAGTAAATTAGCAAAAAAGATTACTGATCTTCACAGCTTAGGTGTTTAAAGAACACCAAATTAAGCATTGCATTTTGCTGTTGTTCTCAAAAAGAACAGTGAGTTAAAAACAGTTCTCTATCCTTTTCTGAGATTCTTGCAGACTAGCTTCATCCCCAAAATATCTTTAGTAAAATATCATTTTACCCATCTGAGTCCACAATAGAGCCATACCACACAGTATATGGTAAAATCATATCTTCTTACCTGGATACATACTTGGAGTACAATTTTTAACTTTCATCCTTGATTTCCTGAGTCATTAAGTCCCAAAATGAATATTTTGTCAGAGAAATGGTTGTTTTAAAGACCACAGAAACTATTATGAACCAATGAATTTGATGATTTTTCATCAAGTTTGAAGTTTGCATGTTGTGTAGAAATAATTTTTTTTAATTATTTACTTACACCTAGACCTCTGGACGGAGAAGGTGATGGCACCCCACTCCAGTACTCTTGCCTGGAAAATCCCATGGACGGAGGAGCCTGGTAGGCTGCAGTCCATGGGGTCGCTAAGAGTCAGACACGACTGAGCGACTTCACTTTCACTTTTTACTTTCATGCACTGGAGAAGGAAATGGCAACCCACTCCAGTGTTGTTGCCTGGAGAATCCCAGGGACGGGGGAGCCTGATGGGCTGCCGTCTATGGGGTCACAGAGTCAGACACGACTGAAGTGACTTAGCAGCAGCAGCAGAAGCAGACCTCTGGATATTGATATTTGTTAGGCCCATCCTATGTGAACACCATGGAGTTATAAGTACATGTATATAAAATTTTATAAAATGCCCGCCATAGTCAGAATGGGTAGCAACACAGAATGTGTGGGGTCACCACACTTGCTATTCCATACCATGCAAACACTAAAAAGCTATTAACTGAATGGCTGTTCCTGGGGTGCAGGCAAAATTCTTAGGAGGCATGCCACAATACAATATACAATATTACCAGTCAATGAACAAGTGGATTGACAACTGACATTAGTGAAAGAGCGAAGTAAGCTATGATTGACAACAGAAATGAACACATCTCTAATTACCACCAGCTCACCTTCAAAAATGAGCCATCCATCCCTAGAAGCCTCTGCCTATAATGGCATTTTTGATCCTGATGATTAACATAATCATTGGGTTATTTTTAGGTACAACCTACTGTGTGTCCAATCTATAATTCTGTCTTATTCTTCAGAGCTGTTTCCTTCTCACATGCTGTTCTTCAGCCCGGCACTGGGTGATCTCAGGCTGTTTCCTGGGGACCCATGGCCTCCTGCTGTAAGGAAACCTCCAGGCTTGTTCAACCTGGGTGGCGCCTTAGGTTATAGGGGAGACACACGTCCTGGGCCTCGCCTGTGACCCCAGGACTGCAGACTGAAGACCGAAATTGACATGGTGTGAAATTGACATGGTATCGCCAGTGATGCTCACCTCTCTGGGAAATTGTAATGTCCTTGATCGCTTTGTCTCCATTACCCTTTTGAAACTTGTTTTCCTTGTATTTTATTAAAGTTATTTAGCTACTAGACTCAAAGTTTTTTCAAGGCAAGATATAGTACCTTTGTAAGTATTAGTGGATGAATCACTTAATTAATGTTCTTGTTGCTAAACTCTAAATATCACCAAAATATCTTCTAAAAAGTTATTAAGACTCTACCACTGCAGACACTTAGGCATATATAATATAATTTAGGGAGACCCCTCAATATCAGGAAGTGATGTGATTCTTACACTAAAAATTTTGCTTCGTTGGTTTCAAGCAAGCTAAGACAGATGTCTTCTTATGCATATTAAGTTTTGTTCCTAAAACATATTCTAATATCAGGGTGTAACTCTGACACAGAGCAGTTCAAGTTCATTGTGTATTCATTGAAGAAATGTTTTAGTCTTTTCACAGTATTTCAAAGACTTGGATGGGTTGGGGTATAAACATGTCCTTGTGGGAACTTTATACAATCAAAGGAAAGGAATGATTGACTGATATGTACCCAGACTAATTGAAGTGGTTCTGAGTCAACCAGATGTTTTCAGCTGAATCATGGCCGCAGATGCTGTTACTTCATTTTTCCTTAATCTGGGGATTACCCCAATTGGCTCACTCAGTGACATTTGAGTGTTTCCAATAAGCTTGCCTCTCTTTTGTTACATGCCTTGTAAAGGGCTCTTGTCTGGGGCTGGCCTATCTCCTGCCCTGGAAATGTTTTGAAGGAAGTTATCAGGACTCTTTGTTTTTCCTGCTCTTGGATGTGGTCTTCGGTGAGGTCAGAAGAATGGAATGAGTATTGCCACAGACGACACTGAGGCTATTTCCACAGCTGGCTGCAGAGAGAGGGAATGGGTGGGCAGACCCTCGCAGATGAGTTAGCATGTGGAGGTGGATGATAGAAAACATCTGTCATGACGGGAATGAGCAAAAACAAGGTCCCTTTGAAGATTGCCTTTGAATGATGAGGTGGGGGCGCTGCCTCCGTAATGGGAATGAAGGATCGGGTTGTTGGCAGGCAGATGGCTTCGGGGCTGCTCTTGTGTGAAATAAGCAAAAGTATATGTTGAGAACTCCTGAGTAGTCAAATTGTCTGATTTTGCTGAACATTTGTTTCCCCGCCTATTGCCCATCTAACCTACAAGAAAAGGAAGGCGTGCCAGCAGTCAAAGGTGGGAGGAAATCTAGGAGGAAAAACTGGTTCTGAATATTTTCTCTTGAATAAGTTTAATACGATAGTATAATTCTAGCTGGGGGTCAAAAAGTCAGAGCATTCTTGCAGTAAGTGTACTTTAATGTGTTTGCAGTCCCATGCTGTTTTTTACAGAAGTTTCGAAAAGTAATACAAAGATGGTATATCAGCAAGACCCTAAGATGAGAAACGTGTCAAAATTTGAATACCAGTTAGTAGATATAAAGTCATATTTGTTTTCCTTCAAGGAACAATAGAAAATAATAAAACCAAAAACTTGGTGAACAATTTTTAAAAGAATTATACGAGTTTATTTTTCTCACCCTATCTATGTTCATAAATAACTAAGCACAATTAAATTAACATGTTTTTATTTCCTAGACAAAGATGCTATAGAAAGAAAAATCTTGACTATAAATTAGTCTGATAACAAATAAATGCTGACAATTAGCAGATGATAAATTTCTAGAGCACTCGTTACATGACCCAGCGGGGTGCTACTGCCATAAACCTTGCTTCTGCCCACCAAAACCACGTAGTCCCAAACCTTGCCTCTGCCCCCAGCTGGACTGCAAAACGGATGCCACATGCCCTGTCCATGTCTCAATCGGAATCGTCTTCAAAATCTAAGTCCTGGGACACAGGCCAAAACTTGAAATATTCTTCTGTAACTGGACTTGCTCTGTTGTGCCCCCATTATCAGCATGAGAAGAACACATCCCAGCCATGCTGCAGGCTCCAGGAGAATGAGAAACTGGTAGGTCCGACCCAGACCTGGAGCCCTGCATCAAGCAGAGCTGCCAGAGCCGTGTCCAGCCAGTACAGCTGTCAGCCTTCACAGCCAACCCACGGGGCCTTGACAATGAATGATATTTTTAAGTCACTGAGTTTTAGAATGCTTTGTATAGCACTGTAAAATGGACATTTATTGGCCCTTCTCTGGTGGTCCAGTGGTTAAGAATTCTAATGCATAGGATACAGATTCAACCCCTGGTTGGGGAACTAAGATCCCACACGTTATTGGTTAACTAGACGCATGCACCGCAACTAGAGAGAAGCCAGCGCGATGCAACCAAGACCCAATACCGTCAAATAAATAAACATTTTTTAAAGACCTAAGTCCTTCACTAGTGCTTCTGGCTAACTCAAGTCATATATTTACATCTTAGAGTAAGGGAGCTTAGTGGAAAATGTAGGGGTTTTCGTTTTTTTTTTTTTTAATCCTAAATTGAAAAGGCAGGATTCACTTTGGGGGAAACTAATATTAATAATATGCTGAGAGAGTATTAGAAAATAAATGTCTCCAGGACTTCACTGGTGGTCCAGTGGTTAAAATCCTACCTGTCAATGCAAAGAACATGGGTTCAATCCCTGGTCCGGGAACGAATATCCCACATGGCTGCCGGGCAGCTCAGCCAGTGAGCAAAAACTCCTGAAGCCTGCGTGCCCTGGAGCCTGAGCTTCACAGGAGAAGCCGCTGCCCTGAGGAGCCTGCGCAGCGCCCCGGAGAGCAGCCCCTGCCCCCTGCAACAGGAGAAAGCCTGCATGCAGCAGTGAAGACCCCGCACAGCCAAACACAAGCAAAGTGACTAAAGAAAACGTCTCCAGTCACAACTGACTGAGGCCCCACAGGAAGCACTTGGATTACTCCAGCGAGAGATAACAGAGCTCGCAGCAGTGAATAGCAGAGAGGGTCAGGAGACATTCATGATACAGGAGTGTTAAGACTTGACGGTGGGGCTGTTAGGTGTGATGAAGGAGAAGGCAAGGATGGCTTTGACTTTTCCATATTAATCCAAGAGTCCAACAGAGGGAAGAGCCTGCGCTCTGAGGATAGAAAGAGAAAGAAAATGTTCACATTGGGACATGGTAGTTTTGAGGTGCCTGAGATTCTAGATTCAATGATTCTAGAGTTCAATTCAGGTTCAATTCTAGGTTCAACCCAAATGAAATTTGGGTTAACAACTCAGGGAAAAAAGGCCAAGACAACAAAGAACTTTAAGAACTTTCATTTTTAAACTACCTTTAGCACTTTTGACTAATTCCATAAGGGCCTAGCAAGTAGTAATATTTTTGAATATTTTACTTCTAACACCCAATACCTTGTATGTAATTGTGGTGTGTACATAGATGCTGACTCTCAATTTTTCACAAGGCATTTGGCACCTCATCCAACACTTGCCTGCAATGGCCATTTCAAAGTCATCAATGGACAAGATATTATTTGGAGAGAAATGGAGGTTTCAGTTTGACAGTTGCCATGAAAATATGTCATAAGAAAAGAAAGGACATTTTTCTTGGAAAGGAGACTTTTATGGAGGAAGTCAGAAACCCTATGGAGACTATTGAGGAACTAAACTAAATGTTACTGGCTGTAGTTATAAAATATTTACAGGAGGTATATTCACATTACAAGAGTGTTTGAAGTTGCACAGTCCTCAAATAGGACCCAAAAAAGGAATTAACAAAACAATGAAGAAACAGAAGAATCTCTTTATAAGCAATGTGACAGAATAATTACTCAACTAGACCCATGGCAGATATAAGAAAACAGAGCAAAGTCTCTCACACTTGACCCTGAATATAACTTACCTGGAAACCTCATTGAACTGCAGATTCTGATTCAGTGGGATTGGGGCTGGACCAGACATGCTACATTAAGATTCCAGATGATGCTATCTGGGCCTGCGCCACACTGTGAAGAACAAGATTCCAGAGAGGCTAAGGCAATTCTATTAAATAAAGAAAAAAGTCACACTTACTGATGTAGTATTCCTGTTTAGGGGAAATGGCAATAAAATGTAAGTATAATTAGATTTCTAACAGAAATTCTACAAATAGAACACTGAAGAACAGAAACATAAAGTTGGTTTTCATCTCATCTACTGGACAACTTGAGGTACATTAATTAACATCACATACACCTCAGAATATATCTTGGTTGGCTCTAACATGTTTTTTTAACTTAGGATATGGCCATTCCACCAGGACGTATTTTATATCAGCGTTAGGTTACGAAACAGTTCATCAATAGGGTATATACAGAGTTCGAGACTTGTCAGTGGTAATAGCACTGATAGAAAGTGGATTCATTTTCAAATAGGGTCACGGCCTCATGCCTGCATCTTGGGTCTCGTTGAGTTGGCAACTTTAACCAGGCAAATTCCTAGATCTTAAAGGAGAAAACACAGAGCTCAGAAATATCCTCTGAGGAACCACAAGATAAAGTGCATTTTGTAACAAATTGCAGAACAAGGAATAGCAGGCTTTCTTAATAACAGCCAGAATCAAGGGGCCTCGTGACATATTTCAGTAATTTATGCTACAAACATTGGCCGTGAATAGGGTAACAGACAGCTTTGCTTCTTGATCACCCCCATGGTTTAAGACATGATTTCCCAGGCCCCTTCACCAATAGGCTCCTGCAAGGCCTTGGAAATGATTTGCAAGCAAGGTTTTTCAGCATACTTGTCAGCAAAGAGAAGTTTTTAATGAGAAGTTTTATGGCAGCTCACAATCCAGAGCGCTAGTTAAAGTAAGACAAACATTTTACCAGACAAAAGATGCTGCCCATAAAATATTCAGACCGCCGCTGGGAATCCTGCTTGCCTTATCGTTTGGAAGAAGACTGGCCCAGAATCGTGCTTCTGATATGCATTTTAAACTTTCTGTACTTTGAAAATCTACCTGGAGGTATACAAAGTGATGGCTGTATGAGTGAATAATGCATTTTTTCTCCTACACATAGCAAGGTTTGACAAGACTCTTAGGCAGATATATGGCTATTAAAACAGTGTGTGTCATGGGAAAGCCCTCATTTAAAAAAAAAAAGCATATACTGTGATATATAAAGGAAATTTTGCAGCATTTGATTGGGTCCTTTGTAGTTCTTACATAAAATGGGAATTGTGCATTGGATCCAGCTTGAGAGTTTCTTGGGTGGGGTGAGGCCCTTAGAATTAAAAACCCAGAAATTCTCTTGGTAAATGGCAACATTGTCCAGCTGACAGTGGTCAGACATGGGCATTTTTAAAGGAAAGCAGAGCAATTGAATGACTGGATATTTAAGAACATCCTACTGTCCACTCAAGACAGTGCTTTTGTGATTTCAGCTGAATCCTCTTGTCCAGTTAGAACATAGAGTTGCTGTAACATTTTTAAAGTCCTGGCAGCCCAGGCAGATGTATAAGTGCTCTTCGCGCATTTACACATTCAGCACCGTTCTGACCCATTTCATGACAGATGCCGTGCTAGGCTCTAAAACCTTTGAAAATAAAAAAGTATCATGAATTGCACAATGAACTTAGAATTCAGGAGAATAATAAGTATAATCACAATCAGGTGTTTGCCAAAAGTTAGGAGACAAAAGAGGAGCAAATAACCAACAATCTGGATCAGACACAGGAGGTTTTCCGTAAAATATAGCATTTGATGAGAATGTTAGTGCACACGTGCAATCCTGCTGTAGATGCCCAGGCGAAGACACCAAGAATTGGACAGCAAGATGGATCAGAGAAAGCTGAGTAATTCAGTGCCGTGGAGGAGAGGCTTCGTGTGGATGGTCTTAGGGAGTTAGACTGGAAATGTAAATTGAAAACCATGGGATCTTAATAGACCATGTGTACCATGCTCACAGGGCCATCTTGGATCAATCTGCAGGGGCCTTCTTTTGGAGATAAAATGTGGAAATGAGAAGGAAGGCACAACCGCAGGGGTGACCATCCTGTTCATTCAGTGTGGATGAGACAAGCTGGAATGGAAACTATTTTGATTTTATCACTGACTCATCCTATCCCCCTTTGGTAGCTCAGCGGTAAAGAATCCACCTGCAATGCAGGAGACATGGTCTGATCCCTGGGTCAGGAAGACTCCTGGAGGAGGGCACGACGGCATGGCAACCCACTCCAGTATTCTTGTCTGGAAAATCCCAGGGACAGAGAAGCCTGACAGGCTACAGTGCACAGCGTCACAAAGAGTCAGACATGACTTAGCGACTATACAACAACAATTACCTTATACTTTCCAACATAACTTACAGCAGCCATGGCTTATCAGTGCCGGTGTCCTAAACCTGTGACATTTCTGCTATAAGACAATATTATTCAGGATGCTAACTCAGCTGGAAACATGCAATCTGGGTGGCATACTTTGGTAGAGAAGATTGAGTTTCCTTGTTATCTTCTCTTGAAACAAAAATGAAAGGAAATTGGCTCTGCTCATCTTGAAAGTGATATGTGTATTTGAGGTTTTGTTCTTTAAGGTGGGAAGATGGTTGGGAGCTGTTTACTATATTGATAATGTAATTTCCTTCTATGTAATATATATAATGAGTAGATATCAGGAGTTTTGTTACTTTGTAGGGAAGATGGTGAAATATAATGTGATTAATCCATTCATTTGATCAGTGCCATAGCTTAGTGGTCCTTATTTTTATATTTATCAAATCTCTTTTTGTTTATTTCTTAATATTTTGGAGCTTTTTGCATAATTTTGCTGCTCATGTATCTTCTTTTTTTATTGAAGTATAGTTGATTGACAATGTTAACTTCTGCTGTAGAGCAAAGTGATTCAGTTACACACACATATATTTTTTAAATAGTCTTTTACATTATGGTTTATCATAGGATACAGAATATGGCTCTCTGTGCTATGCAGTGGGACCTTGTTTTTTATCCATTCCATATACATATCCAGCTTACAAGTCTCTTAAAACTGATTTTGGAACTGTACAGGAGACTGGGTACCGGAGGGCGTATACACAGGGGCCCTGCAAATGAAGATGAAGGCCTTAGGTTGCACAACGAGTTCTCCCACACAGGTAATGTGATTCCGTCCCATCATCTACCCGACACCACGTGGGATTTTATGGTGCTTATGTTTGTGTGGTGGATCCCCTCGCTGAGAACTAAACATTGATCACATGGTTGGAGCGGGATATGATGAACACAAATTCACTTCCAAGCTGCTGAAGCTTAAAACCCTCCGAGGAGGTTCTAGGATTCTTCTGTGTACACTTAATATTTCCATTGGCCCAGCAACTATAATCTCGCCAAGTAGAAATATGAAAAGAATATAGTAGCCCACCTGCATGACAAAATTCCTTTTATAGTTTTAACCAGGTATAGGAGTTGATAAAAGAATGACTTGTTCTACTAACATTCAGTCAACAAAACCATTTGACCGTTGGGCCCCAAGGTCTTCAGAATGTCAACTCTCCCTCAGTACTGTAATGTACTTAAAAGCCATTGTACTTGATTAGAATTCTTAAAAAGTTTGTTAAAAACATCAAAAACCTGCTAAACAGATTTCTTTAGTTTTAAAAACAGCACTCTGAAGGACTCAGAAAAAAGCATGGCTGAGAATACTATTATCTACATACCTGCTTTGGTAAGAAATATTTCTATGTGACATATTTACTTTAAATTCTCATTCAAAATGACACTATTGTAGAAATAGTCATTTAACCAATAGTCACAGTATGTAATTAGGATCTTTTAAAGGGGCCTCCATGATTAGAATGAATTTGGCTTTAGTGACTTTTTGCGGTAGAATTGCTTCCCAGTGTTATGTTAATTTATGCCGTATAGCCCAGTCAATCAGCCGCGTGTATACATACACCTCCTCCCTCTTGAGCCTCCCCGAGCCGCCCCGCGTGGCCCCCTCTCGCCGGCGCAGAGCGCTGCGCTGAGCTCCCCGTGCTGTGCAGCAGCTCCGCACCGAGCTCTGCTTGCGCATGGCCGTGGCCCTCTCAGTGCGTCCCTCCTGTGTCCATGTGTCCATGCTCTACGTCTGCACCTCTGTTCTGGCCCCTTCAAATACGCTCATTAATGCCATCTTTCCGGATTCCATATATATGTATTAATACACAATATTGGTTTTTCTCTTTCTGACTTATTTCACGCTGTCTGACAGGCTCTAGGTTCATCCACATCGCTACAACTCACTCAATTTAGTTCCTTTTTATGGCTGGGTAATATTCTTTTGTATTAATATATGTGTACCACTACTTCTTCATCTATTGATGGACATCCAGGTTTCTTTCACTTCCAAGCTATTGTAAATAGTGCTACAATGAACATCGTAGTACATGTGTCTTTGTGACTTTTAATATTGCACATTTTAATAAAACATTTCTAATGAATGGCAACTGAATAAAAAAATAACATGAAATTAATATTTATAAGGCTATAAGGAAAAAAAAAAACTTCTATTTTCATAGTTAACAGACACACTTTCTTTCGGTAAACAATGTACAAAACTCTTCTAAATTTACTTTGTAACAATGGAAATCACCCTACTTCTAAACATGTTTCCCCAAGCACACAAGTGTACAATCTTAGGTAGCAGTCCAAATGTACCAATCAAATCTAATTTGTCTAAACTTAGAAAAGAGAAAACTAGCTCTAATTAGCTGTTTCCAAAATGAATAGGAATATAAATTTAAACTCAAAAATAACCATATAGACACTATAAAGTTACATAATATAATGTCAAATAATAGTTCTGCTTCCTTTTATTGATAAATCATAGAATTTGGGCAATTGATTTAAATGTCAAGTTAGGATTAGGGTTAGGATTTAAGAAACTCATTTATATCATAAATATAATCTCAGTGTACAATCTAAGAGTTGCTGTTTAATCTCAGTGTACAATCTAAGAGTTGCTGTTTAATCTCAGTGTATAATCTAAGAGCTGCTGTTAGTTGTAGGGAGCAGGGAGTAGATGTATGCTTTGTGCCATTTTCTGACTACTGCAATTTCAAATCTTTCCCATTTTGTGTAAATGGAGCTTATGAATATATATGTGTGTACCAGGATGTCTGAACCCTAGCACTCATGTTTTTGGCTGGATAATTCACTGTTGGGGCAAACTGTCCCGTTTGCTGTAGGTATTCAGCAGCACCCGGGGCCTGTGTCAGTGGCCCCCAGTCTGACAACTAAAACTGCCTCCAGTCATTCCTAAATGTCCCTTCCAGCCACTGCAGAATAGCCCATGGTGAGGACCACTGGTGCATGTGCATACACAAATACTTTTTATTTTAATGATTTTCATGAGTATGCTATGGTGGCTTTAGTAGAACTTTTGACTTCAAGTGAATTTCAGATCTCATCTCTAAGGATGTAGTGGCTGAATATATTAATAAATGTACATATCCATGAGCAAAACCATGGTTTTGAAACTGAACCAGCCCGTGTGAGAACAAGATTTTTCATAATCTTTGGACTGCTCCACTTTGACTGTTAATCTCAAAGTAGCATTTCTAAGTAACTTTTAATTGGAATTTTGCTCTTTTATCATTTTCCAACTAGTTTTTATGAAGCATATATTACATTCCTCAGCTACACAGCACCATGATGCTGTAAATGGACAGCCTGAACAAGCAGATGTAATTTCAGCCTTTCAGAATGAACAAGCTAAGTTCTGAAAGTTGGTCAATGTTAGCCATTTTTAATTGTACTGACAAGTTGTGATGCCAGTATATAAAATTAGTTCCCAAACACTGTTTGAGTATCTACTGCATGTAATTCCTAATTATAGGAACTACAAAAGGTGTGTATAAGCATAACCCTCACCCTCTTGGAAAGTATATTGGAAGAAGCAAGTGGAGAATAAGAAAGGGAAGGGGACTTCCCTGGTGGCCCAGTGGTTAAGAATCCACCTTCAGTGTAGGGAGTGCGGGGGTTTGATCTCCGGTCTAGGAACTAAGATCCCACTTGCTGTGGGGCAACTAAGCCCATGTGCCACAACTACTGAGCCCACACACTTTAAATAGAGAGACCACGAGCCACCACTATGACTAATGCAGCCAAAAATTAAATAAATATTTTAAAAAATGAAAGGAAGGAAGGATAGGGGCTAACATGGGTTCCTCAGGGCAGCCTGGCTTCCACATGCTCCCAAATCTCTAGCATTTTTTGGAGATCATTCCAAAATACTTTAGGTGGAAGTCATATCTACCAGCTTTGCCACAGTTTTCTAGGTTTCACACACACACACACACACACACACGCGCGCGCACGCACTGCCCTCTCCAAGTTGGAAACTCATCAACATATTTGAGGATGATTCTGAGGATGGGAAAATCTTTCCCAATCCTCTTTTTTCCTCTCCCCAAGCACCTTCTTAAACCCCATCAAGCACTCCTGCAGACAAAACAAAACCCACACCAAAATCAACAAATGAAAAGGTGAGACATCGCTGCATATGTAACATGGAGTGTCACACACTCGTATCGCAGGGCAATACATTTGGATAGCTGTTTCCCAAGTTAAGTGAAATGCCTTTAAGCCATTTTTATATGAAAGCATCATTGCTACTAGAATGGTATGTGTGAGCATATATCATTTTCTGTACTTGTGCTCAGTCAGTCATGTCCAACTCTTTGTGACCCCATAGATTGTAGTTCGCCAGGCTCCTCTGTCCATGGGGATTCTCCAGGCAATAATGCTAGGCTGGGTTGCCATTTTCTGCTCCAGGGGATCTTCCCAACCCAGGAATCAAACCCAGGTCTCCCGCGTTCAGGCTGATTCTTTACCATCTGAACCACCAGGGAAGCTACTTCACAGGGGCTAAAAAAAAGTCTGGTGTACACAAACCCCACTAGATATTTATTCTAGAAATATTAAAAACAGAGGCAGAAAGCATGCAGATGAGAAAGAAGACAAATCACTTTAAATTACGTTTTCTAAAATCGTGTTGAATGATTACTACTAACAAGTCCTATGGTTTGGCATAAGTGACCATAGGAAAAGATCACAATACAGGCTGTAAGCATTGTTTTTTGAAGGAACATAAAGATCTTTTTCATATTCTTTTCCGTTATGATTTAGCATGGGATATTGAATACAATCCCCTGTGCTATACGGTAAGACATTTTTGTTATCCATCCGATATATACCAGTTTGGACTGCAAACATTTTGACCTGAGACACCTAGATTGGACAAGAGAGAAAAAGAGGGATTATATTTCTTTTTCTTTTTTTCCACTTATGTTAACAAATACATTTTCTGTCTTTTATTTTTACATTTCTGTGATTTCAAATTCAAGGCTCCCTAAGATGGCGGAGCCTGGTGGGCTGCCGTCTATGGGGTCGCACAGAGTCGGACACGACTGAAGCGACTTAGCAGCAGTAGCAGCAGCAAGATTCCCAACAGAAAGGATTCTTAAATGTGCCCCAACACAAGACAAACTGATCAAAGAGAGGCATGTCAGGTCATCAGACTGAGGCCTGAATTATTCAGATAATCGCCCCATTTCAGCTCATCAAAAATGCTGGCTTGACCTCTTTGCATTTTTAAACAGGATGTATCTAATTATTACACAAAGGCTCATGCCCTATCACAGGATTGGCTTAAAACAAATAATTGAGAAACAGCATAAATAAGACCCAAGTGTTTGTAACACTGGCTTATATAATAGCAGTTAATAGAGTGCACTTCTCAAACTTCAGTGGGCATCAGAATCATTTGGACAGTTCTTTAAAACACTGATTTCAATGCCTGAAGCCTAGAGATTCTAATTTAAATTCTTAATCATACTTGGAGTGGCATTGGCCCAGAATATTGGCAAGCACAGGAACATTCATCCACGTAATTCTCATTGTAGGCCATATCTTGGCATTAACGTAGGATTTAAACCACCTATGTGTGTTCTTGATGGGAAAGAGCCTTGCTGGTATTTTTCCCAATTCGCCAATGATCCCATATTTCCATTGGAAAATTAAAACATTGTTGAACTCTCCTAGACTTGAAATTTCTTTCAAACATCGGCAGGAGGTTAACACCACAGATGCTTTTCCGGCCTCAGGTCAGATATGTTTACTCCACATCAATGATCTCTGGAAACTTTATCCAAATTCCTGTTGAAATTATTTATTTCAGAATTAGGGCAACCAGCTCCACCCTACATCCCTTTAGTGTGAGCAGCTCTGTTTTGCAGAGGAGGAGGCCAGAACAGACCAGACATTCCCATCAGCTGTCTGGTCATTGTGCTTTTTAGTGGAATTGCAGCATGTTACAGTACTTTTCTTTGCAGCTTAAACATTGAGCAAACCCAGACATCCAGAGATGCTAAAATGGAAATTATGTTTCCTTTTGCTTTGCATTTCCCAAGCAAACTCATTCAGACAGCATAGCCTATACATTTGAATAAACGAAATTACCTTTAATGTGTTCGCAACATCTGTCTATGGCTTAAATGCATCTGATAGGAAGGGATTTGACAGTATATTTAATGAGGCATGATTATAGTTTTGCCTTAACCACCATAGATTTCTCATTTCCTTTTTTGTTATTTTTTCTCCTGCATTCTTTTGTATCTTGCATAACACAGAAGAGATTCTATACGTGAACTGTAGCTGATGGACACAGTGGCTGGCAAGCCCCACTCTCTGTTACAGACAACCGATACTTCCTACTCCCTAAGTTGTCTATCCCCAGTAAAGTCACCATCAAGACAATGTGTTTCCCCAAGGAGGTCCTGTCTACTGTTTCCAACTTACTCACTGCTTATAAATATCTTCCAGCCCGCGAGACTCTTAAGAAATGTATAATCTTCATCATTTGTGGGAATCCTGAATTTCTGGAACATTTTTACTAAATCAGAACAAGACTATGAGTCCTAAACACCACACCCCCCTCCAAGAAGCCTTAGTTTTTCATTCGTTTTATTCACAGTAACTGGCCTGGTTAGGACTGTTTCCCTTACGTTGTCTTCCACCGCGTGCCGAGGGCTGTTATTTCCAATTCTAAATGATGACTCATCCCTCCCCAGCCTTCCCTTTGATTGTCAGGTTTCCGGTTAACACACAGAAGCAGCACTCTGGCATCTGTGACCAAATGAGTCCCCGAACACTCTTCATGAAAAGATTCTCTAAAGGGACCAGACAGTTCTTCCAAAATTAATTCCAAATGCAGGCAATCAATCCTGCTACACTTATCATGCACAGATTGTGATTTACCTGTCACAGGCTCACCTCATCCCATTTACATACTGCCACCACCAAGAAGACACAAGACTACCTCTCACGCCACTGGGGAGTGAGGTCACCCCTGGGGCATTGGGAAGAGACTATCCTGGCCAAACGTAATTTGGCCCTTATCTCTGACTTAGGATGAACAATTCTTTATGTGACTAAAGCAAGCCGATTAGAATTGTGGGGTTTCCAGATTGTCACAGGTCAGCTGTGTATCAGAACCTCAAGGGGGAAATATTCTAGGACGATAGCCTAAGTCTCAAGTTCAAGAAGAGTACTGAAGTCTTGCGCCTGCTAAGGATTATAATGTTGTGAAAGTGCCACGTTTTGGTTGGAAAAAACGCTTTAGGACTTATCTTAACTCTGAAATTTTTCTATAGTTTATCTCTAAGTGATTTAAGAACATCTTAGTTCTTCTTGCCTGGTGGCAATTGTTAGCATTTTTGGTATTCAAGTATACAGTGTGTAGATTCTCAGGTAATTGAGATAATATGATTTATCTTGAATGATTATTTTAAAAAGGCAAACTATGAACAAAGATGGAGTATGTGTTCTGAAGTAAGGCTTATAGCTAATACTGATCTAGCCTACTGATGTTCATATGAAGAAAATAGGACTTAGTTTCTTCCTTCTAAGTCACATAGAGACTTACACATGTGAAAATAGTGTTTCATTCTGGGTTTCAGTTGGAGAGTTTAATACTTCATATATATATATATATATATATATATATATATATACACACACACACATATATACATATATATAATTTTATTACACTTTATATTTACAGTATATATTTTATTACATATTTGATATTTATACAATATATTTTATATCTTACTATAAGTGATATATTTTTAGGAAAATAAATCAATGGTCAGATTATTCCATTGCAAATTAAATAAATAAATGAAAGGCTTTGTAAAGTCATAGAGTAAGATAAAGCTAGGATTATTTGTGAGAATGAGCCGTGACACTTGGAGAAGGCAATGGCACCCCACTCCAGTACTCTTGCCTGGAAAACCCCATGGACGGAAGAGCCTGGAAGGCTGCAGTCCATGGGGTCACTCGGACACAACTGAGCGACTTCACTTTCACTTCAGTTCTTCTTGAAGTCTTTACTGATGAAAAGTGAAAGTGTTGCTCACTCAGTCGTGTCCAACTCTTTGCGACCCCATGAACTTGGCCCACCAGGCTCCTCTGCCCATGAGATTCTCCAGGTAAGAATACTGGAGTGGGTTGCCATTCCCTTCTCCAGGGGATCTTCCCAACCCAGAGTTGAACCTGGTTCTCCTGCATTGCAGGTTGATTCTTTCTTTAACATCAGAGCCACCAGGGAAGCCGATTTACTAATAGTTTGGTACAATAAATACCTGAAATAAAGGCTAGTGTGTTATTTATAAGGGAAAAATAAGATGCTTTTGTTAAATTCAGGCAGCCGGAAGAAAAAGTGATGTGTCTGTGAATTACAATTAAGTAAAAGCTTATCTCTCCTGAGAAGTATTCTGATGAATGACAGTTTCTGGAAGCATCCAGAAATTCAAACAATGCAAGTGTGTCTATTTACAAGCCACAGATTAGAAAATAACATATTTGTTTTGATTGATTCTAGCTCAAAAGTCCAAATGTTTTTGAGAACAAACCTAGCTCTACATCAATCATTTAAAAATATATGGTTCAATTTCTATTTTCCTTTTCTAGTGAGGAGGAGGAGCCCATAGGAAGGCTGAGTGACAGTCCGATCCTTTACCAGCCACAGTCAGAGAGCTAGATTTAGATAATATTGTGAGAAACTGATTATTCTGAGCTGAGGCATTTTAGGACATGTTTGCTTGTGGGTAATTACTTTAGGTGCTGAGATCCTGTCATCCACATGAACCTGTCTGTCCTATTCTTATTTCTTCAAAATTTTTACTAATAGGGGAAAAAGTCACATAGTGAGAAAAATCAAGTGTACGGAAAAAATGACATTCAGATTCATAGTCATTTTACTACTCAGTTCAGTTCAGTCGTGTCTGACTCATTGGATGTTTAAATGAGCTGTTTTAGCATGAGCTTCTGCCTTTACTATCACCTTTAAAATAAAGCATTGGAATTAGATAATCTCAAAAATTCCATCCAACCCCAACTTTTCAATTTCTTTTTAAAAAGATCGTTCCATTCTCTGCGTGTGTTAGTCGCTCAGTCGTGTCTGACTCTTTGAAGCCCCATGGACTGTAGCCCGCCATGTTCCTCCATCCATGGGATTCTCCAGGCAAGAATACTGCAGTGGGTTGCCATTCCGTTCTCCAGGGGATCTTCCCAACCCAGGGATCAAACCCGGGTCTCCTGCATTGCACGCAGATTCTTTACTGTCTGAGCCACCAAGGAAGCCTAAGTTAGTCAATTAAGGCAGAAAAGAAGGAGAGAGGAAATTGAGAGAAGGTGGTATGGCCTGGCTCTGCGCTTCATGGGCCATGTGACACTTTATGTATGGACAGAAGCTTTTTAAAACGTCTGTTACTTCTCGCATTGCCGACAGTTATTATAAATCAAAAAGCACATTCTAGATGCAGGCCCTTCCTAACACCTGATGAAACACATGATATTTTTGCATTTTAAGACACTTTAGCTGTGTTGCATTTGACCAGCATTGAACAGAGCTCTGTGTTTTCTGCCTTGTGTCAAAAGCACAGATAGAGAAACCAAAGTCAAAAGATAAGGAAAAAATATGGGAGAGGGTACCTTTGATTTTTATAACATTACATTGATTTTAATACGTCCTTTAAGGATATCTGGTTAGGAAGCCAAGGTGGACCAGCATTATTCCCCTGGTGGAAGAGTGTATTGATGTGACCAAGAATTATCTATATAAATCATGGGTAAATGATAGAAGCTAAAAGTCTCAGTATCAAGAGAAATATTTATATTCTTTTATATTTAGAGAAGCACAGGATGACATGGATGGATGTAAAAATCATATGAGGTTCAATGTAGCCTTTTCAGTAAGAAGCACATACGATGTTAATGCAGGTTACTGTTTCTTACGGTCCCCTCGTTGTGAGACCTGTTTTCAGACGGACGCTGTGTGTGCTTGTAGGGTGCTGTGATTACGCCAGCGATGGACCATCCCATGTCAATGCAGCCAGCAAGCATGATGGGCCCCCTGACACAGCAGATGAACCACCTTTCGCTGGGCACCACGGGAACGGTGAGTTGCAGCGTTTGTTTCCTCTTGTTTCCTTGGATTTCATCAGGAAGAGGCAACACTTTCTGTTCTTACCGGCAATGTCAGCAGGATGGATTCCGCATCACTGAGGAACCCGCCTTTTAGGTCCCAGTATGAATAAGCCGCACTCTGCATGCACAGTTCTGGGGCACATGTACTCACATTGACAAGGCTGAAGGGTCTACTTTGCTGCACTTAAATCTGACTTCCAGAAAGTTCGAATGATGCCGTGCCCCAGGAATGTCTGTTTTAGACCTTGTAACTGAATACTCTGGAGCGTAGTTTTCCTCTCTCAGATGTTTATGATTTCAGCTCAAAACAGCCCCAGGTTATTCCCAAGAGGGGAGCCAACTTTGATTATAGCTAATAACGGGGCTTTTTATTTGCTTTCAATGTTTATAGCAACAAAATGTAATTGAGAACCTCACATAATTGATATATTTTAATCTTTCTTTCCAATATGTCTACATAGGTGATGCTGAAAAAAAAAAGGAATCTAATGTTCCTGATATAATGTTCAGGAAGTTTTTGATTGGCCATTATTTTTTCTTAGGGAGCAAAGTATATCAAGAAATGTCCATTGCAGCCTTACTTTTGTATCAACAAGGTAGCACTTTGTTTTTTAAAAAATCTTTTGTTTTTTAAAAAATCTTTTCAAAGACAGTTCCCCAAGTGGCCAAGAGGGCACAGGCCCAATACAACATGGAATATTGCAACTTCCTTAATTATAGAAACAATAAAAACTACAAAACCAATCTCCCCTGTAACAGTTTTTGTTTTTCATAAATGTTAATGCAGATAATTTTGTTATTTTTAAAGAAGAAGAAAAACAAGACGAATCTTCTGAGTGAGACAGCTTCAGTACTGTGAGACAGTCCCCTGGTCTCCTGGTCCCTCTTCATAAGTTGAAATATTGAGCACAGGGATCTATAAGCTATTTAGCCATAAGCCGCTATGACTCTGTATGCCTCATAGTCACCACTCCTGATTCCCCTCAATCACACTGAATCATCTCCGAACACCCATGTACACTTAGGTACATTCACTCTGTCTTGGAGGTTTTACCTTAAAGCAATGGCTTGCTTACTACATAGAGATGTTGACTCACAGGCTTTTGAGGCTATAAGGAGCTTCTGACATGTCCACTGAGGCCTCAATAATTTGCTCTAAGTAGGAGGAATGTCAATCTACCTAACAGAAAGAGTCCCATAGTTTCAATAAAGAAATTTAGTTTTTTGCCATAAAGCACCCACCCGGAAGGCCTCTGTTGCTAAACTTATAAAAAGCAGTCGCTGATACCTCATGTGTCTGAAGGCTTAGACTCAATCAGATGATTCTTTAGGTTTCTGAACCAGACTTTTAAAAGTCATGTCTATGACCATGTTTCATTCTGCAATGTGGTTCAGCTAATTTTCATTAGGGATGAAGAATTTAAAGATACTATTTCTGTAGCTTTTAGCAATGTGTGAATATTTTTTTTGGAGTCACTTTGCTCATTAACAGAGCAGATCCCGGGACAGTATTGGAAGGCCTGAAGTTTCGCATGCCCTACTATTGACTTCCATTTCCCCTCCTAAATGTTCACAAATTATGAATAAATGAGCTAATACACTTTTACTGTAATCGAATGACAAATGTGATAAGCGGGGAGGATTATAATGCAAAGCATAAAAAGAAAACACTTTTAAAATTCTACTCATTGGAATCAGAAGCAAAGCCTGCTGACTTCCTGAAATGCAAATTTGGAAACCAGAAAAAAAATGTTAATTGAGAACATGACTGAATCCTTTGAGCAACTGAAAAATAAGCTCAATTATAGAGAATGAATTCACAATTACAATAGTTATTGATTCTATACTGTATATTATGACTAGTATTTGAGCATTTTCAACAAGAACACAATTTTGCCCAGCTGGTAATAGCCAACTTATTCAATAATGATATATACTCTTTCCTTTCTTAGAAAGCAAATATTTTAAGCATGTGGCTTATATTTAACATCAAATTTCTTCTAGCTTTTTAAAAAATTCTTTTTCTCCTCCACATTTGTACTAATGCTTAAATACATAATAAGCTTTGTATAAATTGTTGTTTTAGTTTAAAGTTTCATAAGGTTCGGAAAAGGCAGAGTACAAACAGTATTAATTTGTATATTTATTCCACAAAATATCACTGACAATGCTGAGTGTCCAGCATGAAGTTACACTTGTTTCTTAAGCTGTCACTCTTTACTTTGATATCATAGATTCATTTTATCTAAATTTTTGATTGGCATTTGAAGTAGTTCTTATGCAATTAAGGTTGATTCTCTTTAATCAAATTTCACCACCTTATTACATATTTTCAATACACTTAATCCATTGCTGGGAAGGTGGCCTGATGTCATGGAAAGAATAGTTGGTATTGAAATTAAAGTTGAGTTTAAAACTACCTCTGCCCCCTATTAGCTGTGCATGTTCGGGCAGATTACCTAACCTCTCTGAACTTGTACTTTCTCTTTTGCAAAGTGGAAGAATAATACTTATATCCCAGAGGTGTTGTGAGTGTCAATGGGATGAGATATGTAAACACACGCAATGCAGCGTGTTGCTACCCAGCAGATGCTTCTCGAAGGAGCTGCACCCCCACCGCTCTCCCTCCAGTGGCTTCTAACTTGTGGGAACTGAGTCCAGGTCACCAGAAGGATGTCGGACACTGTCAAGTCCACAGTTCAACTCACTGGCTGCTCTGTTTCATTTGATGTAACTTACTTTTTTCCAGTTTCCACTTCCATAGCTTCTAACATACTCTTTCAGGCTGTAAACCCAAAAGGTACCAGGCTGTAAACCCAAAAGGTACAGAGACCAGCCAAGTCACATTAATGAATAAAGCTGATTAAGTCCAAGCCCCAAATCCTGGCAATATATCATCAAATGTGGTCTATATTTACCTATGTCACAAGTAGCTGTGTAATATAAATACACACAGTACTGGAAATCACCTTTTAAATTAGAGATATTTTTGAATGCAGTCATCATAACAGCTCTGCCTGCATGTTGGATGAGTAGCTAGCAAGACGCTGCCTCTGGCAGCTGGGAACACAGTTCCTCTTCCAAAGAGGGCAGCCAGACCCAATCCAGATGCTGTAACCACATGGGCATACAGACCCCAGGTGGCTCACCTGTAGTTCTTGGAACTAGATGAGCTACCTTGCTGGATTTTAATGGGAAATTTCCCTGTATTTGAATCCTGGACCCAGTTGGTCCTCAGGGCTCTCAGTTGGTGACCGCTGCCCAAGGGTTTCTCGGTTCTCCTCTGACCTCTCTGGCCACTGCTTCCTCTTTCCTTTCCTAGGCTAATGGGTAAGGTTTTAAACTAGCTCCTCATTCATACGTGGTTTCCTTAAGCAAACTCTTCCACCTTGATGGTTTTGAACCCTGCCTTCTATGCCAAAGACTGCTATTGGAGTCCCCAGGGCTAACCTCATCTCAGAATTTTAGCCTCATTTTACTGCACTTGCTAAAATTTCCATGTGACCCTCCCCTCCAACATCTCGAAGTCAGCACAACCCAAAGGAACCTCCCAAGCTTCCTCCCCACTGACCCTTCCTCGCATAGGGTCCCACTCCTATTCCCCCTCAAGCTGATCCCGTGACCACTCACCCCAGAAGTCCAGCATTATACCCAGGACCCAGCATAGACCCTTTTCTTCTTAATCCGCACCACGGACAGTTACTTTTCAAGTCCCGCAGACATTATCAGCTGCATCCTCACCTCCACACCCTAGAGTCTCCACCCTGGGCCTCACTTGATTAAGTGTAATAGTCCTCTAACTCTTTTCCCTGTTTCCCACCTCAACTTACTCCATTCCCTGCATGTTGCCACAGCCAGGCAACCTGAAAGTCTTCCACCGAGTCTCTCCCCTACTCTTATTTTCCGGAGGCTTTCAGACATCTGAGCTCACTGAAATTCTGCAAAACAAGATGTGAACAGGGATATGCCAAGATTAAGGCAGAAACCTCAACTCCAGACATAGTTTCCAAGGGCAGAGCAGAGAGGTCCAGGGAATAACCCAAGTAGGCAGGGTTCACTGCTGATAAGACGTGGAGCTACAGCAGAACTCCATTTTCAGAAGGGGAGCCTGACGCTCTGTCCCACCTTCTTTCCTAAGATCCTGGGTGACAGAAGTATACCGAGTCAAGAACTTTTTCATTTTCATGAAATTAAATATATTTGGTCCCCCAGAACCCTGCATGGTGAGATGGATACCATGTAGTTTAATCAACCATTCTCCTACCATTTGCCACCTCAAATGTGTATCATTCAAGCCCCTACCTCTTTTCTAAGCTGGACAGAATCTGCAGGCCTGAAAAGAAAAATGGATTTTATGCAAGCAGTGTAACTGTTTTATTCCAGGGCTCTGCTGACCTTGAAGAATTTTCTAGCTTTTTCCGCTTTTGTTTATTTTTTTGTCACAGGATTCCCTCAAGAACCAAAGCCCTGTTATCCATAACTTCTTATCAGTCCATTGTAAGCTTTAGCAGAAACCGCTGGGGGTTTTACTGTTTTGAGAACCTCCAGATTGCATGACAATCTTGTCTTACAAGTTTCTTATCTCCTTTTCATTTGTTCAGTTGGTGGTCACCAGTGGCTTCCAATGTCACCAGAATCTGTTAAAAGAAACAAAAAGGTTTTGTTCTGCAGGCTCCTTATCTGCAGTTCTGTTTGTGTCTGCAAACCACTGGTGACTTGTGACATCATTGGATTCTGCTGGTGTAACCCTAGCTGCACACACAGATAATCTTGTAATTGTTCTTGACTTGTTCAGCACAGTTCTCTCACAGTTTTCAGTGGCATCATCCCTCCCATAATGCTTTAAATTCTTTCAGTTATTATCCAGGAATATAAGCATTGAGGCAGAGTGGTAAAAACCAATACATGATGTTATATGGACTCATGATTAGGAAACAGTATCATAAATTTGTAAGTGGTCATGAGTACATCTCCTGAGATAATTTTTCAGGAAAAGCATCAATCAGTTAAAAATGGTTACACAAGAAAGAAAGTATAGAGGAAAGGGAATAGCTTTTAAAAATTTGTTTAGTCTTATCGTAAGACAAGTGAGGTTTTGAAATTAGTCTTACAATGTAAACAGTAAACAAGTACGCATTCAGTGAAAGTCTAGTTTTATGAAAATTTATTTGCAAATAGTAAGGCAAGCTTTCACTGTTTAAAGAAATGGATACTGAATTCCAATAAATTATCAAAAAATACAAAATTCCCAGGATATAAAATGTCAAAGAATGTGGTCAGAGAGTTGATAGAGGAGGAAATAGAAAACAAAAAAAATATGAAAAATAATTAACTCAACAGTAAATGTATCCAACACACACGCGGAACTCATTAAATAAAGTTATTAAAATAATGCACATCGCTGACAAAGGTGTCAGGAGATACATAGTCTCAGTCATGGAACTCTGATGGTAGGAATCCAAATTTACAAATGGCAAGCTGGAGAGCAGGGTGGGCCCACAAGACCCATCATAAACACTCTCTTCCCCAACCCAGTGGTTATAGTTTGGAGCACCTATTCTATGGAAATATTCTAGTAGAACAGAAACTATATCTTAAAAATATTCAGCCCATTGTTCATTGTAATATTTAGTAAGGAAAGATGATTAAATAAATCATAGCCCATCCATAAACCAGAATGCAATGCAGCATGAAATTATAAGCATATAGAATAATTAGGAGAAGGATTATTTCTCATGTTCAATCAAAAGAGCAGGATGTAAATTTGCATGTGTGGAGTATAGTATCAACTATGAAGAAATACTTGTGAAATAAGGCTGTAACAAATACAAACAAGCGGGATGGTTTCTGAGTGGTGGAATTAGAGAGAGTTTCTATTTTAATCATGATACTTTTCTACATTCTCCAAGTATTCAACAATGAGCATGACTTTTTTATCCATTTTGAAATGTTATAAATATGTTCTTGGAAAATGATTAGTGTCACAGTCTTGTTTGTAGACATGATATGCAGTTAGTTTTTTTTTAAAGATACTTAGAATTTTACTACCACTATTAATAAAATATTTGGAGACCCTTTGAAAATGATGTTTATAGACTCTAGATTTACGGATTATAATCAAGTCACTAGGTTAACGTAAGTGTTGTGAGAAACAGAATAACTTGTGCTGGAGGTTTACTTGCATTGGAATCTTTGATCAATGCTTGCTTGGCTGGCCTCGCATTGTTCAACTTCTGTTTTCTCACACACCATTCACTCATGAGAGAGTGATCAACATTGTCGTTTTGTGTCAGGGAGATGAAATGGAGAAACTTGTGATGGTCAAAATTAAGTGACAAGTAGGTGGAAGAATAAAGTTTGAATGTCTAGTTTTTTAAATGGAATAATGATCATATGAATGGAACAAGGGTCACGCAAGCACATCTATTTAATCTTGTTTGGACAGTATATTTTGCAATATCTGGTCCCTTTTACACAGCTTACCCCTCCAAGGCGAGCTGGAACTAAATGAGAACTGTCCATTTTTAGAAGTGGGGCCTTGAGCCGTAAGCCACATCCCGCTTTCCTATTTGAGGTCTCTGGCTAAAGAAATGGTATTAAGGCAAAGCCTCTTTTTTATCGTGTTATATTTGGTCCTGAATCACCTCAAGTTTTGAAATGAATGTCTAGTTGTTTAATTAACCCTGATCTACTATTGGCACCTCTAATGTTATGACACTTTGGAAAAAGACAGCGGCCATTTGTTGAATAGATTCATTTATATATATCTCTGTCTTGATGATTCTAGCACATGAGGCTCCTTGGTCTCGACTGACCACCCCTGGGAACAGAGCCAGAGATAAATGGTCAATAACAAAATTTTAGCTTCAAAACATGTCAGCCTCCAGAGATTTGGGGAATGTGCAAATTTTTCACTCCTTTATTTTAAAATTATAGTTATTTATTTTGTTCTCCATGACTGGGTTTCATATTGTGCTCTCGGCCCCTTCCTGATGAGCAGCCTCGTGGAACTTTGGTGTCAGCCAGAGAGGGTACCAGTCTCACGTTGACGACCCAAGAGAGGGACCAAAATTACGAAAGAGGAAGATGACAATATTCTGGGTCAGACAATGCTGTCCTTGCAGGTCACATGGGGCCCAGTGACATGTCCTGAGTGGTGGTTGTGGGGGACCACTGTGTCAGCTATCAACCAGGGGGTCATAGTACCCTGGGGCTTAAAGGCAGGCGCCTTAGGTACCATGTGACATACAGCGAGCACTTCCAAGTTGTAGAGCTAAGATTCTGTTTTATTTTCTTTTGGACTTCATTGCATTCTTTCTCATGCTCTTTTCATTCAAAGATTCAGTCCCAAGACAGGATTATGATACTCCACCAGCTGTTGTGTCAGGTAGGAAAATTCTAATTCCTTTAAGACTTGATTGGATGGGAGAGAGGGAGCTTGCCTGGTTTTCTCCAAAACTCTTTAAAGCAGTGATTCTCAAACACGGATGCTAAGTAGGCACTTGAATTTCAGTTCTGGGATGGGGGATTCGCACATGCGGTTCAAAAAAGAATATTTAATATTCCAATCCAGTTTGTGTATGGAAAATAAATATGTTGCTTTTGAAACAAAAAGTAAAGGCTCAAAGACTTTTGGTCTTGGAGTCTCTGTATCAGTGATTCTCGGTGTTGGGATATTCATTAGACTTTCTGGGAAGCAGGAGAAGGATATTTAAGTTAATCAAAAGAGGGCTCAGGTGAATAAAAATAATTTGAGAAGCACTGCTTTAGAGACTGGAATTCTTCTGAAATCAGAAAATCATCCCATTTTGCTTGTTCTGCACCCAGCATAGTATCTGACATGTAGTAGGTGCTCAATGTAATTGTTGAATGAATCAAAACTTCAAATTTGTTCCAAAAATGGTATTTGGGATATTGAAGGAAAAGCTGCCAATGTTCCATGTTACTCCAAAGTGGCCGAGGTTGATTTGAGAATGCATCAGCAGTGTCTTGAGCATTTTAATCAGCGATATTAAAGTTGCTCCATAAAATCCAGTAGTGCAGTTCATAATAAATGGATGTGAAGACATGGGTTTGAATTTTGAACTGCATGGATCTTCTTCTGCTTTCATCCTAATTTTGAAGTTTGGTTTCTTGCAGAGAGGAAAATGGGCACAATTTTTCATTTTTGTTGATTTTAACTAAATAAAATACTGGCAGCAAGAAGGGCTTTGAAGTCTCTAATCCTTTGATGTGTCAGATGATGAGGACATAAAATCTAAACCAAGAAAGGGCAGTGGAGAGACAGCACAAGAGATGAAGGCCAGAAATAGAATGGGGGAACCCAGGGGGCAACAAAGTCTGGCAACTGAGTGAAGGTTTTCAAGCAGAGAACATTGTGTTCTTGGCCACCTGGTTTGCTGGACCTGGTGTCTGCAGGATAATCCTTTTCTCGTGTCTTGTGGACTTGTTTGATTATGCTTATAGCTGAATACACCACTTAGAAGTTCAGTGGAGAAGCAATGACTTAGCTTTCAGCTGTGAAGTTACTTTGGTCCTCCTGGAAACCTCTGTAAGTTGTTGTTAATGAAAATATTCCGTTACATCTTCACACACTTGTTTTATTTAGGATAGGGAACCCCTGAGAAGACACTTTCTATAACATGTTCAGCCTTTACTGTGCTTAACACGTGATATCTTTATGTTTAACAAGAGGCATCTGCTCTCAGTAATTCGCCAATATTGATAATAATGAAAGACGCAAAATGGAACTTTTCTTCAACTAGAATTTCTGATTTTCCTTTCAAGAACACAATGGCAAAGCAATGAAAACATCAAAAAGCACTTACCAGGGATGGGCCATGGGTCAGGCTCTACACAAATCAATTATGGCAAGACATCAGGTGGCAACTCTAGACTCAGAGTTCCCAGCTGGTGAAGCGATTTGACTAGAGAAGCGACTTCCTCAAAGCGATGCTCTGAGCAAGTTCATCTGGCAGTTTGGTGTGTGCTTGAGGAATAAGACACACATTACGTAGAACAGTCAGAAAGCTCAGATATGATATCACTAGACTAAGACAAGTGCCAAGATCTCAGTGGAATACAAAGGGACTGAAATAGAAGTGACAGGAAAAAGAACATTTTGGGAGATTTTACAGTTGTTTTCTCCTGAGGAGACTGAGTTGGTGGTTTGACATCTTGTAAATTTACACAGACTTCTTTGGCCTCCTTAATCTGTCTCTAAATGAAAATAGACTTGCCTTCCTAAAATGTCTGTGACTTGTCTGGTGGGCACCACTCGACTGACATTTGAAACATGACACATCCTTTGCCAACCCTTAACCGTATCAGGAAAGTGAAGCAGGCATAAGGCGCTGTGACATCCTCTTCAAATGAATGCAGTATGCTCGTGTTGGACAACTTGAATAGCGATTGATTCTTGGCCATTGAAGGAGTCAACCAAACCATCATGATGTATTGGAGCTTGAGATATCTCTCTGGTAACCTACAGAAACAAAACCCAGCTTAATTTTGTTCATTCAATATGTCAAACATATTTTGACCACCCTCTGAGTGCTAAAATGAAGATTGGAAACTCTCAGGAATAAAGTGAATTCTGAACTTGATTTGGAAGGATGAATATGAGTTTACCGGTTGGACAAGAGTGGGAAACATACATGAAATGTACAAGAAATGAAACTGTATGGGGTAATTAGACAACTGCAAGTCATTTGGTATTTTGGAGGGAAAAATGTTATGATGGCAGACACTGAAGGGTGATCTCAGCACTTGCTGATCTCAGGGTAATCAGAGTAAATCCGATTTTCAGCAAGGACTCTTTCCTCTTTGAACCACATGCCACCTTGTTCTTGTATTTATTGAAAAAGTGTGTATTGGGAGCACACCGTATGACAGTCTATGTGTCGGGTGCTAGGGCTACAACTTCCTTCTAAAAGTCTAAGGTCCAATTAGGAAGTTAGGTACAACACAGTGTCATAAGTATTTCCATAGGGACAAATATATGATGTTTAAGTTTGTAAAATCTTCAATAAGATAACCTGGGCTCAGAATCAACTTGGGTTGCTCACTAGTCTTGGAAACTTGGGAAAATTATTTAAGTTCTCTGTGGCTTGGATTACTTATCTGAGGAAGTATTAATTACCTCCTGAGGTTGTTGTAAATATTAGATCAGGTAAAATATGTAGTTGACTTAGCAGGGATTCCAGCATTAAATAAAAGTGGGCTTCCCTGGTGGCTCAGATGGTAAAGAATCCGCCTGCAATGCAGGAGATCTGAGTTCTATCCTTGGATCAGGACGATCCCCTGGAGAAGGGAATGGCTACCCACTCCAGTATTCTTGCCTGGAGAATTCCATGGACAGAGGAGCCTGACAGGCTACAGTCCATGAGGTCTCAAAGAGTCAAACATGACTGAGCGACTAACATAAGTATTATTAGCAACAACTATGCTAATCATTCTTGTTACAAGACGCTATGTGGATACAGAGAGAACTGACCCACAGCTGACGTCATAAATAGTGAAAGGAACCTCTGAATGGAGACAGAGGACACATGGGAATTAGTCAAGTGAAAAATAGTGGAGTGGGAAGGAGTTTCAGATCAACATGGTGGTGTATACAAAGCTGATGGGTAGCAGGATATGGCAAATTCAGGGAACTTCAGATGCCTCAATAGGGCAGGGATGCATAAAGAGAAACTGAAGTAGAGAAAATGTTTCCTGAGAAATAAGCTGGAGCTGTGTCACTAGCTACAGTAGCTTGGCTCCATCCTGGTGGCAATAGATGTAAACTAAAAAGTTTAAGTCAGAGAATAATGGGATCTGTCTGGATATAGGGTGAAGAATGCACTAGAGAGAGAGACCTGGAAAATGGGGACCATCGCTCTAGGATCCAAGCACAAAATCAAGTTGATTCATGCTCAAGGTGTGGGAATGAGGCTGCAGGGTTGACAGATTGGACAAATTGGACAGAGGTAGAATACCCAGGACTTGATAACTGATTGGATGTCAGAGTAGAGGGAGAAGAAGGAATTAAATGAGGCCCTTAAGTTCCCAGCAACTCAGTGGCTTGAAGTATCACTTGCTGAGCTCTGAACCAGAGGAAAGAGAATCAAGTTTGGCAGGAAATAGGCTGAGTGCAGCATCTTTGAGTTTGAGGTGTCAGTGAGGCGCCTAAACGAAGATAATTGATAACTATTTGGATGTGGGTATCTGGAGCTCTTAGGTAGAAATGGGTTTTGGAGTAATCATCATGGAAGTAAGCCATAACACCCAGAGAATGTGCTTAGCGTGGAGAGAAGTATGCAGATTGCTGAAAATAAGGAATGGGCAGAAAAGGGAACCTAAAGTAAAAATTGGAAAAGACAACCATAAACATAAGGGAAACCAAGAATATGAGTTTTCTAAAGAAGCCAAAGCAAGAGAGGATTTCAAGAGAAGCCTGTCAGGGAAGGCTAGAAGGCTGTCTAGGAAGCCTTCTTAGAAGAGAAGCCATGGGGTTTTGTGACACCGAGGTCACTGGCCAATCTGATAGGGCAGCTTGAAGGGGAAGAGCAGAGACAGCGAGTGTCCTGTAAGGAAGTGGAT
Organism: Bos mutus; assembly: GCF_027580195.1. NCBI lineage: Eukaryota > Metazoa > Chordata > Mammalia > Artiodactyla > Bovidae > Bos > Bos mutus. The sequence continues at coordinate 4,838,387 of NC_091638.1, forward strand.
GTGACAACTGCCAGACTCGTCTCTGTCTGACTCACTTCTCTATGATCATCCCTAGGATTCTATTTGCTTTTTGTTTTGAGTTTTGAGTGGCACCTTCTGAGAGTTACGTGGGAAATAGCATGGTAAGGAACTCAAGGATGACAGAGATTTGGAAAACTGTAGAGTAAGAAAGGCCAAAGGCCAGCTAGCAATACAAGGAAAGCTTGAGGATCCGATAGTGGGGCTCCATTGGAAGTTATAGCCTACAGATTTTTGTAATAGCAATCTGAGATGGTGTTTGATTCTCCACTGCAGAGCTCAGTTGCCAGGAAGACAGACAGGTAGATTAATCCAGGGCTAAGGTTTGGCCAAATGAAGGGGAAAAAAAGGGCAGCGTGTGCTGACATTACTGGCAAGAGAGTGACAGAGTGATAAACTAGTTTCTAGGTTGAATAGAAAGAGCAAAGAAGGCAGTAAGGGGTGGTAGAGGAGATTGCAAGGAAGGTAGAGACTAGAGGACCCAACGGTGTACAGAGTGATCAGAAATACACTACTTGGCCTTAAGACTTTGGATAATGAACTATTCTCAGCAAAGTCCAGGTTATGGGAGTAGATGGTCCAAGTGGACTTAAGGTGAAGCTGGTTAGAGGTTAAGGAAATCAATAAACATGAGCATAAGAAGCTGGCATTTAAGTGGAGTATTTTTGTGTGTCTAGATTTTGTTTTGCTTTGCTTTTTGACACTAATAAGATGTAGGCTAATCACTGAAGACTTGACCTCCAGAATTTTTAAGAATCAAGTGGTTTTTGTTGTTGTTGTTGTTTTTGGTGTAGGGGGTTAGGGGCAGGGGGATAAGTGTTTGGAGTATACGTCTAATTAAAGGCAGGAAAGTATACCGGACTAGGATTTTTCAGAATGTGATTTGTGTATCATCATGATACTTGAAGTGATTTTAGGAGGATATGGATCAAAACTTCTTTATTTTTATTTCAGCAACTGTAAAGTTACTTTAATGTAGATTTGAATAAGTTAATCAAACACATGGTTGAAGATCTCTTTGTTTAGGAAGAGTCTAAGGTGAATAAACAGTTAATACATTAAAAAAAAAAACTAACAATAATTGAGAAAGAATAGAGGTAAAGCCAGAGTGGCGATGTCCAGAGAACATGGTGATGTCTGGGAGATGGGAGTCTCTGATTTCTTTGCTTTCTCCTTGCCCAAGCCTCTGCTACACTTTATCCTGCTTATTCAAAGGACAGAGAACAAGAAGGCTGGACCTACATTTTCATGCAAACTCATAAGTCTATTCTGTTTTCAATGTTTCTTTTACATACAATTATAACTCTCTAAAAGATCCTCCTATTTTAAAATAAAGAGTAAAGCATCATTTTTTTCTGTCCATGGTTGGATATTATGAGAAACCTATGAGAACTACAGATAATTTGTTGTCAATGTTTATCTCAGTTGCTTTGAACTCAGTTTCCTAGAAAGGCATCATGATGTAATCAAACAAAAGACTACTGTGAACAGTGAAAAGCTCCATCGTGTCCCAACTCTTTGTGATCCCATGGACTGTAGCTTTCCAGGCTCCACTGTCCATGGGATTCTCCAGGCAAGAATACTAGAGTGGGTAGCCATTTCCTTCTCCTGGGGATCTTCCTGACCCAGGGATTGAACCAGCATCTCCTGCATTGGAGGCAGGTTCCATCTGAGCCACCAGGGAAGCCCAGACTATGAACAGAGAATGAACCAAAGTAGAACTCAAATTCATTCTCCTTTTCTGAAAACCTTAGAATTGAGAATTGGAGTTTATGTTTGGAAAAACATGCAAAAGGACCAAATAGGCACTGACAGCAACCCATAGAACTTCTGAGTATTGATTCTCTGCCATGTGCTTTCACACACTGGCTAAAACAGGTCGGAAAGAGTCAACGTTTTCATCGGTCCAACTTCAGGATAAGAGTGAAGTCTTCACCATGGTACTTGCTCAGATTCAGACAAAATTCCCTATCAATATATTATGCAGTTTTTCCTACATTGTTCTGCTAGTCAGTAACATCTGTGCGCTTTGGAAAGCCTCCCTAATTTGGAATCAGCGATGCCCTACCAACCCACCTTTGTACTGTTTCTTGAGTGGGAATTATTTCATAAAACCCTTCCATAACTTGGCAGGGGTGGGGGACTGTTTAAGCTAATTCAAAGAACAAAGCCATTTCTTCAAATAGGAGATGTTTAAACTACTTCAAACCATTTTTTCAAACTCTAAACATGTGTTTTCATGGATACCAGGAGCTAATTACAAATGATTCCCATCTCTTAATTAAAAATTAGGTCCATTAATACCTCCCATTAGCAACAATTAGCCATTAAATTGTATTTACTGTAAATGACCTGACACAGTTACAAGAGCTCCCACAAGCCATGCATGAAAATCAGGTTCATTTCTTCGCTCAGATTCTGTGCATCTACTCTGATTACCAAACCACATTTGTTTAAGTGTACCGATTGATTTCTTTTCAATAAGTTCAATAAGGACTCTTTGTCCTACTGATTTATTCCTTCATTCAACTAATGTTTACTGGACTCCCATAGAGCTGTAAGGAACCAAAGCTAGACAGCATAAGATAGAGATACATCCCTTCAAAAGAACAGGGGTTCTAACCTCTGTTAGAACAAAGGACAGAGTTACAAAGAACTGTCACCAAACACAGCGTGCGACAGACGCCCTAAGAGCTGTCCACAGAGCGGGGCTTTGTAGCGACATTGGTACCGGACTTTGACACACAGGCCTGTGCGTGCTGTTCCTGTGATCCTGCTGGTGCGTTTATATCGTTCCCTACACAACAAAAAATGAATTTTAAAAGACTTTTCCTGGGGGACCACAGTTTTCAGTGCTCTATTCAAGAAACCGATAACTAACAGGAGCTTGTGCAAATAGTCCTTTCTTATATATGAACATCACTGTTGTTTGCTTCAGTTTCTTTCTGGGGAGTGGCGGGGGGCATGGGATAGGAGGACATGAAATCCTATGCCTGACCTACTCTTTTAAAATGTCTTTCTATACCATTTTATTCCTTGATAAATGTGGTAGTGGATGTTTCTTTGTGTGTGTGTGTGTGTGTTTATAATTTTATTTACTCACTTGTGGCTGTGCTGGGTCTTCGTTGCTGCATGGGCTTTTCTCTAGTTACAGTGACCAGAGGCTACCCTTCTTCGTTGTGATGTATGAACTTCTCATTGCAGTGGCTTCTCCTGTTGCAGAGCACAGGCTCTAGGGATGCAAGGGCTTCCATAGGTGCGGCTACCAGGCTCTGGAGCTCAGTAGTTGTGGCACGAGGGCTTACTTGATCTGCAGCATGTAGGATCTTCTCAAGTCAGGGATGGAACCGTGTCTCCTGCATTGGCCGATGGAGTCTTTACTGAGCTACCAAGGAAGCCCTGTGTCCTGTCTTCTAATGCAGCAAGTTTTGTTTGGTTGGTTGGTTGGTTTTGTTTTTTTGTAACGGTCCAGAAGTAAATATTTTAGGCTTTGCCAGGCACTGCTGTGTGTCACAGTCTCTCTCGCCTGCAGGACGAAAGCAGCCACAGAGCATGTATAAACATATGAGCATGGTTGCATCCCAATAAAACCTCATTTATGGGCAGCACTGGATATGCAGACATAGAGAACAGACTTATGACAAGACTGGGAGAGAGGAAGGAGAGGGTGAGATGAATGGAGAGAGAAGCATGGAAGCATATACACTGCTGCTGCTAAGTCGCTTCAGTCGTGTCCGACTCTCTGCGACCCCATAGATGGCAGCCCACCAGGCTCCCCCGTCCCTGGGATTCTCCAGGCCAGAACACTGGAGTGGGTTGCCATTTCCTTCTCCAATGCATGAAAGTGAAAAGTGAAAGGGAAGTTGCTCAGTCGAGTCCGACTCTTAGCGACCCCATGGACTGCAGCCTACCATGCTCCACCATCCATGTGATTTTCTGGGCAAGAGTACTGGAGTGGGGTGCCATTGCCTTCTCCAAGCATATGCACTAACATATATAAAATAGATAGCCAATGGAAATTTGCTATATGACTCAGGGAACTCAAACTGGGGCTCTGTAATAACCTAGATGGGTGGAAAGAGTGGGAGGTGGGAGGGGAGATTCAAGAGGAAGGAAACATATGTACCTCTATGGTTAATTCATGTTAATGTATGACAGAAATTAAATCAATATAGTAAAGCAATCATCAATCAATTAAAAATAAATTTAAAAAGATAAAAAACCTTTATTTATAAAACAAGGAACTGGGATTGGCCTGTGGGCTATGGTTTGCCCACCTCTGCTCTGATCAATATATTTTCTTAAGTCTTTCAAATTCAGTACTGTTTTTGACATTCCACATAATAAGAGCATGAAACTCTTTTTCTTTAAAATTATTGTCTGTGTGTGTTTTTAATTTCATGAAAGGCAGGTGAAATGTCAGAAGGGCAGAGGTAGAGATGAGGACTGAGAGAGACATTTCTTGGTGTTTTACTTTGCACAACACGTTTGATTGCAGTTCCGAAGTATGAAAACACTTTAAGGATATATTTTTATTTTTTACGTGCTCATCCCATCTTCACTTTCTGGGATGTATTTGTATGAATCAGCAACAGGGGATTATCAACCAGGAAAAGCAAATATATATTCTGTTTAATATCCTCTTCACAGGCGTTAGAATTCTGTACTTTTAGCAATTTAGAGAAAAGGTTAAAGATACATCATCCCAACAGATTTGTGTTAATAGTAAAATGTATTTTACATCTCTGTCCTGCCACCTGGGCTGGTATTGTAGTTGCTGTTGTGGTTGGTTTGTGTCCGCTGAAGTTATCCTTGATCTATCAGAGCTAGTGATTCCGTTTGCCCAGGTGACGGCATCGCTGAGCACTGTGTTCTGCTTGGCACTCCAACGGTGAAGGGCAGCTTTCCTGGTTTTGGCTAAAAAACAAACACTGCGGAGGGCAGACCTGGGAGGGCTGGGGCTCTGCCCCTGTGTGGCGAGTTCAGAGCAGAGTGCACGTGGAGACGCAGCACACACATCCGATGGAAAGGCGGCGCACGGAGGGCATCTCTGCGGTAGAACCCCGCAGTGTGGCAGCGAGGGGCTTCTGGTACTACGGTCACAGCCGATCGTGTCCTGAGGACTTTCGGCGCCAGTAAAAGGCAGTACCTACAGAGCGGCGCCAGAGAAAGAGAGCATTTTCAAGACAACTGTAGGTTTTAAAGGAAGCTAACTGTATGTTCAGGAGTCGGCCCATCTGGCACTGACAGCACATTGCTTCCTTTTTAATCAACTCCACAAAGTGGGCACTTGAGGTTCCTGTCAGAGAATCCAACCGTGAATTGACTTACAGTGCAGCCCTTGCCAGAAGCTCGAGACACCTGACTCGGGAGAGACCACCTTGCAGACATGCTAACATTTCTCCAGGCTCTATGTTAAATTAGTTTATCAGGAAGCAAAATATCTGAACCATGTAATTGCACATCCCTGTAGAAATGCTTTCTCAGAGTGAATTTTAACATTTTTAACCTCTTCTTTCTTAGACGGGTGTGATATATGACACACACACATTTAAGCAACATCACTAGCTTTTTCAAGATGCCATGGTGAATGTAACTGTCCATTATTTTGCCCAGTGTTCTTTAGGAAGAAACAGTGAATCACTCCTTGAGTTCAGTGCCTGGGCAAGTATCTCTCTTCATGTGAGCTGATGTACTTCTTCTGAACTGGCAATGTAAAATGCACACCTTAGTCTATTTGTCTTTGGCCCTGGTTGTCAGGACAGTGGGAATCTGGACCATCTCATTGCAAATAGTCCTGGTACCATATCCTCTCTCTTGCTGTCAACTGTTCATTGAATTGCTGGTATTTTTAATTGGACTTTTTAATATAGTGCTTAATTCCATAAACCCTTCACAAGTTCCACTTGGAAGCACAAAAGCTCTAACTCCTATGGTAAAAAATTAAGTGAAACAAATACTAAAAGGCTCATGGAAGTTTGAGTGCTCGAAAGTCTCAGTGGAAAGACAAAATGAAAGTTGATTTTGATAATGTATTGGTCTGATCGAAAAATTTGCCAGCAGGCACGGGTTTTGTTCACTCACACACATGCAGCTCTGAATAAGTATGGTAAAATAATTGGAAATGACTTTGAGAGTCAAGAGGATCTACATGATTCCTAGTCCAGCTCTTTAATAATTATTTAACAATGACCTCTACTGAAATTTTCTGAAGCTAACTTTTTCCCTCTCTTTGCTGCCGCTGCTAAGTCACTTCAGTCATGTCCGACCCTGTGCGACCCCATAGACAGCAGCCCACCAGACTCCCCCGTCTCTGAGATTCTCCAGGCAAGAACACTGGAGTGGGTTGCCATTTCCTTCTCCAATGCATGAAAGTGAAAATGAAGTTTCTCAGTCGTGTCCGACTCTTAGCAACCCCATGAACTGCAGCCCACCAGGCTCCTCCATCCATGGGATTCTCCAGGCAAGAGTGCTGGAGTGGGGTGCCATTAAGTATAGATAATAATGCATTGTCATCTACATGTATCTTAGTAGAAGGATTCATTGAGATGATACATCCAAAGTACTCAGTAAGTGCCTGACTCATCCTAGGTATTAAATTATGGAGGATTCTTTTCCTCTTCCCCTCCCCACACTCCAGAACGTGTGTTAGGACTTTGAAGTATCACTCAGCTTACGCTGACATGATAAGTGGACTGGGCCAAGGTCGTATTTTTAAGCACTCTATCTGTTTCTGGCCGTACCGGGTCTTTGTGGCCACAGGCGGGTTTTCTCTACTTGCGATCAGAGGCTGCTGTTCCTCGTGGGGCGTGGGCTTCTCACCGCGGTGGCTCCTCTTGTTCTGGGGCATGGCCTCTAGAGCGCAGGCCTCAGCGTTTGTGCTGCATGGGCTTAGACGCCCCATGGCACTTGGAATCTTCCTGGACCAGGGATCAAACAGGTGTTGTCTACATTGGCTGGTGGGTTCTTAACTGTTGGACCACCAGTGAAGTCCCCAAAGCAGTATTTTAAAATAGAGTTTCCAAACCCAGTGTCTAAAAATAGAAGAAATCTTCTCTATAATATTTTAAGTGGAATTAATATAATAAAATTATAAAACATTTTAACAACATGGAAAATAATATTCTTGATGTAAAGTGAAAACAGTGATAAATTGAACAATCATGGGGAATTTGACTCCAAAAGTATATATTCAATACATGAATACAAGCTAGAATAAAATGCATAAAATGATTATGTGTTTTTAATTTCTTTTTTCTTTCGGTAAACTTTTGGGCATGTTGCTTTGCAACTTGTATAATTTGCTAGAATTTTAGCAGCACAGTCTTTGAATATGCACAATTTGAGGGAGATATTTCTATACCAGGGAAACATGAGTGTATTACTATGAAGATGAGGGTAATGGTGATTGTGAAGATTATATTGCTGATTAGTGCAGGCAGTGGTGACCTCTAGAAATGTCGCCACTTCCAACCATTCTATCTTAATCCTGTGGCATTTAAGGCAGAATTAAATGAAACATTGTTCTATAGAAATGATGTAGACTTGTTGAGTCATCCTGTGGTCTAAAGTCACTGTTAATTTTTTTATGAATTTATTTTCTGCCTATCATATGGTACACCTCCACAGCAAGGTGACTCCTGCCTTTAACACTTTTCACACTGAAATCACATCAAGTGATATGTATTCTGTTCCCTTCATGCAGCACCTGAGACAGCCTAAGATCTTCCCAGTTTATTTAATGTGAGACTTCCTGTCTCTTGTGATATCATACATTTGAAAGTGGGATCATTTTAAAATAAAATATAAATATGATTTTTGTAATCATATAAAACTATGTATGTGTATACATGGAATATTTTGATATTGGAGATAATTCATTTCCCCAAGTAGTAGATCACAAAATATTTATTCCTACCAAAGGTATATCATTTCAAAGTCCATTTGCCACCCAAGATATTACTGCCGCTTCTTTCTTTTTTACCACATTTTGCTAATGCGGACTACATCACAAACAGTATTTGTTTCTTATCAGGTGAGTCTTTTTGCCCCACTTGTCTGAACCACGCACTCTGGTGTAACCACTGCAATTTAGCTTTGATAAAATATTGATTGAAAAGCCATCAGCTACTTGACCCGGATACTACATATCAAAACTAGAATTACTTCACATCAGGCTTCCTTAAAAATGGAAAACAAAATATTGAAAAGATGTTAAAAGCATGGTGCCCCTTAATTTACATGCAAAGGGCATATTTCAGTTGGCAGCAAAACCGTGCTGGACTCAGAGTAATGGACTGCAGGTCTCTATGAGACATAAATGTAATTACTCTATGTGCCTGCTCTGAGTCCAGCTGTCTGCCCAGGAGAATCGAATTTGGGAAAGCAAAGGACTCCAGATTCAGAGAATGGGAACTGCATTCATAATTGAGCAGCTACTTTATCAAATCAAATATGCAGAGTTAGTTAAAAAAACAAAACAGTGACTGAGATTTTTGAGATGCTCATTTTGGAAAGGTAAAACCTACTAGCAAAAATAAGGCCAGAAAGCAACCATAGTTCAGCAAAGCTGGATTTATTAACTTGCAGAAATGAGGGTCACGTCTAAGGGTGAACATCTAGGAAGAGGATATTTGAAGGGGCTCACGGTTGGATTTGAGCTCATGCAGTGTGACTTTGCTAAACATTTAAGTGATGGATTTTTCTGCATTAATGCTATCAGGAAGCCGAAAGAGTCGACATCTTGTTAAGCGTTGTCTAGTAGGTGAGTTGAACAAAGAAGAGCTAGAGTTGCCGTTGCTAAAGATGCAGTAGTCGCTCACCTTGGAGGTTTCATTGCTTTTAGGTGTGAGAATGTCCTTCCCTGCGTCTTTCATCCTCCCTAGTCATGGTGTGTTCTTGTCTGATAATTGTCGATAATCTTAAAATAGTTTAATTGGGAATACTGTGCTCTTATTAATAGCTACCAGCTCATTAAAGATAATTTGGAAGATTTCCATAAATTATTTCCTTATCTAAAGGGCAATTGTCATGTTGCCTGACAAAAATATAACTGAACATCAAGTGGCCTTGATAAAATATAAACACAAATATGGGATAGGTCGAATGTGTCTTATTAATCACATACACCGAGTGTATAGAAGGTACTGTAGACAAAAGTGAATATACATACAGTAGAACATGCTGTGTTCAGGGAAATGAGCTGAGCGCATCAGGTGGGTTGATTTGATATAAAAAATCATCACAACCACTCTGTAAGGATGTTTCTGTGTCCTCTACAAACTGATTCTTTATAAGCCCAGCCTGACCAGCCTCTTGAGAAATCTGTATGCAGGTCAGGAAGCAACAGTTAGAACTGGACATGGAACAACAGACTGATTCCAAATAGGAAAAGGAGTATGTCAAGGCTGTATATTGTCACCCTGCTTATTTAACTTCTATGCAGAGTACATCATGAGAAATGCTAGGCTGGATGAAGCACAAGCTGGATCAAGATTGCCGGGAGAAATATCAATAACCTCAGATATGCAGATAACACTGCCCTTATGGCAGAAAGTGAAGAAGAACTAAAGAGCCCCTTGATGAAAGTGAAAGAGGAGAATGAAAAAGTTGGCTTAAAGCTCAACATGCAGAAAACTAAGATCATGGCATCCAGTCCCATCACTTCATGGCAAATAGATGGGGAAACAGTGGCTGACTTTATTTTTGGGGGCTCCAAAATCACTGCAGATGGTGACTGCAGCCAGAAAATTAAAAGACACTTACTCCTTGGAAGAAAAGTTATGACCAAAATAAATAAATAAATAAATAAATAAAAAAGAAAAGTTATGACCAACCTAGACAGCATATTAAAAAGCAGAGACATTACTTTGCAACAAAGGTCCATCTAGTCAAGTCTATAGTTTTTCCTGTGGTCATGTATGGATGTGAGAGTTGGACTATAAAGAAAGCTGAGCACCAAAGAACTGATGCTTTTGAACTGTGGTGTTGGAGAAGACTCTTGAGAGTCCTTTGGACTGCAAGGAGATCCAACCAGTCCATCCTAAAGGAAATCAGTCCTGAATATTCATTGGAAGGACTGATGTTGAAGCTGAAACTCCAATACTTTGGCCACTTGATGTGAAGAGATGACTCATTTGAAAAGACCCTGATGCTGGGAAAGATTGGGGACAGGAGGAGAAGGGAACGACAGAGGATGAGATGGCTGGATGGCATCACTGACTCAATGGACACGAGTTTGAGTAAACTCTGGGAGTCGGTGATGGACAGGGAGGCCTGGTGTGCTGCAATTCATGGGGTCGCAAAGAGTTGGACACGACTGAGCAACTGAACTGTACTGTGGACCCTTACTTACATTTATGCTCCTTTGGCTGTTTAAAACCTTTTGATCTTCTCAAATTTCAAACACGAGTCCTGCTTTTTATGCTCAGAGAATGGTGAGCATCTCCTCCTTTATGAGAAGATGGAGATGATAATTTTTGTTTGTTTTTGGCCACACTATGGGATCTTAGTTCCCGGACCAGGGATTGAACCTGCACCCTCTGCATCCTTGCATTGGAAGTGCAGAGTCTTAATGACTGAACCACCCGGGAAATCCCTAGAGATCTTAATTGATCTGATCTCCCACAAAGGTGTTCTCATGACTTCAAATGTCCATTTCTTTATTCCTCTTCTCTTCCTATATTCCTGTATTTTGTCAGTTCATGATCATCTCTTTGTCAATGTTAACCCTTTCTTTTGTGTTCTTGATTTTATCTATGTTAATCCTTTTATTTTTTCCTTTTGGTTTTATAGCACTGATTATTCTCTAAGCCCCATGCATCTTCTTCATTGTGTATTTATCCACTGGTGACTTGACTTGGCTTCAAAAAAGGTGTAGATCTGTTTCTATCTTGTTTTCCTGTTTCTCAGGATGCTGGTTCCAGAGCACTTTGCTTCTCTCTGTTTTCTTCCTCAATGAAGTCATCTCCTCCCTCAGCTCAAGCTGTTATAGAGATGAGCTCTGAATCTAGATTGCTCATCCTACCTCTGTTTGAGTTCCAAGCCTAAAATGCACTTCCTAGTGTCCCCACCCTTGGATGGCCCCACGGAAGTTCAAACTTCATATTCACAATTTAAGTCTCGTAAGCATTCCTCCCAATCTTTTGCAGACTTCCCCTAGGATTGGAGCAAACCTCTATAAATGGTATTTCTCTAAGCCAGAATTTTGCAAAGAAACTGTAGCTGTGAGTTTAGTGTTGTTACAGTCTTTGACAGTGACTTGGAATAGAGATTTTCTTTCTGGGTGAGAGCCGTGTGATTTAATATTCCACTGAGCTTGGAGTAGAAAGGATAGAAAATTTCTTATACATTGACAAATGATTTTTATTCCAGGCAATTGTGCTCAAAACATCAGAGACATTTTGGCTTGGTCTACCCACAGGCAAGCCTCCTTTTTCTTGTAAATTCTACTTACGGAATATATTTCAACTTTGTCCTATGGATTCCATTCTCTTAACCCCCATCCAAGTTGCACTCTTGTTTCCTTTAAATTATATTCTTTCAGTGTCTTCCTAATGTCGACACCTGGCCCTTTGCTTTCTTATTCATCCTTCTCACAAATACCTGAATCAGTTTTGAGAGTAACATTTTAAAATTTTTATGTGCAAGGATATGGTCTTTTTAAAAAATTTATTTATCTTTTATTGAAGGATAATTGCTTTACAGAATTTTGCTGTTTTCTGTCAAACCTCAACATGAATCAGCCATAGGTATACATATGGTCTTAATAAAACAACTGGGGTTTACCTTAGTTGCTAACTATCCTTCCATATGATTATTGCCAGAAAGAGGGGAGAGATTAGATCTCTGAATCTGAAGTCATCTTTTTTAACAAGCCTCAAACGTGCTTGCCAGTATATACCAGAACTACTTCACCACTCAAAGCTGCGGACAGTTTGCATAGGTTGCTCTACAAAGATACTGTGGACCCACAGAGATATGATGCTGTTGTTTACAGAACTAAAACTTTTCTGAGAAGAATCTGACCTCCAAATAGAAGGGGTTTATTTTATGTGGAGTAAGTAGGTTGTCTTAAATTCTATTTCGCTTCTTTAATTGGACACTATCCATACAATGCCAAGCGTGGCTGATGGTTAAAACAGAGGGTTCCCTGTGTAACCAGCAGCAAAGAAAGCTGCATTCCAAGTCCTTGTCAAGACGTATGACAATTCCAAAGTCACTGCATTCGTACCTTTCAGAACCTTGGCTAAGAGAAAATAAAGTTTGGGGAGGACTATTTGGATAATGTGCACTATATCCATTCTCCTTGGTTCATGTAAACTATATCCCTGGATTAATCTGTGAAAGCGGTCTTACTCGGATGACTGGCCCCCTGAACACCAGCCTTTCCTGAAGTATTCACAGGCTCAATGCCATTTACTTGTGTTTGAAGGGGTCTACGACAAATAGCCCTTGGAAGCTTGCATGTTTACTTTAAAGCTGCTCTTCATGAGGTTACGCACTATCTGCTCTTTCAGACTAATGGGAGAAATGTCTCTCTTGCCTCCACATTGGGAATAATTTTTCTACGCATCTGGTTTATTTTCTTACCTAATAGACACAGGGAATCATGTAATCCGTTGCTAAGTAGTTCTGGAAAATTTTAATGGCGTTTATTTTATTCGCCTCGCTGTATTTCCTTTTTCTTGGTCTCATTTTTCTCATAACATTTTATATACATTTGGAAGCTGCCTACAATCCTTCAAGGGAGTAAGGTGCACTGTACTCAAATTCTGGAAAGGGAAACTCCTAATATATTATTTTCCCAGTCAAGAAGCTCAACTCATCTGCAAACGTTAAGAGGGACTCGTCAGCCTGTGTTTGAGGCTGCATAATCCTCAAGCTGCTTTAGCCAACTGTAATTCCTCCTGTCAGCCTCCACAACTCTGTTCTTTCACTGGTCATAATCATTTGTAGGGTGTGTATGGCCATGAGTATTTTCTTTCTTGCCTTTCCTCTTGCTGACTTTCAGCCTGGAATTTCTTCCCTTATCATGTGTGCAGTTTCTGTTGGTCAGATCTTACCCGTCTGAAATGCTCTCTCTCCCCCACAAATCCATTTCTGATTTGCATAGCCAGATGTGATCTCATTTTATTTCAAACTTTCAAAGTCCTCTGTGGGTGCCTGTTGTATAGATACTTGTACATTCCTCACTACTCTCTCCCCTATTTTTAGATCGTAGGTCCATGGAGATTTGGAAGTCAAGGACTGTGCTTTTCCTATTATTCCTGGTGGCGTGGCACTAAAGCTCAAATTTTTAATGAAAATAAAAGTGTTTTTTAATCAAAGTTTAGTTGATTTGTTCTGTTAATTTCTGCTGTACAGCAAAGCGATTCAGTTATACATAGATATGGATTCTTCTTTATATTCTTTTCCATTGTGCTTTATCACCAGATGTTGACTACATTAATAGTTCCCTCTGCTATTACCGTAGGACCTTGCTGTTTATCTGTTTTCCATATAATAGTTTGTGTCGGCTAATCCCAAACTCCCAACACTTCCCTCCTCCACATGCCCTCTGCGTTGGCAACCACAAATCTGTTTTCTATAAGTCCAAAGAAAGTAAAGTGAAGTCACTCAGTCATGTCTGACTCTTTGCAACCCCATGGACTGTAGCCTACCAGGCTCCTCCATCCATGGTATTTTCCAGGCAAGAATACTGGAGCAGGTTGCAGTTTTCTTCTCCAGGAGTTCTTCCCAACCCAGGGATTGAACCCAGGTCTCCTGCTTTGTAGGCAGACGCTTTCCCGTCTGAGCCACCTGCTGCTACTGCTGCTAAGTCGCTTCAGTCGTGTCCGACTCTGTGCGACCCCATAGACAGCAGCCCACCAGGCTCCCCCATCCCTGGGATTCTCCAGGCAAGAACACTGGAGTGGGTTGCCATTTCCTTCTCCAGTGCAAGAAAGTGAAAGATGAAAGTGAAGTCGCTCAGTCATGTCCAACTCTTAGCGACCCCATGGACTGCAGCCTACCAGGCTCCTCCATCCATGAGATTTTCCAGGCAAGAGTACTGGAGTGGGGTGCCATTGCCTTCTCCATCTGAGCCACCAGGGAAGTCTAATAAGTCTAAAGCAGTCTTCACTTTTCACCTTCATGCATTGGAGAAGGAAATGGCAACCCACTCCAGTGTTCTTGCCTGGAGAATCCCAGGGACAGGGGAGCCTGGTGGGCTGCTGTCTATGGGATCGCACAGAATCGGACACGACTGAAGTGACTTAGCAGTAGCAGTCTTTAAATAAAGACTCACCCCCAATTAAAGAAGTCAGCATTGACTTTAACTCCAAATCAGTAGGGAGGACAAAGTGGGGAGACAGTACTACGTGAGTCAGTTGGCTGCATTTTCTCTAAAAGTGCAGACATGTTCCCCCAGGAAGTTACTCTGTCATCCCTTGGCAGGATTAGCCTTCCTTCCAGCTGATGGGTCTTGCTGATTCAAGCTGTCACCTACCCTAATCCATTCTCTCTCCAGCCACCAGAGCCGTGTTTCTGCCACACACATGGCCTGCCTTCGACCCTTCCACAGCCTTCTAAGCATCACCCTCGGTCCTTACTGCTTGTCCACAGCCCTTCCTGACCCTGGGCCTGCTGCTCCAGACTCACCTTCTACTCCTCCTGTGCTCCAGCACTGCTCTCGGCTCCCAGGATGGGCTGAGCCCCCAAGGTCTCCATATAAGTGAGAGTGAGAGCTGTGAGCTGTTCCTCTAGCTGGAATGCTGTTTCCTCAATGCTTCAACTTGAGGCTTTCTCAGCAGGGACCTGTAGTTTATTTTGCAGGGCTTGTTTCCTTCTCCTTGGACGTGTCCTTCCTCCTTCCATCTTGTCCTAGAGTTACCGATGTTTCTTATTCCCGTAGGTCCCTGGGAATATCTCCATCATAAAATTTAATGCACGGTCTTCATTTTATGCTTAATTACCTTTCATTCCCTCTAGAGTTTATACACTCCTTTAGAGCAGGGACTACTTCTGTTTACTTAATTTCTCTATGATGCAGTAGCATCAGAGTAGGTATTTAATAAGTATTTGTTGATTGACTAGAAAATACCTACACATAAGAATGCTGCTTGGGTAGAGACACTTCAGCGTCCTAACCTTAACTTAAATTAAATTAAAATAGCCAGACATTTCCCAACAAGTTTGGAAATCTGAATGAATATTGAGAGCTTTCTGAATGGGGTAGGAATCTCTCAAGCACAAGAAAGTAAGAGAAAAAGTGAAAGGATTGGGAGAAAGCAGAATTATTAGGAGATCTTTATAGGAAATAATTTAAAATATTGGTGGAAATCTACAATGTGTCTGTTAGAAATATAGCTACTACTTTTCAGCAATGCCTTATCTGAAAAGTTTCATTTTTGTTCATTGTTTTCCCCAGGTAGTCATCACATTTATTTATCTTAGTAACATCATTATCATGGATTCCCCAGAGTTACCTTCTGAAAGTACTCTTCTACTTTTCCTTGTTCAGGACCCTCACATAGACACCATTGCTAACATACTGGTCTCGATGACATAGCATGTTGGCCTCATTCCTCTGTGTGTGTGTGTGTGTGTGTGTGTGTGTGATTTCTTAATCATTTCTTCAGTGTCCTGTGTCACGCCTTTTGCACATTCTCTGGAAGACATACATCCAAGTGCCCACCATCATTGTGCATGGTAATCAGAACAAGTAATGGCCTTTAGCTTTTTTTTGTCATTAACAAAATGCAAAAGCACCATACCCAATCCATTAGTGATGCTCTATTATATTGAGAACTCACTGAAAAAAGGCAGCCAGCCAGTGGACATAAGGCCGTTTTCCCTTAAATAGGATTTTCAACCAGGATCAAACAAGACACCCTTTCATCTAGCAGGAGAGTTTATGCTCTCTACCTCTCTCTCTTTCTCATTTTCTTTTGTCCTAATTTATCCTGACAGTCCATAGGGAATTTAACTGTTTTCTAAATGACATTGAAAATTCTTGCAGATTCACAGTATTCATAGGGAACAAATATCAATTAGTCTTTTGAAAACCTTTCTTTTTGATTATTTCTGTGAGTTTTAGCTTCTTGAATTTCTTGCTCTCAAAGAGATGTTTTCCCCTTGATTTTTTTCATTATAAAACTGAATATAAATGTAAAATAAATAGCCATTTTGGTTTTTTTATTATTATTATTGTTATCATTCCTTTAACACACATATAGTAAAACGTCTCTATTATTTTCATTCCTTTAGGAATTATGTTTGAGTGATGGCCTTGAACTCAGCTACTTCAGGCCAAGACTTGAGGGTTGTTTTAATCCCCTAACCTCATTTGAAGTATCTTCTCTTTCACTGATACTCTGTAAGGTGTTTGCTTGCTTTGAAGCTTACACCCATGGCATTTGCACTTATCATTCAAGCCACTTAGACCTCAAGCTCCTTTGAAGAGCTAATTTCACACGACGCTGAAGTACACGTGTGTATATGGCCCAGTTTCTAGTACCTTCCCTTAGGAGTCTCATGAAGAGTGGAGTACAACCACACAGACCTCACGGGCCTTTTTCTATGATCACTAACTTCTGTTTGATGAAAATGAGTATTGACGCATTCAGGCCTGGGGAGGGGCAGTGGATGCCCCTCCCCAGCTCTTCCTTGCCTGAGTCCACCCTCAGGGGCAGAGTGAGATGACGAGAGAAACTTAGAAGTACAGTTCTCAAGCCCTACACCAGACATACTACTAGCCAGTCTACCACTGGCCACGAACCCAGCGCTGTTGCCTTTAACTGCCTTCCAGTCCAATTTGAGCACCGCTGCTGCCAGCCAGGCAGCCTGTGAATGGGGAAAGGACGAATCGCTTGACAGTGGAGGATTAAATTTATGATGAAATAAAAGCTGCGTGTTTATTATCCTCTATTTTTCTAACTTTTTCATTCCTTCTGGAATTCTATTTTATATCACTGTTGTCTGGTATGATTTCCTTCCTTCTGTGTGATGTGTTTTTAAAGACCAATGGACTTAGGTCAGAAATGAGAAGAGTTGGTCCTTGGGGAGAAAGAGAACTCCCGACTCTGAATTTGAATTTTGAATTCCCAATCTGAATTTATGTAGCACACTCAAGAGGCTTACCACATGGCTCAGTGGTAAAGAATCCACCTGCCAATGCAAGAGACACGAGTTCAATCCCTGGGTTGGGAAGATCCCCTGGAGTCGGAAATGGCAACCCAATCCGGTATTCTTGCCTGGGAAACCCCATGAACAGAGGAGCCTGGTGAGCTACAGTCTACAGGGTCACAAACAGTCAGACACTGAGCAACTGAGCACGCAGGACAGACAAAACTCTCAGGGTGCACAGCCCATCACGATATACACGGGAACTACAAAGACCACGGAGCCATGAGAACTGGCACTCGGGTGTAATGTGTGTGTCCACTGAGGCATGACTAGTTCCCTGAGATACTTTTAGGATTAGGAAAACCCCAAATCCTAAAATCCTAGGAACAGGAGCTCCAGATTCACCTCTCTTAATCTGCAGGGGAGGGAAGCAAACTTGTTGACAAACATAGCAGCAGTAATTCCTAGGTGTGGAATGCTGTGGTCATCCTTCTC
Organism: Bos mutus; assembly: GCF_027580195.1. Lineage (NCBI taxonomy): Eukaryota > Metazoa > Chordata > Mammalia > Artiodactyla > Bovidae > Bos > Bos mutus. The sequence continues at coordinate 4,856,006 of NC_091638.1, forward strand.
CTTTTTCTATTAGATTCATACTCGCACTCCATACTTCAGGGAGGTCTTACTAATGTCACGAGCATTCACTCCATTTTTAAAAGGACCAAGGACAAATATATATTATTTTTATAGAGAGAGAATCTTGGTCCTTTTAAAGGGTTCATTGCAGCCCATGAGTCCAGGGAAGGACTCATATGATGTCTACAAGTATTTGCTTCCCCAGCACATTCCTTTGAGCCTCTCATAATTAGGACAGTAACTAAATTGGCCTTTTTTTATTTTCCACTGGTGTCAAATACAGCTAAGAGGATTTGCCATACTTGGATATTAAAGCTCTTTTTGTAACTGGCAGCATCTAATCCTGATTATTCACTGTTTGTATTTCTAAAATACATAAAACCAGAAACAAAGCTTTCAACTGAGCCCCCAATTTCACACCCAAGTTGACCTTGGTTGTCCCCAGCCTCACTGTGACTCATGGCTAATGAGGACAGCTGTACTTTTCTCTCCTCCTCTTCACCCTCCCCCCAGCCTTTTGCCAGTGCCTGCAGGACCCTGGGTAGAATTGGGAAGAAATTTTATTGGATGTATACTTATTTATCTCCTGTGCCTTTCACAATTGTTTTCAGTTTCATCAGGGGTATATATATTTTTTTCCTGTTTTATTTTCCTTAATCCAAGACTCTCCAAGGAGGAATAGTAGAAATTCAAAGTACTCAACATAAATTACTTGCATTTAATATTTTGATCATTTATGTGAATTATAGATTTCCTTGGGCAACATATATAAGCATAATTTTCCAAACACACTCTAGGGTAGCAGATTTAAAAATTTTATGGCATATTAGAATTACCAGGTGAGCATTAAATATTAATTCCCAGGCCACACTTCAGGCCAATTAAATCCAGTTCTCTGCAGGTGGAACCCAAGCATCAGTATTTTGTTCAAAGAGCTCAGATAATTCCAAGATAAAGACAGGTTTGAGAACCAGAGTCCTCGAAATTACTCCTCCATCTCATGAGATGTTATAGTAGTTAGAACAGTTAAGAGTGTTGAAGTCCAGCACATCTGGGAAATTGCATTTCCCTTCTTAGAGATACTTGTAGATTCACAATAAACATTTGCACACAAAAGATGGAGAAGTACTGATGGGAAAAAAACAATGGATGTAAAGAAAGAAAAAGGAAAAGAGAAAGGAAACCTCATCTCCAAATAAAACAAAAATAAAAGTACCTGCTTAGCTTGATTTACTCCATCATTTTTCAAAGTTGTTAAAGTAAACAAGACTGTGGAATATGTATAAAAAATTCCTTGGAATAGCCCTCCATGGAATGTCATTTGAAAGATACTGAATAAAAGAAATCCAGAGCAAAATGTTTTGTTGCAATGGTCATTAAAAACCTGCAGATATCAGGTTTGTTTCATTGTCATGAGGCATTTGTATTTAAAATAACTTACTGAGGGTAGCATACAAGTTTGAAAGTATGCAAGGTTTCTGATAGAAATAGGATACTTGGATCACAGGCAGTATATGATATTTAGTTTAGAAAAGTCAGTTTCCCCAAATCCATAGAACAAACAAATTAGATGAGTGGTACCTGGAGAAATCTCACTTGTAGTAACACTGGAAACATCTGGGAAATCCAAACCTTATGTAAGAAAGTGGGGTGGTAGACTAGCAGAAATATGCCAGGACACCTGAGATCTAGTGCTTGGTGGCCCATTCAGAGTCAGTACAAATAAAGGTATTGTTGGGCACTATTCCAGATTCCCACAACATTCAGAAAATGAAGATCATGGCATCCGGTCCCATCACTTCATGGGAAATAGATGGGGAAACCGTGGAAACAGTGTCAGACTTTATTTTTCTGGGCTCCAGAATCACTGCAGATGGTGACTGCAGCCATGAAATTAAAAGACGCTTACTCCTTGGAAGGAAAGTTATGACCAACCTAGATAGCATATTCAAAAGCAGAGACAAAGGTTCATCTAGTCAAGGCTAAGGTTTTTCCTGTGGTCATGTATGGATGTGAGAGTTGGACTGTGAAGAGAGTTGTGTGCCAAAGAATTGATACTTTTGAACTGTGGTGTTAGAGAAGACTCTTGAGAGTCCCTTGGACTGCAAGGAGATCCAACCAGTCCATTCTGAAGGATATCAGCCCTGGGATTTCTTTGGAAGGAATGATGCTAAAGCTGAAACTCCAGTACTTTGGCCACCTCATGCGAAGAGTTGACTCATTGGAAAAGACTCTGATGCTGGGAGGGATTGAGGGCAAGAGGAGAAGGGGACGACAGAGGATGAGATGGCTGGATGGCATCACTGACTCAATGGACGTGAGTCTGAGTGAACTCCGGGAGTTGGTGATGGACAGGGAGGCCTGGCGTGCTGCGATTCATGGGGTCGCAAAGAGTCAGACACAACTGAGTGACTGATCTGATCTGATCTGACACTCCATTTGATATTTTCTTCTAGGCTTTTCCATAAACCTCAGAACTTTTTATCCCTGACTTTTCCAAACAACTCTAGTTCTACAGTTTCTTCTTTCCTGCATCAAAACCAAATTCAATCTGTTCTCAGAATTCTCCCAGCTCCTTCTTGAGGACTGGTTTCCTGGTGGCTCAGATGGTAAAGAATCTGCCTGCAGTGCAGGAGACCCAGGTTCCACCCCTCAGTCGAGAAGATCCCCTGGAGAAGGGAACAGTAGTCCATTCCAGTATTCTTGCCTGGAGAGTCCCATGAACAGAGGAGCTTGGCGGGCTACTGTCCATGGGGGTCACAAACAGTCAGACACTGCTGCTGCTGCTGCTGCTAAGTCGCTTCAGTCGTGTCCGACTCTGTGCGACCCCAAAGACGGCAGCCCACCAGGCTCCCCTATCCCTGGGATTCTCCAGGCAAGAACACTGGAGTGGGTTGCCATTTCCTTCTCCAATGCATGAAAGTGAAAAGTGAAAGTGAAGCCGCTCAGTCGTGTCCGACCCTCAGCAACCCCATGGCCTGCAGCCTACCAGGCTCCTCCGTCCATGGGATTTTCCAGGCAAGAGTACTGGAGTGGGGTGCCATCGCCTTCTCCGAGTCAGACTACTGAGCGACTAACACTACTACTACTATATGGTAAAAAAAAACAACTCCCAGCTCCCTTCCTCCCCCAGCCCCATCTCTCTTGGCAACCACCAGTCTCTTCTCAATGCCCATGATTCTGTTTCTGTTTCACAGACAGGTTCGTTTGTGTCATATTTTAGATTCCACGTGTAAGTGACATCACATGGTATTTATATTTTTCTTTCTGACTTCACTTACTATAATCTCTGGTTGCGTCCATGTTTCTGCAAATGGCATATTTCATTCTTTTTTACAGCTGAGTACTAGTCCACTGTGTATATGCACCACATCTTCTTTATCCATTCATCTCCTGACATTTAGGTGGTTTCCACATCTTGCCTATTGTAAACAGTGTTGCTATGAACATAGAGGTGCATGGATCCTTTTGAACTACAGTTTTGTCTGGTTATATGCCCAGGAGTGGGATTGTTAGATCATGGTAATTCTAGTTTTAGTTTTCTGAGGAGCCTCCACACTGTTTTCCAAGTGACTGCACCAACTTACACCACCAGTTCAGGAGGGTTTCCTTTCTCTACACCCTCTCCAACATTTGTTGTTTGTAGAGTTTCCAGTGATAGCCATTCTGACTGGTGTGAGATGGTAACCTCATTGTGGCTTTGCTTTGCATTTCTCTAATAACTAGTGTTAGTCACCATCTGTCCATGTGCCTATTGGCCATTTGTATTTTTTCTTTGGAGAAATAGGACCATAACATCTTTTTTGTTTGATTTCTTTTTAGGTTTTCTTGTTGGTTTTTATTGGGTTATAGCTACTTTACAGTGAAGATGCATAACATCTTAAACACAGTTGACTTTCGTAAATATTTTTGAATGACGTGGAAAACACAGTTCCTTTCTCAAAAGAAATAAAAACAAAACTTAAACTCTAAGAAAGTGTATAATTGACACTCTAAGAAGTCAGTGTGCATAGTAACCTGTGAGTTTGTGAAGGAATGTCCCCTGAACAGAAACTAATGTCTTCTGGTATACAGAAATCAAGGGCAGATGATCAGACCAGGCCAAGGAAAGTCGAGAGATAAAATTAAGAACAGTAGTATCTATGTAGATTGTTTGACTTTGCCTGACTTCTATACTGCCACCATAAAAGAGTAATTCTGATCTTCCTGTTTAGATTTTTAAGCAGCCGTTATTTTTATTTCTTTTGGGAGCTACTTAGCTGTTTCTCAACCCACTCCAGTGTTCTTGCCTGGAGAATCCCAGAGATGGGGGAGCCTGGTGTGCTGCCATCTCTGGGGTCACACAGAGTCGGACACGACTGAAGTGACTTAGCATAGCATACTGTTTCTCTCATTGATCCCTTTATTTCTTATTTTTACATTAGATGGAAAATATTAAGATTCAGGGCAACTTCTCAGTCTTTCTGAGTCATCTGCATCCAAGTCTACTTTCTCTGTTTAAGAATGTAACCCAGATGTCACTGGGTCCTGAAATACTTTGAAACCAGATAAGATTGTCTGGAATCTCCAATCCTACGCCCTTTAGGAATCTACAGCTTTCATATAATCCCCTCTTTCTGCTCTGTCTACTCCACACTGTGCTGGTTCAGAAATTCACCCCTTTTTCCAGTTTTTCCACAAATATCAACCCAGAATAATATCAGGGAAGACTGGGTCATGTTGAGTAATGGACACATGATGGGCTTGTGAGCAGTTTCCAACTGCATGTACAGATGCGTCCCTGCACTTCAGATACCCTTCAGTTTCTCCTCCCACCCTTCCTTCCTCCCCACGTGCTCCTGGGCACCGTGCTCTCCCACTTTCCTCTAGGTCTTCCTGGCTTCCTCCCCCTCCCTCTTTCTCAGAAACACAAGCTCCCTCCACTTATAACTATCTCTTCACATGTGTTAAGTGTCTGTTACCCCTGCTTTGGGACCCTCTTTTGATACCAAGTGTCTTATTAGTGTGATTACCAAGAGAAAAAAATGAACATTTCCTGCCTAAGCTGCATTTCTGACCCTGACAAACTATTAAGATAATGAAATTTCCATCTTCTCATAATAATAATACCAATAAAAATAAAATCAATAATAATGATGGTTCCTATTAGATTGTTTGTATACACCCAGCTCTGTGCTAAGAGCTTTGTATGCATTATCTGACTAATATTTCTCCATAAAACCTTTAGCGTATGAATGTTTGACTCCATTTTATGTTGCACTAGGAGATTTATGGCTGCAAACTGAGATCTTTCTGAACCATCATACAAAGCAACTCAAAGTAAACCGTGAGCAGTCAGATTTAGGTAAAGCTGAACATATGCTGTGGCTCACGATGATTCTAAGGCCTCAATGGGAGTGGGCTGAAATTTACCCCAAGATGATGTCCTTTGTCTATCCATTGTTTTACAGCTATTGTCAGACAAATTGTTCTTCACTTTCGGTGGCAAAACGTGGAATCTGGACCTTGGTACCAGACAGTCTCTTTCCTTCCAGTCCTCCCATCTCCTTGCCCTTAGCTCTTTACCCTGAACACATCCTTGGAAACAAGAATGGGGATCTCTTAGCTCAGCAGAAACGCCTCCATCATGCTTTTGTGCTGCCAGAGTTATATATGCTCACATGGACAGGGCAGGGCTGTTTAAATCTGTCTTTTTCTTTTTCCTTTCCTAAATAATATTGTACAGTTCCTAGAAGTAGTTTTCTCAAATAGCTTTATGCTCTACTTTTGCAGTTTTCAACTTACCGCCGCTTTATACGTTGTTCCTCGTTTGTAGAACATTGCCCCGTCTCTTCTGCTTCTCCTGCCTCCTTCTTACCTTCACTTGTCCCTGTGCATCTCAGATCAATATCTAACGTGAACATTCTAACCAGTCCTGTAGGCCAGGCTGCACATCTGAAAGTCTCTTGACTCAAAACCAAACACACAAATAAAGTATGTTTGTTGAGTCTCTTGGAGAGACTGAAGTTTGTTTTACAGGATAATTTAGAGTCACCTTTACCATTTCCTCCTGTTGACTTTGCCTGCTCCAGTTCACTGGGGTGGTTATTATTTATGATGTGTGGCCCCAGATGATTGAGAGGGAACGCTTCATGTGCCAATGGAGTTTGCTGTGTGTGTGTGTCTATCTGGATGAGTGCCTTTTCAGTTTGTCTCAAGTATCTTCACCTATAGCCTGATTTAATGCTTTAGGCACAAACTTAAGTAGAAAACAACACCGCTTTGAGGCACATTGAGGACTTTTATCTTCCTGACAAAGTCCTTCAGTTATTTCATTTCCAAAATAAAGAAGCAAACTCCATTTCCTGGAAAAAAGATTAAGTGAGCTCTGACAGCCTGAGGACATTAGTTGTTCATGTACATTTCTGAGAGAACTATCCAGGTCATTTTTAAAGTGGTTTCTTCTTGAAGCTTTCAAATTTAGAGACTGATTTAAGTAAATGTTGATTTGATCTCAACAGCTTCTCTCATTTGAAGAGCTCACTGCTTTACAGAGACTTTTAATTCTCTGCAATTCATAAATCATACTGATAAGCAAAGATAATAGAGAATGTTAAGAAGCAACAAAGAGGGTATAAACAGACAGGAAGTTCAAGTACAACAAGGGAAGCCTAACAGAAGAAAATAATAATAATATAAAATGCCAACTTACTCTTCCTGGATACTGTGGTAAATGTAAGATTTGCAATAATGAATAATTCATAAAAGTAAATACTTGATATATTTCAGATCATAAAGGAGAAAGGAACTACCCAGGGCATCCAGTGGGTTAGTAATGAAATCTGTTTTTTCTGGGCTCTATCAGTCCTGTTTCCTAACCCATGCTTTAAGACTACAGTTTACGCTTATTTAGTACTTAGTATGTACTAGGGTCTCAATATAATCTTACTGAATGTTGGTAATAAGCATTAAGAATATGTTTCTATTATTGGAATTTTACAACAGAATACCTTTACCTCTCGGTCTCCTTAGTTTCTCACTGGTGATCTCTGCTCTTTATGCCTTCCCCTTCTTTTACTTACCTTAGTGCACTGCCTATAATCGGTACGCAGTATAGAAGAGATGGCACTGAATGTCATTATCTTGTTCCAAAATTTAAATAGAAAGCGTTCAATATGTCACCATTAACTGTGAGGTCAGCTATAAATGTTTTGTTTGTAGCCTTCTATTCCTAGTTTCCATCTATCCCTAGTGTGCTAAGATATTTCTCATATGCAGATATTAGATTTTATAAAAGATATTTTAAGTCATCACAATGATCATATAATTTTCCTCTTTATTCTGTCAATATGGTGAATTAGTTGATTGACTTTCAAATGTTAAATCTACCTTGCAATCCTGAAATACATTCCACTTGAGCATTATATATATATGAGATGATTGGCTAAAGTTTTATTTAGGAGGTTTTTGTAAATGTTCATGAAAGACATTAGGTTATAGTTTTTTTTTTTCCTTCTTGTAATGTCTTTATCAATTTTTTATATAAGGAGTGTGCTAACTTCATGAGTGAAGTCCTCCTCCTTTAGTATTCTCTGGAAGAATTTATACAAGATTGGTACTATTTATTCCTTAAATGTTTGAAAAATTCTCTAGAGAACCCAGTTGAAGCTGAAGATTTTATTTTCGGAATGTTTTGGATTTCTAATTCATTTTTTTTTATATAATAAATGTAGAATGATGCAGATTTTTATTTCTTTTTGCATCCATCTTAATTGTGCTGTTCAGCAAATATGTGTATTTTATCTCAGCTGTCAAATGTATTGACATAAGTTTGCTCATAATATTCTTTACTATTTTTCTACTCACCTCCTCTCTCTACTAAGCCCAGGGAGGCTTGCATTCCTGCTACTCCACTATGAATATGCTTTTATAGTTGCCTCCATTCTAGTTCCCAGTTTTTAATCCGACTTCCTTATCTTGATCTCCTGAGTGGTCCTTGTGGTTCACAGAATCTCTCTTATCTTTCTCTACATTTTGTGATACCTATCACACACACAAAAAAGTTATTGAAGAGAGGGGAGGAAGGAACTCACGACATCTACACAGTTGTTTCGAGTTCAAATTTTAAGACACAGTTTCTTAATCAGCTAAATTTCTGTAGTATTCTCTTTTACTTTTGTTGCTACCACAATGATTTGTGCACGTGTTCAAACTTAACGGGCTTTGGCTTTTTGCAGTACATTCATGAAGATTGTTTTTTCCACACAGTTGAAGGCCTCCATAGCCTGTGATCACGTGGGGATGACTCCTTCTCCTTGTGGTTCAGTGGGTAGAGTTTTATAAGTTTCCCATTAAAAAAAAAACAACCCTCCAAGATTCTTCCTTGTCTCTTTCTTTGCTGTCTGGCAGCAATAAATGGGCCTCACTCCAGATTCAACAATGACCATCTGTATTTTTTGTCAAATAGTTTAATGCACACCTCTCAGGGTTATACTTAGTAACTGTTCTGGTGAACTATATAGGATGATGTAGGCTATATACCCTGGGCTCTGGTTTCTATCAAGCTCACTAACTGGTCTCCTTTTCTCTCCTCTTCAGGCACTTCTACTTCTAGAAGGTTAAGTCTGTGCTGCTGTCTGTATTCACATCTACCTAGTCTTTCGGGATAATTATTTTATCACTCAGCTGTCTACTTTGTACCTCCACTAGTACCTTAAAAGTCAAGAGGCTTTAAATTGAAACTAACATAAAAAACATTACCAAAACATACATTATCAGCGTTCTATGTGGGGTCCCACTTTACTCGCCAGCGTCTCATTGGCAGGAGCGGCAGAGCAGAGGAAACACTGAGCGGTGGACGTCCACGACGGAGTCCGTCCCTGACGTCCTCGTTAGTGGGTGGGGGCACTTTGCCCTTTCAGGGAGACCCTCTTCAGCTCTCTTCCTCTCTGCAGACTGTCATCCATCAAGTGACACGGAGACTTAGAAGACATTCCCAGAATTATACTCCAGGCAGCTTTTACTACTTAGCCAATGTAAGCGAGTGAAATGATACTAATTCTCTCCCCAGTTCTAAGATGACAGAATTTTGCAAATCCAAGCAGTATAACTGTGGGAACTCAGGTATCAGGAGTACCTTGACCTAATGTAACTCTGTGCCTCCCCCAAGCCACTCAGGCTATTTCCTTTATCCTCCAGCTTCTTTTGTGAAAGGAAACTTTGTATTAGATGGTCCCAACAGTGATTCATGCCTCAGGCTGTTAGCATCATCCAGTACCAATTTCCGCTTTCTCTGCTTAACTGCCTTCCCTCTATCCTTGTCAGTGACTATCTGAGTTTGATAAGACCTAAACAACTACTCTTGCTGAAGTTTGTTACACTGATTTTTGAATGTTATTGCAAGAACTGGCTCAGATGGTAAAGAATCCTGCAATGTGGGAGACCTGGGTTCTATCCCTGGGTCAGGAAGATCCCCTGGAGGAGGAAATGGCAACCCACTCCAACATTCTTGCCTGGAGAAATCCATGGACAGGGTCATAAAGAGTCAGACACCACTGAGCAACTAACTCACTTTACATAGCAAGGACTAGGCACACCCATTGAAGAACCTACATAATATAACAATAACCTCAAATGAGCAAGTTTGATTATTTTAGGAAATTTCAAAAATTGAAATGTGGGGATTCCCTTTGCTGTACAGATAAGTAAAAGGAAAACTTTGCCATCAGGAACTATATAAAACTTTCTAAAATCTTATTTTGCTTTGGGAGGGAAGTAAATCAGGAACTAAAAATTTGGAGTTTTCACTTTTTTGTTTCTTCAGAAATAATCAACGAGTCCATAGTAACAGAAATATTTTGTTCTAAATTAAATAAGTAAAAACACAATTCCTCTCTAACTTCATCATTTTTTTTCTCTCTTCATGTAACTATCTTGGTGATGCAGTGTCTAGACTTCTTGGAACAAGTGATGGAGTCTGGAATTTATTCTGTGGGTTTGAAAATGGCTATTTGGGTTTCCAGCATATGCCATGTGAAAACCCAGTGCTTTCAGAATATGTGAAAATCATCAACCTGTTTACCAAAAAAGACATATCCATGGAATGTCAAAACGTTGAGCTGCCACCAACGTTTTGAAATATATGGGGAAATATATGGGGAATTTATGGATTTATCCATTGTATCTATATCATCTCATTGTAATATGGTTCCCATCAGCCATTGTATCAAAAAAAAAAAAAAAAAAAAATATCAAAATGTATCAAAAAAAACCAGAATAAGTTGTACTCATGAAAGAATTATGGAAGATATTTTGTAGTTTTTGAGAAAAACCAGTAAAGTAAATTAGCTTAAAGGATAGACATCCATTCTTGTTTTGGTTTTAATAAGTAATCCACAGAAATGTATGAAGTCAAACAGCAGAGTTTTTATATCACAGGTCCTTCTTAGGTTTTAGTCATTTATTAGCTGGATAAAAAGAAAGCAGTCTTAGGCACTGAGATCTAAACCATATTTGTGCAGCCTGCATTGTCAATTCTGACTGTAGTTTATCTTTGGTCTTAAGGAAACCAAACTGAATGCTTGCAGAGGGAGTTCAGAGGTATTTCCACCAGTTACCTAAAGCTGAGAGTTGATCTTGCACATGGCTGTAGCCATTTCCTATAAGCTCCTGTGCCTAATTTTACAAGTCTGTCACATCTTGAAGCTTTACCCTAGAAAATATATGTCTACCACAGAAAAGTTTTACTGCAAAAGTTTATCGAGAGATAATAATAGTCTTACAGAGTATAAACTCCATAGCTTTGACTTATTTAAAATAAGCCTGTCCCTAATTTTAAAACAACATTCTCCAGCTCTGTTAGATTTTCTGTGACACCAAAAAAAACGAGCAACCAGAAAGGTTTTTCTTTTAAATAAAAAATATACAACACATTGAACTGAGCTGATTGCATTTGTACTAAAAATTCTCTATAAGTTCTGTTCAGAAGAGCAGCATAAAGTTAAATTATAAAATAAGCATAAGGGATAGTAGCTCTTCTAGAAGAAAATTAGGTATTCAGAATATAAAGTGAAAATTAAAAATCTATGGAAATGAAATGACAATAAAATGTTAAGGCATTATTATTCTATATCTCTTAATTGGAACTCCAATTATTAATGTTATTTTTTTAATTATACATGGCATATTATACATGGTCATGGGCTCCCCTGGTGGCTCAGATGATAGAGAATGTGCATGCAATGCATGAGACCTGGGTTCAGTCCCTGGGTTGGGAAGATCTGCTGGAAGAGGGCATGGTGACCCACTCCAGTATTCTTGTCTGGAGAACTCCCATGGACAGAGGAGCCCGGCGGGCTACAGTCCATGGGGTCATAAAGAGTTGGACACAACAGAGTGGCTGAAGCACGCACACACAGTCATGATCGTGGAAACTCTTAGGATTTTATTTTAAACGTCATGAAGTTGACAGAAAAGTGGACTCAGTCCTACAGAACTGGAGTGCATTCACAGTATATCCCAGCTTGTCAGTATGTAAAATGGGTGAGCCATCCTGCCTAACTCAGTGTTGTTCTGAAGAGAAGATGACTGCACTTCAGTTTTGACTACTTTCATAACCTCATCAAATGCCACGGAAGGTGTGAAGATTTACAGATTCCTTCTACTCAATAGAACAGAGATGAGGTTTTGGATAACTCTGCATGATTTCAAGAAACTTATAGAAAAGAATCACACAAAACGCTTTCCACTAACTACACTACTTGAGAACCCTAGTTGGGCACAAGAGGTCTGAAAGTGAGGTGGATTCTCATGTGAAGTCATGGATAGTGCTCTGTGTGGCCCCAGCACATGCCCCTGTGTCTAATTCACAGAAAGTTCTTCTTAGCGACGTGGACACTGGACCAGGGGTGGGTCAGGCAGTATCCAGAGACACTGCCTTCTTATAAGAAGGACACCCACAGTCACTGATGACAATTGCAAAGTTTGGAATTACTACCTCTGGCTTAAAAAATACCAAGATCAGTGAGGGAGTATCCTCTGACTCCCTCAGAGTTGTACCTCTTGGAAAACCGTGACCAAAGCGTAGAACATGAGCCACAGAGAGTATTAACTCTATCGGTAAAAATATAGTCCCACTTTCTACACATCTACTAGGATTTCTGATATCTAATTAAACTTTTTCCAAAGTATATTCTTTAAAGTACTAGTTGTAAGCAAAATCAGTAGGTGCTAAAGAGAAAAAGGTTGAGAGACTGATTTAAAGTGCCATTCTTCTGTAAAACCTGATTTCTCAGAGTTTTAAAATTCTGTGTCTATAGCAAAGAGAGCTTTCCAGGTGTCACTAGTGGAAAAGAATCCCCCTGCCAGTGCAGGAGATGCAAGAGACATGGGTTCGGTTCCTGGGTTGGGAAGATCCCCTGGAGAAGGAAATAGCAACCCGCTCCAGTATTCTTGCTGGGAAAATCCCATGGACAGAGGAGCCTGGTGGGCTACAGTCCATGGGGTTGCAAAGAGTAGGACACAACAGAGCATGCACGCAGTCATATCCAAGAGGCTACATTATGCAGAATTGCTCAAATGCACTGAAACACAGAAAGCTTTTTTCCCCCAGCTGAGGTAACATTCTAAAAAAAAAAAAAAGGCATAGGTAATAGTAAATTAAGAGATGCTTAAAACCCGTAGGACACAAGCAAACCACCCATCTGAAATGGCCAAGGAACTGTTACCTCCAACACTTTCTGGGACAATTTTGTTGGCAAAGCAGACACTTGCCATGGGTGCTAGATATGAAATAATATTTGCTGAAATGTGACTCCAGAGGTCTGTACTTTTTTGAAAAGCTGACAGCAGTTGGATCCCCGAGTAACTGTCTGCTTAAGAACACAGGGACAGTGATGAGCAGAGTGGGCTAATGTATTTAAAAGTTACATGAACACTTTATAGGGGTGGGGAAGTCTCTATACAGAATTCAGAATGATCAATGGCTAAGAGGCATACAAGATGTGTAATTGGAAATGGAAGACTTTCTTCGCATAGCCTTTTTATTCAGCCACTGAACAGTTTTTCTACTAAATACCAGGCACAGCATAGGATGTTGGAAGATGCAGGCATACGTAACACTTGGTCCATGCCTTAGGAAAATGAGAGCCTGGACAATTTTAATAGAAGAGTGATGAACTCTGTGAGAGCACAGAGCATGGGGTGCAGAAATCTCTGATAAGTTTCAGCTATGAAGCTAAACTAGTAATATCCCCAAGCCTTGCAAACGGTTGTCCTTAGTCCACATTACAAGGTTGTTTTTGTACTGATAGGAATTGCATGCAGTTGTTATCAGCAGTAACACATGGATTACGGGCAGCAGTTTGGCTTGTTTGATTTAGGGTTGCTTCACTAAGGTTGTCTCTGTTTTCAGCAAACAGAATTAGGAGGACAGTGCTCGTTTAGGATGGAGAAGCATTTGTCCAGAGTTGCTCTATTTCTCCATGAATAGTAAACAACATCTGATGAGCCAATCTCCATTCAGATTATTTCCCTGGATTCAGAATTATCATGCCTCTTGGATACTGAAAGTACCTATCAATGCATAACATTGTAATTTAGATTTTGCATATTTATGGGTGCCCTTCATATGTGAACGTAGCGACTTTAGAAGAATAAAGAATCATGGGTTTGTTGTTTCCATAAGAATTGTTTCAATGAAACTGTGTTTTGAGAAGCCTTGTTTTCATTAGATGATTCTGGCTCTGAAATTTTGTGATGATGAAGTTTAGAAACTCAGAAATACAGTTGATTCCATGGAAGATTCCACCCTCAAAAGAGTAGAACCTCAACTTGTCAGAGGCTATGTATAATAGAAACAGGAATATGGGCCATGCTTTGTGCTTACAGAGGTGGGCATATAATTTTTCTGCATCTTCAATTTTTTGTTGCCAAAATACATGTTATCCCCAACACATATTTTACTGAATATTTTACTGAATTACTACAACTTAGTGAAAAATGATTGAACTATTGTATCATTCATTTAGATGAAGAAAATTTAGAGAATTAAATGAGTGGAAAAGGAAATACTGTCAGTGACATGGAGTGGGGGGAGGATAAAAAAGCAATTTCAAGATGATCTGGAACACTATTTATTTATAAAAAAAAAAGCTATCAAATGACAAAAGAATTTATAACATTTGCCAATTGTGATTGTTGGTAGATAAGTATTTCTTACATTAGCCCTCTATTTTAGTTAGAAAAGAATTATTTTTCATAATTTTCATTTATTTATTGATTATTGATTATTCATGATTTATTCATTCAACAAATAATCTGTTGAGAGCCTACTATGTGCTAGCAGTAAAATGGAGGAAAAAACAGAGGTCATCCCTGCCCACCTGGCAGGCATTTGTGTTTTGGATGTGAAAGTGAGATGTTTGGGAGCTAATGTAGAATGTTCAGGACAACATGAGGGGGTGGGAAGAATGAACTTGTACTGATGCTGGAGAGGTGGGCTTCTGTTGGTTCTGAATCAATAAGAGATGGCTATTCTATACTGCTAGAAACTGCATTATTTTCGGTCAAAATAGACTTTAAGTTTAATCACGCACTGGCGGGGGCCACACATGGAAAAGTCTTATGTGCTGTCACTGTTCCTGCCGGCCGCATGCCCAAGTTCATCTGCATTTCTCTTTGATTTCCTCCAGTACATGACTGCCGCGGCTCCTATGCAAGGGACCTACATCCCCCAGTACACGCCTGTGCCTCCGACAGCTGTTTCCATTGAAGTAAGTCCGTCTCTTCTTACAGAACGAGGTTAGGAAGATAAATCTCAGCCTTGAGCACCAGGGCCCACTGTAAACCCCCCAAATCCTTAGTGGTGATTGTTGTGCTACTTGAAAGTTTGCAGTTGCAAGCTCATTCTGTCAAAGTATGGACTTTACTTGAACACGCCTTTGCCTTGCTTTGCACAGGACACAAGCAAATTTGGTATCCAGGTCTCAGAGGAACGCCACTATTTTTTTAAATGTTTTATTTTATTTTTTAACTTTACAATATTGTATTGGTTTTGCCATATATCAACATGAATCCGCCACAGGTATGCTTAGAGAAAAGACCAAAGATCAAATAACTACTCCATCAAATGTGAGCCACAAACAATCAGAAAGAGGAAGGGAAACATTTGAAGCCTTTTGAATAAGCCCGTTCTCCGATGCCCTGTTACTCCAACGGTACTCCCTAAACCAACATGAGCAGCACCACCTGAGAGCCTGTTAGAAATACAAACTTCCAGACTCTACCTGGATCTACTGAATTAGAATTTGCATTTTCACAAGAGCCCTTAAGGATGAAGGCGCACATTAAAAATTAAGAAGGACTGGATTAGAGCAGTGGTTCTCAAATTTTTCTGTATGTTGAAATTACTTCAAGATTTTTTTTTTTAAATAGTGATTTTTGCCAGAGTCTGATGTGGTCCAGGCTGTGGACTGCACCTGAGAATTTTTAAAGGATGCCAGGTGATTCTTTTGTGTACTAAAGACGAAGGACCACTGCTCTCACCAGTGAACCTTGATGGGACTGTGGCGTCCTACAGACAAAGGAGGAGAACGTACCACTCTGGTTGGTGCAGACCATGAGTGATAAAGTCATGCTGGCCTTGCTGGGAGCTTTCTCCTCTCCTCTCTCTCCACTGGGCTAAATCCATTTCCTCTATACACTGTTTTACTGGACAGAGCCAGAAAGATACTGGATAGGAGGGGCATAGAGCTATGAGGACAATGGTGAGAACTCAGAGGTATAGACTTCTCCCTGCTCCCGGCCCTCCTTCACCTTCTCCTGATGCCCATTTGCTGTTATGGTCACAGTGGATGTCTTCCATCAGCTGGGACTCCTCTGGAGTCCAGCTGTTGCTGCTCCTCACGTCGGTACCACTCAATGTGGGAGACCAGCATGACTCTTCCAACCTCTGGAGCCACACAGATTAGGTGAAATTTTGAGAGACGAAATTGGATCTTTTCAAAATATATGTTTGTTTGCTTGTTTTTGGTGTGTTACCGATGTTTGCTAGTACCAAGATTTGGGAAGCACAGACATTTAAGAGGACAGTACCGTGTCATTTAGGAAACCGAGGAGGAAAAACGTGTTAATCTTTTATGTGTTCCAGACCTATAAGCCCTTGAGAATGTTTCACTATTAAAGAGGTTTTAATTAGCTTTTCAGATTTTCGAGAGTATGTGATTAAAATATATGTTCTTTGCTAGATTTAGCTATCAAAACCCATCTAATCCATGAGAAAAAATTATGAATCTAGACATCATAGGTGGCCTTAAGCATCGATGTCTGCCACATATCTGCATCTCTCTATCTGTACACCAAATGTGGGTGCTTATCTACAGAATTTGAGGTTTTTGCTGACTCTAAAACAAGGAGACACACTTAAGAGTATTGCTTATTGGAAACAGTCTAATATATCAATAAATCTGAGATTTAAAAAGAAGTATACCACTAAGAATTATATAAGCATACCCTGATATAGTGCCTTGAGTTGTGCTTATAAAGGAAAGCACTGATTCATTTTCTGTGTCAAAACAGTCATTGAAAATTCACCAGTATTCATACAAGTCAATGCAGGTAGGAAACTCAGAAAACTGTGTAATACCATACAGTAGATTAGGGGTGAAAAAATATTGAATTCATAAAGGGAGAATTTTCACATTTTGAGGAGCAATTTCAGGGAACTTCTGTTAAGGACAGAACATTGATCAAAAGCCTGTATCTCTGCAGAAGTCCAAGGCTATAATATAAGTACAACCAGGAGAATGTAGTCATATGGATTCTCTCCCTAGGTTGACTAACTACCAAACCTTTCTCAGAACCAAACATAACTTCTGAGTGAGGATCAACTCAAGAAATCCATTCTTGTTGGCATCTGTGAGAAATGGAAGCCATCAAAAGGCTAAAGGAAGGAGCAAATCAAAATTAAGGATGTTAGTTTCTTTTTCTGAAACCTCTAAATGAATCCCAGTTCATGTCGAGAAAAATAAAAGTAAATAAGACAAATCAAATTCCTTAAGGGAAAGCGTATTTGACAATGTCCTTTTAGGAAGAATCCAAACCTGGATATAGATTTTTATTAGTAGTAAGGTCCATTGTTTTGCCAGATTGTAGAGACAGGGTAGAGAAATTTATTCCCAGGAAAATGCTCAAATGTATAAGTTTTTATAGGAATTCTGCATGCTCTTTTTTAATTAAGGAATTATTATTTAGTGTGGCTACAGGCAGCTGCAGTTTAAAAGTTCTACCTGCAGGCAAAATGATTTCCTGATCATTTGACTGCTATAGGGTCTTCTGATGGCAAGTCTTCTTGGTGACACATGGAGGTAAATTCCTCAGATGAGTTCTGTGGGTTTTCTGCTGGTGTGTATTGTGGCTTTATGTAGCCGAGTGCAACTCCACACAAGCCCAGTGCCAGACAGCACGGGGATGTGCCCTACAGTCCGTCCGCAAGGAGCCCTTCTGCTCAAGCCAGTGAGGTCCTATGTCCTTGTTGTCTCCACAGGGTGTTGTGGCTGATACCTCTCCCCAGACAGTGGCACCTTCGTCCCAGGACACGAGTGGTCAGCAGCAGCAGATAGCAGTGGACACAGCCAGCGAGCATGCATCTGCGTATTCCTACCAACAGTCCAAGTAAGTGCTGGCTGTGCTAAACTCTGTCCCTCCAGATCTGCCATCTGGACTTCACCCTCTCATGTGGCATCTGCTGGCTTTAGCTGCGGTAGAGACCATGCCAAAGCCAAACTCAGTGACAAAAATTTAGTTCATGATTCTGCGGGTTGGCATTTGGGCGAACTTCAGGCAAATGCTTCTCCTGCTCTTGACGGGGCTTGTGTGAGCATCTGGGCACAGCAGCTGAACATCACAGTTCCGCTTCTGGGCGTCGGTCGTCTGATGGCTGTGGGATGGATAACATGGAGCCAGGTGACGCTGACCATGGAAGTCTCAGAATTCAGAGAACAGCAAGAGGTGCCCAGATGACCAGCATGTTTTCAGTCCCATAAGCCAAAGCAAATCATCTGGCCAACCCCAAAGATAATGTAGGAATTCACTACCGAGAGGAAGGGGCATTGTAGCCATTTTTACAAAACAATTCTATCACATGTACTTTTGGAAACACTGCAGTGTTCCCACTTGACACTGCAGTGTGCCTGAACTGCGGTCTTGGTGTCATTCTTAAACGAAGACAGCAGCATGCCCCTGGCAAGAGTGCTTCAAGCTTACCCAGCAAAACAGTTTATGAAAATGAGTATGGAGAAATATAAAACCATATGGAGTGGATATTCAGGAATTAAATGGCAAAGCAAAAATCAGGGAGTCAGAATTACTGCTGACAAGCCTTAAGTCACTTAGAAAGCCAAGTACAGTTGGCTTTGTGTGGAATATCATGGAGATTAAAATTTGAGTGGTTTTGATGGAAACCGAAGGAATTAACAGAACTTCAGTCTATATACAGAAGTTCTCTCATGGTAACTGTTCTACTTTGTAGGTGATGGTCAAAGCCCTGCTGGATAGAGAATTCCCAAAGACTCTTCCTGTTTGCAGAAGAGTGGTGCAAATGAGTGGTGCTCATTTCTTGATCATAAGTTTTCTTTGCTCTCAGTTCACATTTAGCGATTTGTTGTTAAAAGATTTAATCACGTTAATGGCACCTTCTGTATGTGGTTTCACGTCTCAAGTGGACCCTCCAAATTAAATGTGCTACAGGAACAGTCCCCAGCCTTTTTGGCACTGGAGACTGGTTTTGTGGAAGACAGCTTCCCATGGATGGGGAGGGGTGGTCAGGGGGTGGTTACATTCACTGCGTGCTTTATTTCTATTATCATCACACTGTCATATATTACACAACTCACCATAGTGCAGAATCAGTGAGAACCCTGAGCTTGTCTTCCTGCAACTAGACGGTCCCTTCCGGGGCAATGGGGAATGGCTATAAGTACAGATGAAGCTTCGTTTGCCACTCACCTACTGCTGTGCAGACTGGTTCCTAACAGACCATGGACTGGTACTAGTCCGTGACCTGGGGGTTGAGGACCCTGGTGCTAGAATATGACTTAACCTTACAAATACAAGGTATTATTTTATCATTACTGCTACTACTACTATCAATATTATATAATGATTTATATATATATATATAAATATATAAAACTTTCAGGAAATACCTATAGCAAATAATGCATTTTGGTTTTTTTATTAGGTTTTTAATTTTTATCTTATATTGCAGTATAGTTGAATGACAATGTGTTAGTTTCAAATGTACAGCAGAGTGATTCAATTTTACTTACACATATATCTACTCTTTTTAAAATTCTTTTCCATTTAGGTTATCACAGAATATTGAGTAGATCTCCCTGTGCTATACAGTAGGTCGTTGTTCCTCATCTGTTTTAAATATGTATATGTATATGTCCATACCAAACTCCCAATTTATCCCTCCCCCAGCCACCATTTTCCCCTCTGGTAACCATGAGTTTACTAAGTCTGTGAGTCTGTTTCTGCTTTATAAATAGGTTCATTTTTATCATTTTTTTAGATTGTGCTAAACTACATCATCTGCTATTTGTCTTTCTCACTCTGACGTGCTTCACTTAGTATGATAATCTCCAGTTCTGGCATGTTGCTGCAAATAGTTTTTTTTCGTCTTTTTAATAGCTGGGTAATGTTCCATTGTGTATATATGTGCATCTTCCTTATCCACTCATCTGTAGATGGACATTAAGGTGCTTCCACGTCTTAGCTATTGTAAACAGAGCCGCAGTGAACACGGGGACGCATGTACATTTTTGAACCATGCTTTTCTCTGGATATAAGCCCAGGATTGGGATTGTTGGGTATATGGTAGTTCTGTTTTTAAAGAAATATCGATGTTGTTTTCCACAGTGGCTGTATCAATTTACATTCCCACCAAGAGTGTAAGAGGGTTTTCTTCACACCCTCTCCAGCGTTCATTGTTTCTAGACTTTGGATGATGGCCATTCTGCCAGCTGTGAGGTGCCACTCATTGTGGTTTCTACTTGCATTTCTCTAAGAATGAACACTGTTGAGCGTCTTTTCATGTGCCTCTTGGCCATCCGTCTGTCTTCTTTGGAGAAACACCAGTGTAGGTCTTCTGCACATTTTCTGATTGGGTTATTTTGTTCTTTTTTATATTGAGCTGCATGAGCCATTTATATACTTTAGAAATTAATCCCTTTTTTGGCCACATCATTTGCAAATATTTTCTCTCATTCTGTGCATTGTCTTTTTATTCTGTTTATGGTTTACTTTGCTGTGCAAGAACTTTTGAGTGTAATTAAGTCCCAGTAAACAATAATGGTTCAATATGGGAAGGTTGTACCTTTCTAAGAATTTGCCGATTTTTTCTAGGTTGTCCATTTTATTGGCATATAGTGCTCTATTTATATTTGCTTTTTGCATCTGTTATTTTAGAAGATGGGCCAAAAAAGATATTGCTGCAATTTATGTCTGAGTGTTCTTCCTATGCTTTCTGCTAAGGGTTTTATAGTATACAGTCTTACATCTCTGTCCTTAATTCATTTTGAGTTATTTTTGTGTATGGTATTAAATAATGTTCTAATTTTGTTCTTTGTATGTAGCTGTCCAGTTTTCCCAGCATCATTTACTGAAGAGACTGTTTTTTACCCATTGTAAAGCCTTGCCTCCTTTCTCATAGCTTAATTGATCACACGTGCATGGGTTTACTTCTGGGCTTTGTCACCTGCTCCACTGATCTGCCTTTCTGCTTTTGTGCCAGTACACAGCTGTGCAGTGTAGTTTGAAGTCAGGGAGCCTGATTCCTCCAGCTTCTTTTTTCTTTCTCAAGGTGGCTTTGACTACTTGGGGCCTATTATGTCTCCATACAAGTTTTAAGATTGTTTTTTGTTCTAGTTCTATAAAAATGCTATTGATAATTTGATAGGCATTGCATTGAATCTCAAGATTGTCTTGGGAAACATAGTGATTTTGACAATATTGATTCTTCCAATTCAAGAACATGGTATATTTGTATCTCTTCATCTGTCAATGTCATCCTCAATTTCTTTCATCAAAGTGTTAATAGTTTTTGGAGTACAGGTCTTTTGCTTCATTAGGTAAATTTATTCCTAGGTATTTTATTATTTTTGATGTGATGGTAAAAGGAAGTGTTTCCTTAATTTCTCCTTTTGATCTTTCCTTATTAGTACATAGGAATGAAACAGATTTCTGGGTATTGATTTTGTATTCTACTTTAACCAAATCACTGATGAGCTCTAGTAGTTTCCTGATAAAATCTTTGGATTCTCTGTGTTTAGTATCATCTTATCTGCAAAGAGTGATAGTTTTACTTATTTTCTAATGTGGATTCCTTTTATTTCTTTTTATTTTTCGACTAATATATCTAGAACTTCCAAATTCTGTGGAATGAAAGTGATGAGAGTGGGCATCCTTTTCTTGTTACTGATCTTAATGATGAAACTGAAAGCATTTCCTCTGAGCATGATGTTAGCAGTAGATTTGTCATCTATAGACTTCATTATGTTGAGGTATATTTCCTCTATGCCCACTTTCTGCAGAGTTTTTATCATAAATGGGTGTTGAATTTTGTCAAAAACTTTTCTGCATCTATTGAGATGATCATATGGTTCTTATTCTTCAATTTGTTGATTGATTTGCATATATCAAAGAAACCTTGAAACCCTAAGATAAATCCCATTGGATCCTGGTTTATGACCTTTTAATATATTGTTGGATTCAGTTTGCTATCTAGTATTTTGTTTATGATTTTGCATCTATGTTCATCAGTGATATGGGCCTGTAATTTGCTGTTTTCATGGTGGTATTACCTGGTTTTGGTATCAGGGTGATGTTGATCTCATAGAGTGAGCTTGGGAGTGTTCCTTCCTCTGCAATTTTTTGCAATAGTTTCAGAATAGCCGTTAAGTCTTCTATAAATGTTGGATAGAGTTTGCTTGTGAAGTCATCTGGTCCTGGACTTTTGTTTCTTCAGAGTTTTTTAATCACAGTTTCAATTTCAGTACTTATGATTGGTCTGTTCATATTTTCAGTTTCTTCATGGTTCAATATAGGGAGATTGTACCTTTCTGAGAATTTGTCCATTTCTTCTAGGTTGTCCATTTTATTGGCATATAGTTGCTTATGGTAGTTGCTTATCCTTTGTATTTCTGTGGTATCCACTGTAACTTCTTCCTTTTCGATTATAATTTTATTGATTTGAGCCCTCTTCGTTTTTTTTCTTGATGAGTCTAACATTTTATCAGTTTTATCTTTTCAAATATTGTTTCATTTATTTCTCCTCTGATCTTTATGCTTCCTTTCCTTCTACTAACTGTGGATTTTGTTTGTTCTTCTTTCTCTAGATGCTGTAGGTGTAAGTTTAGGTTGTTTTAGACTTTTCTTGTTTAATGAGGTAAGATTGTATTGCTATAAACCTCCATCTTGGAAATGCTTCTGTTATGTCCCATAGGTTTTGGATAACTTTGTTTTTGTTGTCATTTGTGTTTATATATTCTTTTATTTCCTCTTTGATTTCTTCAGTGGCCCTTTGGTTGTCTGGTAACACATTGTTTAGTCTCCATGTGTTTGTGCTTTTTTATAGTTTTTGACTATAATTACTTCTAATATCATAGTGTTTTGGCAAGAAAAGATGCTTGATATGATTGATTTTCTTAAATTTACCGAGGCTTGATTTGTAGCCCAATATGTAGTCTATTCTGGAGCATGTTTCATGTGGAGTTGAGAACTGTATTCTGCTGCTTCTGGAGGGAATGCCCTATAAATATCAGTTAAGTCCATCTGGTCTAACGTGTCACTCAAGGTTTTTGTTTATTGATTTTCCGTCTGGATGATCTGTCCACTGAAGTAAGTAAGGTGTTAAAGTCCCCCGCTATTATTGTGCTATCATCAATTTCCCCATTTATGGCTGTTAGCATTTGCCTTATATACTGAGGTGCTCTGATGTTGGATACATGTGTATTTACAAGTGTTACATCTTCTTGGATTGATCCCTTAAACATAATGTAGTGCCTTCCCTATCTCTTATAATACTCTTATAATACTTATAATAATACTTATAATATACTTATAATAATATTTATACTTATTTATAATACTTATAATACTCTTATATACTTATAATAATACTTATAATAATGCTTATAGTACTTATACTTACTTATAATATTTATACTTACTTATAACACTTATAATACTCCTATAATACTTATACTTATTATAACCTCTCATAATACTTATGAGTATTTCCACTCCAGCTTTCTTTTGACTTCCATTTGCATCGAGTACCTTTTTACATCCTCTCACTTGCAGTCTCTGTGTGTCCCTAGTCTGAAGTGGGTGTCAGGTACACAGCACATCTATGGCTCTTATTTTTGTGTTCATCCAGCCAGTCTGTTTCTTCTGGTTGGAGCATTTAATCTATCTACAATTAAGGTAATTATCAATGTGTATTTTCCTATTGCCATTTTCTTAATTGTTTCAGATTTGCTTTTGTGGTTCTTCTTTCTTCCCTTCTTTTATTCTTTTGTGATTTGATGACTATCTTTAGTGTTGTGTTTGGGTTGCTTTTTCGTTTTTGCATGTCTATTGTAGTTTTTTGGTTTGCAATTCTGATGACGTTTTGATATAGCAGTCTACATATATACTAGACTGTTTTAAGTTGTTTCTCTTTTAATTTCAAATACATTTATAATATCCTGCATTTGTGTCCTTTTCACAATTGCTGGTTTTGATATATTTGTGTGTGGATGATTTCCTAACTTTCCTGTTGAGTGAGTGAAGTCAGTCGTGTCCAGCTCTTTGCAGCCCCATGGACTGTAGCCTGCCAGGCTCCTCTATCCATGGAATTTTCCTGGCAAGGATACTGGAGTAGGTTGCCATTTCCTTCTCTAGGAGATCTTCCTGACCTAGGAATCAAATCTGAGTCTCCCACACTGCAGGCAAACTCTTTACCATCTGAGCCACCAGAGAAGCCTTAACTTTCCTGTATGTTACCCTTTATCCAAGGGTCTTTCACTTATAATTTTCTTGTTTCTAGTTGTAGGCTTTTCTTTTCCACCTAGAAAAGTGCCTTTAGCATTTAAGACTTATTTGGTCGTGAATTCTCTGAGTTTTTGCTTGTGGGTAAAACTGTTGATTTCTCCATCAAATCTGCATGAGAGCCTTGCTGGATAGAGTATTCTTGCTTGTAGGGTTTTTTCCCATTCATCATGCCACTTCCTTCTGGCCTTGAGAGCTTCTGCCAAAAAATCACCTGATAGCCTTATGGAGGTCCCCTTGTATGTTATTTGTTGCTTTTCCCATGTTGCTTTTAATAACTCTGTGTTTAATTTTTATTAGTTTGATTACTATGTGTCATGGCACGTTCCTCCTTGGGTTTATCCTGCATGGGACTCTCTGCACTTCCTGAACATGGGTGACTGTTTCCTTTCCCTTGTTAGAGAAGTTTCCGGCTATAATCTCTTCAAATATTTTCTCGAGTTCATTCTCTTTTCTCTTCTTCTCAGACCCCTATAACGCAAATGTTGGTGCGTTTTGTTGTCCTAGAGCTCTCTGATACTGTCCTCCTTGCTTCTTATTCTTTTTTCTTTGTTCTGTGGCAATGATTTCCACTCTGTATTCCAGCTCACTTATTTGTTCTTCTGACTCAGTTATTCTTCTAATCATTCCTTCTAGTGTATTTTTCATTTTAGGTTTTGTATTGTTCATCTCTGTTTCTTCTTTAAATCTTTTATTAAAAATTTCTTGTATCTTCTCAGTCTGTGCCTCCACACTTTTGAGATTTTGTATCTTTACTGTTGTTACTCTTAATTTCGTTTTTAGGTAGGCTGCCCATCTCCTCTTCATTTAATTGTTCTTTTGGGGCTTTGGGGTTTTTTATCTTTTTCCTTCATCTGCAGTTTATTTCTCTGTCATCTGATTTTTGTCTAAATTTTTGTCTTTGTGGTCTCCTTTCTGCAGACTGCAGGATTGTAGTTCCTCTTTCTTCTGGTGTCCATCCACTGGTGGGTAAGGTTGGTCCAGGGGCTGGTGTAGGCATCCTGTTGGGAATGACTGGTGCCTGCCCTCTGGTGGCTTGAGCTGGGTTTTGTCCCTCTGATGGGCAGGGCAGGGTCAAGAGATGTGTTTGAGGTGGCTGTGAGCTCAGTAAGACTTTAGGCAGCCCTTTTTTTTTTTTTTAATCTTTTATGGAAATTTCTTTCTTAATATATCTATTTTATTGAAGTATAGTTGACTTACAGTGTTTCAGGTGCACAGCAAGGTGATTCAGTTATACACATACACATATAGTATTTTTCAATTTATTTTCCATTATAGGTTATTACAAGATATTGACTGTAGTTCCCTGTGCTACACAGTAAACCTCTGTTGCATATCTGTTTTTTACTTAGAAATCTAGCATACTGTTCATACTAAGTCAAGCAAATGGAATCAAAATGTCATACACTTTTTAGACAAAATTAATAAGTTCTCTAAAATATATATATTATACATATTATTATATATATGTATACAAAGTTCTATTCTACTACACTTAATAAAGGCTCGAGAAAGAACATTAAAAAAAAAGAAGAGATGGGGAAATTGGAACACATAAACTAAATGAAATGGGAGCTCTGAATACAAAATAGAAAAAGTGAAACAAACTAGACAAAAGTAAAAGATCATCATAATAGTTTGGTTGTTTTTAAACATGGCTGCTCAGTAGAAACATATCTGGAGCTCTGGAGGAAAAAAAATCATTACCTAGGCATTTATATTTTTAAAAAAACTCCAAGATAATTCTGATATGCATCTAGACTTTAATAAGTGATTACAGGTTTTTCTATTAAATGGTACTTTTGGTGATATAGAGTTCTGTTATTTTTCTGTTGACCAATCATGATACAATGGTATTAAGTGAGTAACAGTTCCATAATCACAATAGTAAAATACTGTTTATCAGTTTTTAAAATCAATAGCCTGATACAATAATGAAAGATAATTACAATTGCAAGCCATAATGGGAACATGATTAATTTAACAATATAAAATATTCACATGCAGTTTGAGGGGTCAAGCAGAGTGATGTGGTAAGTGGAGTTGCATACATGCACATATTTTCATCTGCCCAGCCAGTCTATGTCTTTTGGTTGGTGAATTTAACCCATTTACATTTCAGGTAATTATTGATATCTATGATCCTATTACCGTATTCTTTTTGGGGCTTCTTTTCTGTAGGTCTTTTCCTTGTCTTGATTCTCCTGCCTAGAGAAGTTCCTTTAACATTTGTTATAAAGCTGGTTTGGTGGTGCTGAATTCTCTCAACTTTTGCTTGTCTGGAAAGCTTTTGATGTCTCCATCAAATCTGAATGAGAGTCTTGCTGGGTAGAGTATTCTTGGTTGTTGGTTCTTCCCTTTCATCACTTTAAATATATCCGGCCATTCCCTCCTGGCTTGTAGAGTTTTTGCTGAGAAATCAGCTGATAGCATGATGGGAGTTCCCTTGTATGTCATTTGTCACTTTTCCCCTGTTGCTTTTAATGTTTTATCCTTATCTTTAATTTTTGTCAGTTTGATTACTACATGTCTCTGTGTGTTCCTCCTTGGGTTTATCCTGCTTGGGACTCTCTGTGCTTCCTGGATTTGGTGGACTATTTCACTTCCCATGTTATTGAAGTTTTTAGCTATTACCTCTTCAAATATTTTCTCAGTTCCTTTTCTCTCTCTCTTCTCCTTCTGAGACCCCTAGAATACAAATGTTGGTTCGTTTAATGTTGTCCCAGAGGTCTTTTAGGTTGTCTTCATTTCTTTTCACTCTTTTTTTTATATTCTGTTTTGCAGCAGTGATTTCCACTGTTCTGTCCCCCGGGTCACTCATCTGTTCTACTGCCTGGGTTATTCTGCTATTGATTTCCTTCTAGTGTATTATTCATCTCTGTTTGTTTGTTCTTTAGTTCTTCAGTAAACATTTCTGCATTTTCTTCATTGTTTTCCGAAGATCCTGGATCATCTTCACTATTATTATCCTGAATTCTTTTTCTGGAAGGTTGCCTATCTCCACTTCATTTAGTTTTTCTGGGGTTTTATCTTGTCCCTTCTTCTGGGACATAATGTTCTGCTTTTTCATGCTGATTAACTTTCTATAATGTGGTTTTGTTTTAGTCTTTGTTGGAACTGTGGTTCCTCTTGCTTCTGTCTGCCTTCTGATGGAGGAGGCTAAGAGGCTTGTGTAAGCTTCCTGATGGGAGAGACTAGTGGTGGGAAAAACTGGGTCTTGCCCTGGTGGGCAGGACATTGCTCAGTAAAGCTTTAATCCAGTTGTCTGTTGATGAGTGGGGATGTGCTCCCTCCCTGGTGGTT
The DNA here is from genome assembly GCF_027580195.1 of Bos mutus. NCBI lineage: Eukaryota > Metazoa > Chordata > Mammalia > Artiodactyla > Bovidae > Bos > Bos mutus. Next base: position 4,883,381 of record NC_091638.1, read on the forward strand.
GTTTGGCCTGAGGCCACCCAAGCCCGGAGTCTGTGGTCTCTATGGTAGGGTTAATGGTGACCTCCAAGAGGGCTTATATGAAGAGGGACCTTCCCAGACTGCTTCTGCCAGTGCCCTCATCCCCATGGGGAGCCCCTGTGGACCCATGCCTCCACAGTAGTTTTGGTTCAGTCTGCTGTGAGGTCATTGCTCCCTTCCTCTGGGTCTTGATGTACATAAGATTTTGCTTGTGTTCTCTAAGACTGGAGTCTCCATTTCCCTCAGTCCTGTGGAAGTCCTATAATCAAATCCTGCTGGCTTCAAGGTCAGATTCCCGGGAAAGTTCCAGTCCCTCAGTCAGATCCCTAGGCTAGGAAGCTTGATGTGGGGTTCAGAACCTTCACAATATTGGGAAAACTTCTTTGGTATTATTGTTCCCCAGTTTGTGGGTCACCCACTGGGCAGGTATAGGATTTGATTTTATTGTGATTGTGCCCCTCCTACCATCTCACTGTGGCTTTTTTGTCTTTGGACGTGGGGTATCCTTTTTCATTGGGTTCCAGCATCTTCTTGTCAATGGTTGTTCAACAGCTAATTGAGATTTTGGTGCTCTCACAGTAGAAGATGAGAGCACATCCTTCTACTCCACCATCTTGAACCTGAGGACCAGCCTGTCTTCTGATGGGTGGAGCTGTGTTCCTGCCTTGCTGAGGCTTTCCAGCACTGGAGCATGCAGGCTGCTGGGTGGGGCCCAGTCTTTGTGCCAATACGGGGATCTCTGGAAGAGTTCATGCTGATCAGTAGTCCCTGTAGTCTCTGCTATGGTGTCCTTGCCCCCACAGTGAGCTACAGCCAACCATCACCTTCCCAGGGGGCCCTCCAAGATCCCTGAGTAGGTCAAGTCCAGGCTCCTGTGGAGGTAATGCTCTGTGTGAATTCCAGTGCATGTGGCACCTTATGCTCTTCCTCCAAGAGTGGAGTCTCTATTTGCCTCCACCCTGTAGAGCTCCTTCATTCAAGCCCTGCTGAACTTCACAGCTAAATGCTTGGGGGTACTTGCTCTAAGCTTCTGATACCAGATCCTCAGACTGTCTTGGAGGGCTATTTTTATGATGGAGCTTCCCTGTATAGCCTTCGCGGGTTTAATATTTTTTGGTGCAAGTGCTGTTTTTAGTTTGGATATCTGCTACCCATTTCCTCATGGTGTGCTGACTGATGTGCTGACCAGAGCCTGTACTGGATGTGGAGCAGAGCTTTCCCTTTCCCTGAGCTCAGGGGCAGGGTCTGCTTCCTAGTTGTTGGGGTAGAGGCCCCACAATCTGTTTCTTAGCTGTGTTTCTGACCTCAGTATGCGGGAGGCAGGATTGGCGCTCTCCCAACACTTGGGAAGAAAGCACTTAGTATTCCTCCGCTGAAGCTGTTCACATGTGGGCGTGATCTCTGTGTCACCTGTGTGAGCTCTCAGATTACCCTGCTGTTGGCACGACTCTAAGCCCCACATTACCCATGTGTGTGAAGGCAGTGTGCCCCTGGTGTCTCTTGGGCATTGTTTTTCACCAGGCCACCAGGGTGGATCAATCGAAGTCAGGTCCCAGGACTGGAATAATAATGGATCTGGACCTGCTGGGGGTGTGTGGAGGCAGCTCAGACTCTGGCCCAACTCCCACGTGCAATGTGCCCACAAAGTCCACAGCTGCAAAAGCTAGGCCCATCTCTGCTACAGAGACACTCACTGTCTGCCTAGATGGTCCTCAGGAGCTGAATTTACACAGTTGGCAGCAGGGGTGTAAATTCATGGTCCATGCAGCCATGAAGAGAGACCTCAGCTCTCCTTCATTGCACTGTTCCTGGAGCTCGTCTGTGGTTTCAGCCCCACCTCTGCATGTGCACCACCCACAGGCCCCTGGTCCCAAAGCTTCCCCAGAGCCTGTCTGGCTGGAGCCCTTCTGGTCCCCTAGGGAGGCAAGCAGCACGTGGGGAGAGAGGCTGCATTGGTGGCCCTGCCGTTTGCACTTCAACAACGCTGCTTCACGTCTATGGCTGTGCAGTCTTCCTCTCTGAGCACCCCTGGTCGTGGCTTCCTCACTCTCATCCCTGCAGGCTCTCTCCCTGCAGCCTACAGCTGTTCCCTCGGTAGGTCTCTTTCTAAACCCCATAGTTCCAGCCCCCGTCTGCACCAGGAGACACATGTCTAAGTATGGGGCAGGCAGGGCTCTGGCACAGACCATCTCTGCATCTCACTCTGTCCTGCCTGCCACAGCCTGGTTGCTGCACTCTCCTCCAAGACCCAAAGCTCCCCTCCGTCCCAGCTGATCTCCCCACCAGCAAGAGGGCGTCCCAGGTGTGGGAGCCTCTCCTCTCCTTCAGTTCCCCACCCAGTTATGCAGGGAGCTTCCTTACCCTGTTTAGTGTCTGAGGTCTTCTGCTAGTGTTCAGCAGGCACTCTGCGAGACTTCTTTCCATTTGCAGATGTATTCTTGATGTATTTGTGAGGAAAGTTGAATTCCATATCCTCCTAATCCTCCACCATCTTGACCCCCCCTGTAATTTAATTTAAAATATCTTTAGACATTACGGTGTGAAATGTATCTGCAATGGGTTAAGCTACTTTTCAGGGGCATTCAGCCACCCTAATCAGAATTTCACACCCCACAGGAGGTCAGCTCTCATTTAATGAGAAAGGCCAGAGGTTTGTACAAGTATTTTAAACTACCCATATCTCAATTAGCATAATGATTGTTAGAAATGAGTTGCCTGATGAAAGCAGTGCCATGTTAATTAGCATAATGAAACTGGAAATGAGCTCCATTTGTGAGATTCAGAATATTCAAGATAACGTGAATTGGCTATGGTAGTTTAAGGATGCTCTCCACTCAACCCAGGAAAGATGGAGTAAGGATACAGGGAAACTTGCAGCCTGTACCGTTAGGGATGCTGCTTGTGGCTGACTCTCAAAACAAGACTGTCATAAAGCAGATTTCTCTATAGGGAAAACATAGTCCCACCTCTAAAAAATGGTTAGCAGGCAAACCCCCATGTTTCTTGTGACTGTCCAGAACCTCTTCTCCCTGCTTGAGTAAATCAGCTTTAGCTGCCCCCACTTTTCATGATCACTGTGTGATGTAACAGGAGTTGAGGGTGGGGGCGGTGTCTCTGCCCAATTCAGAAAGAACACCTCTCCCTCTGAGGAAGTCTAGCAAGAGTCTCCCCACCCACCTCCATCCTAGACCCAGTTTCACCCCCAGTATCACTCATCATGCCAGATGCCCGTGCCCTCAAGAGTTTACATTATAACGTGGGAAACTGAGGCTGGAGCTTGGTGATGTAGCTGGATGAATTATAGGAGATAAAGTCCAACTGGCCAACTTTCACACGCCTTTGGGCCTTGGATATGTAGCTTTGTGTAGATCAAGTGTTCTCAGTTTTATTCTAAGACAGCTACAAAACCTCTGGAGAGTTTGAAGAAAAGGAAGGATGGAGTTTGATTGATATTAGATGACTGCTGCTTCAGGTTCCCACCTCCAGATTTTTGAACTTCCTGTTTCCTCTACCTAGAATGCTTTTCCTCTAAGACTCTCCTAGATTAGCTTATAATTGTCTTTCACATGCAGGCCTATATGAGAGACCTTCCCTGATACCAAATCTTAGGTATTTATCCAGCCACTTTCTATCACAGAATATTTTTTTTTAATATTCTTCTTTGAGATTCTTTTTCTTTTTGATCGTTTGCTAATTGATCCATTGATTGTGAGTCTACTCCTAGTAGGAGATAAACTCCAAGAGGATGCGGGAGGCATCTGCTTATTTCATAGCTCTTTCCTTAGCATCAGGAATATTGCCTTTCACATAGTAAGCACTCAGTCAAGAATTGTTGATTGGATAAATAAAGGAGTCATTTTCCTTTACCCAGACATCATCAAACTGTTAGTGTGTGTGTGTGTGTGTGTCTGTGTGTGTGTGTGTGTGTTAGTCACTCAGTCATGCCCAACTCTTTGCTATTCCATAGACTGCAGCCCACCAGGTTCCTCTGTCCATGGGATTTTGCAGGCAAGGATACTGGATTGGTTTGCCGTTTCCTTCTCCTTGAAACTGTTAACAAGGAGGGTCTTAAATCATTCATTTCCTCACTGTGCCTTGAAACAACCAAAGCCAGTTTCCCATACTCCCCAAGCCCTGACAGATGCTTCTGCCCACACAGCATCTCTCATCCCACACCAGTGTCTCTCACTGTGCTCCTGCAGAGACAGTCTCTGTTCCCTTCTCACATATTAACTCACTGAGCGGACTGAAAAAAAATCCAGTATGCTTGGACCAGAGTGCCAGAGATTACCATAGATTACCGTATTGTTTGATGTGATTCACACAGACTAAATTTAAAAAACAAAAAATAAGAGATGGAGACAAGATGAAAGACACGAGCTCACTTTTTCTTACGAAAACACCAGAATCACAGCTAACTGCTGAACAACCATCATCCGAGAAATGCTGGACCTATCAAAAAATGATATTCTACCTCCAAAGACAAAGAAGCTGCCGCCAAAGGATTGGAAGTAGGGGCACAATCAGGATAAAACCAAATACCATACCTATGATGTGAGTGACCCACAAACTGGAAAACAATTATACCACAGAAGTTTTCCCACCATAGTGAAAGTTCTGAGCTCCATTGACTGGTTCCCCAGCCTGGGGATCTGGCAACAGGAGGAGAAGCCCCCAGAGAACCTGGCTTTGAAAGCCAGTGGTGTTTGATCCTGGCAATTCCACAGGACTGGGGACAACAGAAACTCCACTCTTGGAGGCTGTATGCAAGGTCTTGTGTACACCAAGACCTAGGAAAATAAGCCATGGCCTCATATGAGCCCAGAGCAGACCTACCTGCTGGTGCTGAAGGGTCTCCTGTGGAAGCGGGGAGCATCCAAGGCTCACTGTGGGGCAAAGACACTGGCAGCAGTAGTTCTGGGGAGTTCTCATTGGCATGATCCCTTCCGAAGGTCACCATTTTCTCATCAAGACCTGGCCCCTCCCAGCAACCCGTGGGCTCCAGTGCTGGGACACCTCAGGACGATCAATCAACATGGGTGGAACACAGCACCACCCATCACTGGAGATCATACTACTACAACTATACATCAATAAAATGGACGACCTAGATAGAGTAAATGGACAAATTCTTCCAGTACTGAACAGGAAGAAATAGAAAACATGAACAGACCAATCATAAGCAGTGAAATTGAAACTGTGATTTAAAAATTCCCAACAAACAAAAATCCAGAACCAGACAGCTTCACAGGCAAGTTCTATCAAACATTTATAGAAGAGTTAACCCTGACCCATCTGAAAATCTTCCAAAGATATCACAGAGGAAGAAACACTCCCAAGCTCATTCTATGAGGCCACCATCACCCTGATAACAAAACAAGATAAAGATACCACAAAAAAGAAAATTATAGGCCAATATCACGGCTAAACATAGACATTAAAATCCTCAAGAAAATACTAGCAAACGAAATCCAACAACACAGTATAAGGATCATACATCCTGGTCAAGTGGGATTTATCTCAGAGACGCAAAGATCTTTCAAGATATTCAAATCAATCAGTGTGATCCACCACATTAACACACTGAAGAATAAAAGCTGCATGGCCATCTCAATAGGTCCAGAAGAAGATTTTCTTGAAGTTCAACACCCATTAATGATAAAGAACTCTCTAGAAAGTGACTGTAGAGGGAACCTACCTCAACATAGTAAAGGCCATATATGACAAACCCACAGCTGACGTCATTCTCAATGGTGAAACACTGTTTCCTCTAAGACAAGGAGCAAGATAAGACAAGGATGCCCACCCTTGCCACCCTTATTAAACATACTTTTGGAAGTTCTAGTCATGGCTATCAGAGAAGAAAAGGAAACAAAAGGAATCCAAATTGGAAAAGAAGTAAAACTGTCACTGTTTGCAGGTGACATGATACTATACATAGAAGTACAGAAAGAGTATCTGAAGGATCTGAAAGAAGTATCTGAAAGAGATGGGAATACCAGACCACCTGACCTGCCTCTTGAGAAACCTGTAAGCAAAGTCAAAACTGGACATGGAACAACAGACTGGTTCCAAATAGGAAAAGGAGTATGTCAAGGCTGTATATTGTCACCCTGCTTATTTAACTTATATGCAGAGTACATCATGAGAAATGCTGGGCTGGAGGGAGCACAAGCTGGAATCAAGATTGCCCGGAAAAATATCAATAACCTCAGATATGCAGATAACACTATCCATATGGCAGAAAGTGAAGAAAAACTAAAGAGCCACTTGATGAAAGGGAAAGAGGAGAATGATAAAGTTGGCTTAAAGCTCAACATTCAGAAAACTAAGATCATGGCATCTGGTCCCACCATTTCATGGCAAATAGATGAGGAAACGGTGGAAACAGTGGCTGACTTTATTTTGGGGGGCTCCAAATCACTGCATATGGTGATTGCAGCCATGAAATTAAAAGACACTTGCTCCTTGGAAGGAAAATTAGGACCAACCTAGACAGGATATTAAAAAGCAGAGCCATTACTTTGCCAACAAAGGTCCATCTAGTGAAGGCTATGGTTTTTTTTCCAGTAGTCATGTATGGGTGTGAGAGTTGAACTATAAAGAAAGCTGAACGCTAAAGAATTGATGCTTTTGAACTGTGGTGTTGAAGAAGACTCTTGAGAGTCCCCTGGACGGCAGGGAGATCCAACTAGTCTATTCTAAAGGAGATCAGTCCTGAATGTTCATTGGAAGGACTGCTGTTGAAGCTGAAACTCCAATACTTTGGCCACCTGATGCAAAGAACTGACTCATTTGAAAAGACCCTGATGCTGGGGAAAGATTGAGGGCAGGAGAAGAAGGGGACAACAGAGGATGAGATGGTTGGATGGCATCACCGACTCGACGGACATGAGTTTGGGTAAACTCTGGAAGTTGGTGATAGACAAGGGGGCCTGCCATGCTGTGGTCCATGGGGTTGCAAAGAGTCAGACACGACTGAGTGACTGAACTGAACTGACTGATACACAGAAGATCCTAAAGATGTTATTAGAAAACTTCTAGAACCCATCAATGAATTTGGCAAAGTGGCAGGTTACAAAATAAATACACAGAAATCTCCTGTATACATATATACCAACATGAAATATCAAAAAGAGAAATTAAGAGAGCAATCCCATTTACCACCACATCAAAAAATACCTAGAAATAAACCTACCTAATGAAGCAAATGACCTATTCTCATAAAACTGTAAGATGCTGCTGAAAGAAATCAAAGATGACACAGATGAAAATATATACTATATTCTTGGATTGGAAGAATCAATATTGTGAAATGGTTATACTACTCACTCAAAACAATCTATAGATTCCATGCAATACTTAGGGCATTTTTTCAGAGAAACAGAACAACAACAAAAAAGTCAAAATTTGAATGAAGACACAAAAGACCCAAAGAGTCAAGACAATATTGAAGAAGAAAAACAGAGCCAGAAGAAATAGTCTCCCTGACTTCAGACTACACTATAAAGCTACAGTCATCAAAATAGTATGGTAGTGGTGCAAAACTAGAAATATAGATCAATGGAACAGGAGAGCAAGTCGAGATAAATCCACATACCTATGGTCAACTAATCTGTGACAAAGGAGGCAAGAACACACAATTGAGAAAAGACAGTCTCTTCAGTAACTGGTGCTGAGAAAACTGGGCAATTACATGTAAAAGAATGAAATAACTACACTCTCTATACTAAAAGTAGATTAAGACCTAAATGTAAGGCTAGATAGTATGAAACTCTTAGAGGAAAACAGGACGAACACTCTCTGACATATATTTCAGCAATATCTTTTTTTAATAGACCTCCTAGAGTAATGAAAATATAAACAAAAATAATTTTAAAATAATTAATTAAACTTAAAAGCTTTTGCATATCAAAGTAAACCATAAGCAAAATGAAAAGATAACCCATAGAATGGGAGAAAATCTTTCCAAATGAAGCAGCTAACAAGGGGTTAATCTCCAAAATATACAAACACCTCATGGAGCTCAAGATCAAAAAAGCAAACAGACCAATCAAAAAATGGGCAGAAGATCTGAAAAATAAAATTTCTTCAGAAAAGATATACAGATGGTAGAAAGCACATGAAAATATACTTAACATCACCAACTACCAGAAAAATGTGAATCAAAACTACAATGAGATATCACCTCCCACTAATCAGAAAGACCATCATCAAAAAACTACAAACAATTGCTGGAGAGGTTATGGAGAAAAGGGAACGCTCTTACACTGTTGGTGGGAATGTAAATTGGTACAACTACTATGAACACAGTACAGAGGTTCGTCAAAAGAAACTAAAAGTTGCCATATGATCCGGAATCCCACTTACGGGCATATGTCTTGCAAAGAGCATATTTCAAAAAGATACAAGCAACCCGATATTCATTGCTGCACTATTTACAATAGCCAAGACATCAACGTGACCTCAACATTCATCGACAGAAAAGAGGATAAAGGAGATGTGGTTCATATAGACAACAGAATATTACTCAGCCATAACGCGAGTGAAATACATCCTTTTGCAGCTGCACGCATGGGCCTAGAGATTGTCTTACTGAGTAAAGTCAGAATGAGAAAGACAAATATTTTATGATATCGCTCATTTGTGGAATCTTAAAAATGGTACAAACTAACTTATTTACAAAATAGAGTTACAGATGTGGAAAACAAACCTATGGTTACAAGCGGGTTAGAGGAGGAGGGATAAATCGGGGGACTGGGATCAACATATGCACACTATTACAGATAAGATCATTAATAAGGACCTACTGTATAGCACAGGGAACTCTACTCAGTACTCTCTAATGGTGTATATGGGAAAAGAACCTAAAAAAGAGTGGGTATATTTAGTGTAACTGATTCACTTTATTGTACACCTGAAACTAACAAGTATAAATCAACTATACTCCAATAAAAAAAAAAAAAAAAAAAAAAAAAAAACTACAGACAACACAACAGAAGGTTATAGGACAAAAGTTTGAGAAATGTTAATAATGTGTATATGAACAAAAAGGTTATATTTGGAATCACAGGTCAGAAAATTTTAATATTCCAAATTCCACTTTTCAAGCTAAATAAATTACCTCCTATTTTGTTGTCTTTTTTTTTTTTTCCTCTCCTATTGTTCAAAGGGGATAGTAATGCAAGAGGCTGGTTACTCTTTACCCAAACCAGGAAAATGATACCTGTGCTTTATTTTGGATGTTCTTTGGAGATTCCAGTTTCTGCTCAGTTTATTCCCAGTTTTTCTTTGTGTACTTAGAAAATGGCTTTAAAAAACTAGGACTTGAAAAGTATGAGTCTGCAAGCAAAGCTATATTCTAATATACAAAATCAGAAGTCCTTAAAATTCCATCTTTTCCATTTACCAATTTTTACTCAAGAAGCCTCCCTTAAATCTTTAAAGTGAGAGATTAGATCAGTGCCCTCCAGAAAGTATAAGGCAGGTCTGCATCGCTGAGGGAAGACTGACCACCCTTCCCTGGATTTGGGGTGTGGGCTTCTGGTAACTCAGACTGTAAAGCACCCACCTAACAATGCAGAAGACGTTAAGAGATGTGGGTTTGATCCCTGGGTCAGGAAGATCCCCTGGAGAAGGGAATGGCTACCCATTCCAGTATTCATGCCTGGAGAATCCCATGGGCAGAGGAGGCTGGCAGGCTACAGTCCATGGGGTTGCAAAGAATCAGACATGACTGAGCTACTAAGCACAGCATAGCACAAATTCACTCCTGTCTACCTTCCCTGTCCTAATGAAGTGTGAAAGTGCACGTTTACATAATGCTTATGTCATGCACTGGCATTCATAAAAAAACAGAAAGCTTCCAAAATGTTAAGGCTTTGATCAGGAGCAAGAAGAACATTTAAGTTGGATAGTGAGACTATTTTAAAATTAAAATGAGTTGCACCGTAAAAAGAGGAGTTTGTGTGACTGAGAGCATTATGAAAATACAAATAAAATGTATCATTAGTCACAAACTTAACAGACATGTGTGGATAGTAATCAAGGGCGTATAATTTGCTGATTAATATACTGACCATGTATAGACAACTGGCGTTAGGACAGTTCTTTTAGAGAAGACTTGAAAAATTACAAAGCCCTAGCAACACTAGGGTTGAGATAGAAGCCCTCTAAGGTCAGTGTGAAGGTAGGGAGACTGACCACATTTTAAGATCACTGAGTCAGTCTGAATGCTCCCATCTTCCATCTTCCCCACCCCCCACCTCCCCGCCAAAAGCAGTGAATACATTAAAAAGTAGTAAATCACCATCTTAGAATTGTAGACTTTTAGGCTAGAAGCCTTAAATGATTTAATCATCCCATATTCACCAACATCATTCCTGACAGATTAACATTGCAGATTTTCATGTGAAAAGACGAATTCTGTGATCCAGAGTGTGGAGAGGACCGCACACTATTCTCCCACTACCTGATTACCCTTAGTAAACTAAACATACAGTTAGGTTATCAACAAAGAAAGGCATCAATAGGAAAAAAAAATGTTTTTGAAAACATGTGATCTTTTACAATAGTATCAAAATAATTGTACTGACAAAAAAATTCTCTTACAGTTTTTTAATAATTTTTTAAAGCATTCCAAAGGAGACCAGAACATACTGCAATCTTTCAGGAAGTAAGTATCTATCTGGCCCTGTAGGGGGTCATGTCCATTAGTGTATTAATAGCTCTGAAGAGAGCTACAATTAAACAAGCATTGCACTTCTGTTAGAGCAGTGTTTCTCTCAGCATCACTTCTGACCACGCTCTCCACTCCATCTCCAGGAAAGCGAAAGTGCATCGCAGGCAGATTCTTTACCAGTTGAGCTACCAGGGAAGCCCAGGAGTGAATTTAGTTCTATTAAATAGCAATAGACTATTAAATAGTCTTCCATTCCAACTTCAGCAAGCCACCATGAAGATGTAAAGTACAACCATTTATTTCTTCTCATTTGTTTTCATGTAGCAACAAGACCACTTGAAGGATGAAGCAAGTGATGGGAGGAGGCTATTGGAAACAGTTGTGTAAGGTTATAAAACTTGAAAGTAGCTCCAATACGACCCAACAATCCCACTCCTGAGCATATACCCAGAGAAAACCATAACTCAAAAAGATACACACACCCCCAATATTCATTGCAGCACTATTTACAATAGCCAAGACACAGAAGCAACCTAGATGTCCATGAATGGATAAAGAGGATTATGATACATATATACAATAGAATATTAATCATAAAGAGGAACAAAATTGAGTCAGTTGTACTGACGTGGATGAACCTAGAGTCTCATACAGAGTGAAGTAAGTCAGGAAGAAAAGGATATCGTATATTAATGTGTATATGTAGAAGACTCTTGACAGTCCCTTGGACTGCAAGGAGATCAAACCAGTCAATCCTAAAGGAAATCAGTCCTGAATATTCATTGGAAGAACTGATATTGAAGCTCCAATACTTTGGCCACCTGATGTGAAGAATTGACTCATTGGAAAAGACCCTGATTCTGGGAAAGATTGAAGGCAGGAGAAGGGGACAACAGAGGATGAGATGATTGGATGGCATCACTAACTCGATGGACATGAGTTTAAGCAAGCTCCAAGAGTTGGTGATGGACAGGGAAGCCTGGCATGCTGCAGCCCATGGAGTTTGCAAAGAGTCAGACACGACTGAGGGACTAAACTGAACGTGTATATATGGAATCTAGAGGTGCTTCCCCTGTGACTCAGTGGTAAAGCATCTGCCTTCAATGCAGGAAATGCGGGTTCAATCCCTGGGTCAGGAAGATCCCCTGGAGGACAGCTTGGTAACCCAGTTCAGTTTTCTTGCCTGAAGAATCCCATGGACAGAGGATAACCCTGGCAGACTACAGTCTGTAGGGTCACACAGAATTAGACACAACTGAAGTGATTTAGCATGCATGCATGGAATCTAGAAAAACAGTATTGATGAACCTATTTGTGAGGCAGAAATAGAGATGAAGATGAAGATAATGGATTTGTAGACAGTGGGGAAAGGAAGGAGAGGGTAAGACGAATTGAGAGAGTAGCATTGATATATACACACTGCTGCTGCTAAGTCACTTCAGTCGTGTCCAACTCTGTGTGACCCCATAGACGGCAGCCCACCAGGCTCCCTGGTCCCTGGGATTATCCACGCAAGAACACTGGAGTGGGTTGCCATTTCCTTCTCCAATGCATGAAAGTGAAAAATGAAAGTGAAGTCGCTCAGTCATGTCCAACTTTTAGCGACCCCATGGACTGCAGCCCATCAGGCTCCTCTGTCCATGGGATTTTCCAGGCAAGAGTACTGGAGTGGGGTGCCACTGTCTTCTCCGATATACACACTACAGTGTATAAAATAGCTGGCTGGTGGGAAGCTGCTGTGCAGCACAGGGTGCTCAGCTCAGGGCTCTGTGATGACCTAGAGGGGTGGGATGGCGGTAGTGGGAGGGAGGCCAGAAGGGAGGGGATGTATGTACACATATAGCTGATTCACTTTTTTTGTACAGCAGAAACTAACATAACATTGTAAAGCAATCATCCTCCAATAACAAAGAAGGAAGGTAGCTGCAGCCTCACTCATACACACGGATGCGTGGAGACTAGCCCACCTGACATGCCTGCAGTGAGGGGCTCCGTGTCACGCAGCCCACTGACTGAAAGCATTCCCTGAACAGTCTGAGCAGATTCTTGCCGTATTAGGCATTTTCTGCTCAATGCACAGTAATACCAGGGTGGAAGACGGAAATGGGAACAAATAGACCTAAAAGCAAACACAAAAACACACACCAAATGTGGTTCCCACAAGACAGGTTTTAGAAATAAATGGAATACGGATATACTTTGCAAAGGTATATGTAGAGAGATCAAATATACTCCATGGTTCCCATGGTTCCCAGGATGATGATGACTAAAATTTCCCTTACTGTTACTGCTATTTTGACAATTTTGATGGCTTTCATTCTAAAAAGGAATGCCACTTTCTTTCATAACACAGAAAAATAAATGTATTTCTAGAGACTTAAACTCTGGTTAACAATGGAAATAATCTATCAACAAGTTGCTTTCCTTACATGATTCTAGGAACAAGTTAGGCAGGTTTCTAAGAGCCACAGCTGGGTCATATGAGGGCTTTTGGCAGACTAGAAAAAGAGAACCCTCTGGGTCATCCCAGGCTAAGTCTCACCTAGTTCAAAACATCACTGAGAGGGCTTTTTGTGAATTTGAGTAAGGGCCACATGCTCAGGGCAAATGCAGCCCTGCTCTGGAGTTCACAGCTTGGGGAACAGACTGTGGGCTGGAATTAGCCCTGAGGTTCTCCTGCATCCATGCATCCTGTGTGGCAGAACACCTGGACGGACACCCTTACACAGCAACCCTGAGCTTTCTTCATGAAAGCAAGCAACCGGGCATCAGAAGAACCCACAGAGCACTGAGGGAAGAAGGTTTCATGAAACAGGACCTAAAGAAAGTTTTGAAGAATCTTTATTTGTAGAAGATACCCCTGAAGTTCTTGAACCAAATTCTCATCTGTGGGTGGAAGAGATAGGAGTAAAGATCAACCCACTGTTAGCTCAGCCCTGCCGTATAGATGGGGCAGAAGGAGAAAGTATCATGTGGGCTGGGCTGACAAAGTGGCGTCTGTCCATTTAAACACCCATGATGTGCACGTCAGTCTCCCAGACTCCTGCAGAGTAAAACACGGGAGCAAAATATAGTCCCTCCTCTCAAGATTTTAATACCTTGTTGAGATAGAAGAGCAAGGAAGAAGAGAAGAAACTGGAGCGTGAACAGAGCTTCACTGCTCTCTTACCTGTCTTCAGTAATAAGCCTCCGGCTCATGGGGAAACACTTGGTGAGCTCTGTGTGATAACACACAATACATTGCTGCTGATGCACGCTCTTATTTATGGGATTGGATACACAGCAGGTTCCTACTGGATAGCACAGGGAACTGTATTCAGTATCCTAGATAAACCATAATGTGAAAGAATATTTTAAAATGTATACATTTATATGTAACTGAATCATTTTGCTGTACAGCAGAAATTAACACTACATTGTAAATCAACTACACTTCAATTAAAAAAATTTTTTTCTGTATCCTGGGTATATAATAGGGAATCATAGATTTATTGACTGAGTTTGTGATGGATTTCATGGGAGTTCTGGAAGGACAGAATTTCTCAAGGGATTTCTTGGGGAGCTAAAACCTAAGCCTAATATTGAAGAATACATTCCATGAACATACGAAATATTACCTGTCTAGATAATATTTGTATATTTGAAACTTTGCAATTAAGAGATATTCTTGATCTATTAGCCAAGATATTTAATATGAACAAGCTGCAAATATATATCAGTATGAAAATGGCAGAATTTGACATGCTTCTAAGCCCACTGTGTCTTGACAACTTACTTGATGACTCTTACATTGAGAGACCTTGGTAGCTTTGAAAGAATGCTCGCCAGTCCAGGTTCGATGCACGATACTGGATGCTTGGGGCTGGTGCACTGGGACGACCCAGAGGGATGGTATGGGGAGGGAGGAGGGAGGAGGGTTCAGGATGTATACCTGTGGCAGATTCATTTTGATATATGGCAAAACCAATACAAAATTGTAAAGTTAAATAAAATTTAAAAAATTTTAAAAATAAACAAAGAATGCTCACTGGAAAGGTCACCGAAGGGGATTTCAAAATGCTTTGGTGCAATGACCACTCCTCCTCCATTGTTTTCACAGACCATAAACAAGACTGAAGAATGTCCGTCTGAAACTCTGCCTTGAATGAAGAAACTTCATTAAACAAGAAGTTGGCTTCCAGTTTTGCACAGGCGTCGATGGAATGCTGTTTTGTTTGTTTTTTTAATTTTCTACTTTACCCAATGAAAACAACATGTTTTTACGTGCTGTGCAAATGGTTCCTTCATGTGGTCTGACAGTTTATTTTTGCATCATTTTTTTAATTAAAGAAAACAATCCCAGAAGAGGACAACTACTACTACAAACAAATAAAGCAAAACATGGAAGGTTGACATTCACGTGGAGAACATTTGAATTCAGAATTTATCTGAAGGTGTAGATAGATTTTTTTTTTTTAAACAGGAAATCTGATGTCAAGAGGTGGGCAAGCAGAAATGGAAACAAATTGTCTTCCTCAGTAATTAAGCTACTCTTTCTTTTTCTCTTCTTGTTTAAATCTAGTGGGTTGGGTTTTTTTTTATTTTATTTTTTTCTTAGAAATATTTAGGTAAGGTTTATCTTGAATCTTAATTGCCTTAATTTTAAGGACGTCAAAGGCTCTCGAGGCAAGCTGTCAACGTCTTGTTAAAACCAAGAAAGAATTGAAATATTGTACCGGTTTTCACTGGTACAGAAGTCTAAGACTATGAGTTTTTAGGGTGGGAAAAAAAAAAAAACTGTACAGTTTTAAAGAAAATGTTTTTCTTCATTTGAAGAAAATTTGCTGATAAAAGAAACCATGGCAACTGCAAGAATTGGGGAAATGCTGGGACTTCTCATGAACTTTGTCTTAAGTGTTGAATCGTTCTAGAAGGCTAAAACATTTTAAGGTAAAGTTATTAATGTTGGTTTAAAAACAACTGCATTAGAAATAATGCGTGTTTGGGGGGCAGAATGCAGATTTTTTTAATTTCCAAAGCGTGATCGCTAGCAAAATCATTAGTGCTTTTTATCTGCAGTCTTTTTTATGAGCTTTACAAACTTTTTAGTCAGCTTTGCTTGTCACATTGCAAAATCTAGCTTAAGAGCATTAAAAAAAAAAACTTAAGTAGATAGGAGCTTATTGTCAAAAAGTGCAAAAAAGAAAAAAAAACACAAAAAAACAACAAAAAAAGCAATAGATAGAGAAATTGTTGACAATTTCTGTAGTCTTTCGTAGTTGTGATCAAATTCAGCCTATGGATGGCCTGTTTTATACCAAAGATGAAGTGGCACCCTGTTGCAGTCCAGAAGATAGAGGTTGCTTTTCTTTTCCTCTCTTTTCTTTTTTAAAATTTTATTTGACCTATATGGCCGGACCAGTTCTTTGTTTAAACTACCTTCCACTGGTGTTTTACATACTGCAAAAAAAAAAAAAAAATTTTTTTTTTTAAATGTACATTTGTGGATAGTAGAAGCTTGTTCCTGTGGTCAGCAGTATTAGCGCCAAGAGTTCTGGATTCCAACCAATAGAGCCAAATGGCTTTAAATTCCATGTGCTTTTCTGGTTCTTTCCTAGTGCTCTTGAATCATGAAGTCTGTATCGATGGCCACCAGTGAGCTAACACACTTGTTTAACAGGTTGAAATTTCATTATGTGAATTTTGGACTCAAGATACTTCCTGAACTGGTCTGAAAGATCACTTGTTGAAAAAGCTCAGTGATGCTCTGTTGAGTGGTGAGTGGTCTCCTGAAAAGGCCTTGTGCGGTATTTCTAACAATAGCCTTGCTTCTAAATTCCCGCGCCTCTAGATTTTGTCTTCTTGTCTCAGTCCTTGTCATCATCTACCGTGAATAGCCACCTTGACTCTGCACTTGGGGAAGGGGTATCTTTTGTGTGTGTGCCTCATTTCATTGTATTTTCATATCCTGGTATTGCCAGAAGAAAGACAAGGTAGACTTTTTAATTTCAGTTTAACTCTCTGAGGCAAATAGGACCAATGAGACTGAGGATTCTATTAGTGGAATTCAGGTAAGCTTTTAATGCTAGTTGACAATCAAGAAATTATATGATTTATATGAATAAGAACCCAAATAATTAGATTTGATCGATTCTTAAAGCCAAAGGAGATATATATTACATTGACAATGATGCAAAACTTTGTCTAAAATGAATTAAATTGACTTACCAAGCACTTCTGCATATTTGACTCATAAAATCTATGTTCAACCTGTACAGTTTTACCTGAAATGAAAGACAGTGGAACTCTGTTAATTGAACCATGCACTAGAATGGCTTTCTAATGGCTTATTAGAATCAATAGTTGAAACTCTTTGCACAAAGTGACAGGAACCTTAGTCCAGAAGGAAGAGGCACTATAAAAGAGAACAGGGTAGGCATTTAAAAACTAACATATTAAAAGGTAAATCATATTCCCACTAGGTCAACATGAATAATGAGTTTGACTCATAAAATTCATCAACATTATACTGTTTGATCTATAAACAAAGGTCTAGTGTTAAAATATACCTAATTCTCTTATTTGAAAATCCCATGAATTGAAAGCTCTTATCTAGAGAGTGATTCCATATCTTTGTGGTCCAATTAGAGGCAAAAATTTAGCCAAGGCAGTGTAGCATGTGCTACAAAAAAATTCCACCTGGTCACAGCCATCCCTATGGTTTTCCATGCTTTAGAGAGAATACTAAACTTTTGTTTTGTTCCAGTCTTCAGCTTCTCATGTATTTTAAGGACGGCATTTTCTCTTTGAGAAATGGGCCCCTGAGTTACGGGGATGAGCAAACCTGTATAGGAGCTGTGCTTTTTACTTCTCTTTTTCAGTCTCTGAACTCTGTGTATAAATAAGGATTATCCTGGGCATAATTCATTTGAATATGAAATCAACATACTTCCTTTGTTTTCTGTAAAACAAAATAAATCAAAACATAATGTGATGCTAAGAAAGTCTCATTTCCACAATCAACAATGAGGCTAAGAGGTAGCTACCACGTGGCTGATGAATGTGCCTAGGTAACTTCCTGTTTCTATTCAAAACTACTGCTTTATTTATACATTCAGCAACATTTTTTTCAACTATAAAATTTCAGTAATCTCAATTTTTTAAGCCACTTCAGGCAAAAGAAAATGACTTGCCATTTTAGGTGTCCATCTGTGCTTTATGTTTGTTTTTTTTAATATATATTATGCCATAACATATCTTATTTTAAATCAAAAAGAAGGAAAAGTGGCACATGTTCAAATTTGCATGTATCGTCTCTAAAATTTATCACCTAAAAATTAATTTTAAGAATCAAGCCTGGGAAAAAAATAAATACATCAATAGGTAGGCAGCATTACATTGTATGAAAAATAAACCAAAACATGCATTCAATACACACTGACATCAGAATTCCATTTTAATCAACAGTACAGGTTATGGAGCTTTTAACCCAATTTAGGACTACAATCATTTTTTAAAGTATTCTGGTTCACTATACTTCAAGCATTTATTCAGATTTTCAATTTTTCCTCTCATCTGCAATTGCCAAGACTTAACCTAAGTGTCAGTAAGCAAAGTAAAACCATAATCCAAATGGGATAAACATTATTTCCTCCAAACTCGGGTTCCGTGGTCAGTGGAGAAGCGGGTATTCTTTTAATGTGGAGGAGGTATTGTCAAGGCAGTCTGCATGGTGACTGGGAACTCCTCAGCGCGTGACCACATCTTCTGAAGTCATCAGGGACCAGAGTTAACACTTGCAGGGTGGAAGACTGGCCTTCAACACGGGCGTGTCCAAAATACTGCAAGTTACATGCTATTCTCTCAAGAATAAAACCTTTGACCCAGCTGTGGTTTGGTCAGGGTTAGTTTGTTCCCCTGGTAGTTTCAACCCTCAAATGTTGTGCCGTGCGTCACCACTTGAATCAGCTCTCCTGTGACCTTAACAGATCTGCTGCATTTGACAGCACCTATGACGCACTTCCACCCCCTCTTAATGAAAAACTACATGTTAAAAGCACCCATATCAGAGATGGAAAGCCCTAGGAGGAGGCCAGATAGGACAGGAGGTTCGCTGAACCTACAGAATCCATTAACTGCTTAAAAAACTTTTATAATCATTTTTAATCTACGGATAAGAAAATAAAAGTACTTAGTTTTCCTAACTCTATTTGAATAATTGGGGTGTCTATTATGTGCCTATGGGCTTCCCAGGTAGCCCTAGTGGTAAAGAACCTGCCTGCCGCTGCAGGTAGACATAAGAGATACAGGTTTGATCCCTGGGTTAGGAAGCTCCCGGGAGGAGGGCACAGCAACCCACTCCAGGATTCTTGCCTAGAGAATCTCATAGACAGAGGAGCCTGGTAGGCGACAGTCCATAGGACCACACAGAGTCAGCACGACTGCAGTGACTTAGCGTGTGCACACACACACACACACACACCCTATGTCTTTCACAGTGACCTAAAATTTCCATTAATGAAAGCTGAGATCTTATTAGGACCTTTGAAGTCTTCTTTATGCTTGAGGAAAAGTTTCAATGGACTCTCTAGACAGATGATAATCTTAGTAGGAGACTGAAAAGACACTTGACAATTCAGTCTCATTCTTACTTTGAGTGCAGGAACCACTGCAAGATGAGCTGATAAGCAGGGAGACATTTTTAAGTGGGTTTCAGTGATAAATGTTTTTATATGATATGAAATCAAATGAAAGGCTATTTATATAGGTAGATAATGACATGCAGCACATTGGAGGAACCATATTTCATAGTCAAATCTAAACATGTCATAGAACCCTGATCTCTATTACCTTGTCCTCAGTAAAAGAGTAAGAATGAAATTTTGTTTTTCATGTAATTGAAAAACATGACTGGCAGGCTTCAAAATTCTGAGCTCGCTGGGACTGACAGCCCCTCATTCCAATTTAAAGGACTGACGGGGTTGACACCCTTCCCGTGACAGACTAATAATGAGATTCCAGTAATGAATCCATTTGTTTTGCAAATGACACCTACCATGGCATTGGAAGACAGCTGAGTCTAACTCAAACTGAACATTTCCTACCAAATATTCTGAAACATGAAGTTGGTCCCGTAATCCAAGTATTCTTGGTCATGGCTGTCCCTTGTGGAATACAGAGAGTTCAGGAAAAGTACTGAAGCTGAGAACAAAATCCCTGAGTGGCCCCAACAATCTTTTTTGATGTAAGGCAGGGAAGCTCAGCCCAGACTGGTGATTTCTGGTTTTTTACCCCCAACATATATCCTAACTGTCATGTAAAAAAAAAAGATGGATAGCTTCTCCTTGTTAATGTCTTTTTATTTCTGGGAGGGAGAATAATGAGTGTAGAATAGCATTGTCTATGCGGCAGTTCTAAAGCTGGAGCAGGGTGAGGTGGGTCTTGGAGTTGCTGGAAGAACCACTAGGCCACTGGGTCCACATTTTCAATCCACTGTATTCCCTCCAGTTAGTGACTGCCCTGAAGCCCCAGTCCTGCAGAAACACAATCGCTCCCACTTTTTGAAGGGCTAATCATTTACTTTTGTGCACCTTGTTTATCTTCTCTTTTCAACTATTAGGACTTCTCTTTCCTTCTATTAGAATTTCACCCTGAGGATGGAAAACAAAAAACATTTGGAAATAAAATTCAAATCTATTTTGTTTCTCGTTAAGGATTGATTTATTGAAGCAGTTTTGAAATCATTGGTAAAATGAATGTCAGTGCATTATATACTGTGAGTTTTTAATATCCATAATGTCCCTTTCCCATCCACTGCAAACAATTGCAAGTTGGCTATATGCTTGCAGAACATAAATGAAAAAAGGATAGCAAAGAATTTGGCTTTCCTCAAATGAAAGCTATTTTGATTTTGTTCACTACTGAAATTTGAACCAGTAGAACAGCTCAACTCAAAATTGAGTTTTGGGAATACAGTAATAGCTCTTGGTTAAATATGCACTTTTATCCCCATCTTAAATCTTTGACCAAAAATTTGCGTTGTTTTATAATTTTTTTGACTTTGTGTTACCACATTATGGCTGAATGACCTTGAAATTCCATTGGATTTTGTAAAAAAAAAAAAAAAAAATCAAATTTAAATAGTATCCAAAGTGTAACTTCAGTGTTATGCTTTGTATTGTTAACCCTCTAATCTTATTAAGAAAGATGCTCTGTCCTCCTCCCCGAAATAGGTTATTTTTTCATATGTGAAACAGGAGTTATTCCATGTTTCAAAACAGGAAAAATATTTCACAGAGATACTTGAAAAACTTTTCTCCATTCTGGGAATTAATGCTTCCATTTATTTAAAAAGAAGAAGAATGTAATTGGAGTCTTAATTTAAAAAATATATATGTAAAAGTGTACTTGCTATGAAATACTCAGTTTCTAAAACCGAAGAAAAAGGGACACAGCTTCTTTTAAAACTGTTGTTTCAGGCCATATCTGATGTCATAGAACTTCTGAAACATCACTCAATTCTGAATTTTATTTAAGAGCATTTTGTACTGCTGTCTTTGACTGTCATGGAAAATTCTGTAATTGAACAGTGTTTCTGGTTTTATTTTTAACTTTTTCATCTGTACCACAGTCAAATTAGCTACCATTTTCCCTGTTCCTTGAGCTTTCTGTAGATCAGTGGATGTTAGGTTTAAACTTCTGTTTTCTTTGATGAAGCTTTCAATAAAAAATGAAAATAAAATCAACCAAGCAGGGCTGTTGTGTTTTTCTTCAAGCTTAGTGGAAGGAACAGTGTCTATATTTAATTGGCTTCCTACAAAATTTATCCAAAAAAAGAACCCTCCCTGGTAACAAAATGTGAGAGAAGAGGGACCATTGTGCTCATGCAAAGGAGCCTGTTTAGGAGTTTTGGAGGTGTGGACCACTTAGGTCTCCCTGGGACCTCATACATTATTTCTCACTTTTATGCGTAAGAATTCAGAGATCATCAGCTTCTAACTCTAACACATGCCCAACATCTACCAATAATGCTTTCTTTAAAGGGATACTGACAAAGAGAATGTTTAGCTGCAGTCCAAAATTAGTAAAGTGAAAAATAATATATCTCAGACTTAATCTCACAGAGTTTTATTATTTCTGGTTTTTTTTATAAAGGAGCATTATTTTCAATAATAATGAAAATCTCTCTCAGCTATCAAAAGGCCATCTTTTTGTTTAAATCCTTAGACACAGAGGGAGCAGTCTTCTCCCCTGGGTTCTTTCTCCTGCCTCTAGGAAGCTACAGGTTACCACTGTGACAAAGTAGTCACCTGGTGGAACTGCTGTGTGGATCTCCAGTGGATTCCAAATCCAAATCCTGGATTTGGAACAGAAGCATAATGTGAGGGATGGCTATAATAGCAAAGGCCACCACTACCTGAGCTGAGCCTTCGCCATGTTGCAGAAACGGCCAGGGGCCCCCACACTTGAGTTCACACAACTTCGCCCACATGCTCTCAGGTCAGTACTGCCATGGCTCCATTTTCCAGATGAGGCTTGGAAAGTGGGCAACCCAGCCACGCACCTACATCTTTAAAAGGCTAGAGTATGCTTTTAAAAACAGCATCAAACTCTCAACCCCTGTGGGACTTCCCTGGTGGTCCAGTGGCTAGCACGCCGTGCTCCCAGTGCAGGGGGCCCGGGTTGGATCCCTCGTCAGGGAACTTGATCCCACATGCCGCAACTAAGAGGCCATGTGCCAAAACTAAAGGTCTTGTGTGCCACAACCGCGACCTGGCACAGCCAGGTAAACAGCTTTTGTAAAAACAGTTTAATTTTAACCTTTGGTTCTAAGTTATTTTCTTCCTCAGAGGCTTTGGGAAATGCCAATATGGAAGGCAACTCTTTTTTAGTTTTTTTGTTTTTGTTTTTTTCCAAAAGTTTGTCTCATTTGGCCTGAGATTCTGTGATTTCTATAGAAGAGGGTATTTGGACATTCATTCTAATCACCTTGGTCACAATTCACATTTTCTATCCCAGAAATAACTTTCTATTTCCATCATCTCTGTGATTTGTTCTGGAAGGAAAAGCCCTAGCTACCAGATAGATAGGCATGACTTTTCATTGACTATTTCACTGAACAGTATGCAGTCCATGGACACTCTGTAAATATTTTAATGTTACAAAGATAGAGTAGACACTTCTCATCAACAAGGATTTCATAGAATATGATATGACAACATTTTAGCATGAAATAAGATCAAGAGATTTTGAGAGCAATACACTTAACCCTTCCATGACTTGATGCAAAGTGGATGGAGAGACTACCTGGTCTGAATGCAATCATATCTTCTCTCATCCACATGCAGGATGGACCTTCCAGACCCTTCACTGCTGCCTCTCCCAACTTCATCCATTTCACAGAGAAGTCAGATATTTTACCATTGCCCTTTTTTCAAATCATCTGGGGGTATTTAACTTTTGACAGCAAGAAGGATGGAATATGCCGTTCCGAAATGGGTGGAACTCTAGTAGCAGCTGATAGTAGTGTAAATCCCACGTTGCCATTTCAACAATCTTCATAGCATCTTCACAAGGAGTAAATTCCATCTCAAGAAACCGCTCTCTTCACACATAACAAGAGTAGCTCCTGAAGATGGCAGAACAGAAGGGCATGACCACACCTCTTATGGAAACATCAACATCACAACTAACCAGTGAACAGCCAGCAGCAGCAGCAACAACAAAAACCCCACTGGAACCCGCCAGAAAAGACACCCCAAGTCCAAAGACAAAGAAGAAACTGCAGTGAGACAGTAGAAGGGGCACAATCATGATACAATCAAATCCCATAACCCCCAGCTGGGTGATCCACAAACTGGAAAAGAATTACATTGCAGAGGCTTTTCAAAAAGAGTGAAAGTTCTGAGCCCTACATCAGGCTTCCCAGGCTGTCTGGCAATGGAAAGAGGAGCCCTCAGAGAATCTGGCTTTGAAGGTCAGTGGGATTAGGTCACAGGACTGAGGAAAAGAGAAACTCTACTTTTGAAGGTCACACACAAGGTCTCATATACATCAGGAACCAGGCGGGAAAGCAAGTGGCTTCATAAGCACCTGGGCCTGGGTCAGACCTACCTGCTGGTATAGGAGGTTTTCTTGCAAGGTGGTGGTGGGGGGCGGCAGGCACAGCTGTGGCTCACTGTGGGGACAAAGACACAGGCTGCAGGAGTTCTGGGGTATTCTTAGTGGCATGAGCACTCCTGGAAGCCACCGTTTTCTCACCAAGATCAGACTCGTCCCAACAGCCTATAAGCTCCAATGCTGGGATGCCTCAGGCCAAACATCCAACCAGGGCAGAAACATAGCAGACAGGTTGCTTAAAGTCCTCATGAGCTCACAGCTGCCCACTAAACACAGCCCTTGACATAGCCCTGCCTACCAAAGGGACAAAACCCAGCTCCACTCACCAGTGGGGAGGAACTAGTCCTTCCCACCAGCAAGCTTGTACAAGTCTCTTAAACAGCTGCATCCACCATGGGGCAGAGAGCAGAAACAAGAACTACAACCCTGCAACCTAAGGAATGGAAATTGCAATCACTGAACGTTAGATGGCAGAGGAAAATGTCCGAGATGAAGGAAAAAGATAAAACCCCAGAAGAATAACTAAGGGAAGTGGAGATAGGCAATCTATCTGAAAAAGAATTCAGAATAATGGTAGTAAAGATGATCCAAAATCTCGGAAGAACAATGGAGGCACAGTTTCAGAAGATAAAAGAATTGCTTAACAAAGACCTAGAAGACCTGAAGAATAAAAAACAGATGAGCAATAAAATAACTGAAATTTAAAAATGTACTAAAGAGAATCAATAGCAGAATAAATGACACAAAAGAATGCAAAGTGAACTGGAGGACAGAATAGTGAAAATCACTGCCATGAAACAGAATAAAGGAAAAAATGATAAGAAGTGAGGAGCATCGAAGAGACCTTTGGGACATTAGCTACACCAGTGTTCATATTATATGGGTCCCAGAAGGAGAAGAGAGAGAGAAAAGACCGGAGAAAATATTTGAAGAGATAATTAGCTGAAAACGTTCCTAATGTAGGAAAGGAAATAGTCACCCAGTCCAGGAAACACAAAGAGTCCCAGGCAGAATAAATCCAAGGAGGAACACACAGAGACACACAGTAATCAAACTGATATAAATTAAAAGCAAAGAATAAAATATCAAAAGCAAAAGAGAAAAGCAAACAGTGGCATTCAAGGGAACTCCCATAACATTATTAGCTGATTTTTCAGGAGAAACTCTGCAGGCCAGAAGAGAGTGGCACAATATAATTAAAGTAATAAAACACACACACACACAACTGATATTCTACAAATATCATGTAACATGGCTAAAAGAATGATGAGATTTGATGCCAAATTTGAAGCCTGAGCTTGAATGCTCAGCTTAACCGTCACTTGCTGTTTCACCTTGCACTTTGATGTTAAGGAGACAGCTTCTTTCCTTAAACTTCATGAACCAACCTCTGCAGGCGTCTTCCTCACTTCTCTCAGCCTTCCTAGATTTGAAGAGGCTTAGGATCTGCCTCTGGATTAGATTTGGGCTTAGAGAATGTTGCATATTGCTTGGGGAATGTTGTTGATGGCTTGATCTTCTGTTTAGACCACTAAAACTTTCTCCATATCAGCAATAAGGTTGTTTTGCTTTCTTATCATTCCTGTGTTCCCCAAGTAGCACTTTTAACTTGCTTCAAGAACTTTTCCTTTGCATTTACAATTTGGCTAACTGCTTGGCCCAAGAGGCCTACCTTTCAGTCTGTTATGGCTTTCAACGAACCTTCTTCACTAAGCTTTATCATTTCTAGCTTTTGATTTAAAATGAGAGACATACAACTTTTTCTTTCACTGGTACTCTTAGAGGTTTTGTGTGATTATTAACTAGCCTAATTTTATTATTGTTCTGTGTCAGGGACTAGGGAAGCTCAAGAAAAGTTTGAGAGACGGGGAAACGGCTGGCTGGTGAAATAGTCAGAACACATGCAACATTTGAAGTTTACCATCTTGTATGGAAGGGTTTGTGCGTCCAAAAGAACTACAATAGTAACATCAAAGATCACTGATCTCAGATCACCATAACTAACATAATAATAATGAAAACATGGAATTCTTGTAAAAATTATTGTTAAACTGTGACACAGACACACTTTGAAAAAGTGGAGCTGATAAACTTGCTGTAATCAAGATTGCCAAAAATCTTCAATTTGTTATAAAAAAAAAAAACCCAAAACTCAATATATGTGAAGCACATTAATATATGTCCACAGCTCAAAACCTGAGAAGATATCACAGCTGAAGGTAGTACTGGGGTAAGTCAAGAGGAGAAAGTGGACAGTTAAGAGCATAGCAGTGGATGAGATGGCTCAGGAGAGGATGACTAATGAACATAAAGGTGGGCAAAGAAAGGCCAGTGGCCACACGCTCAAAGTCAGGGCAGACTAGAAGAATTCCAGTAAAGGAAGTGCAGAAGAAATTATGTGTAGCTAGACGGGAAAACAGCTAGGAAGACAATAAGAGAGAAATGAGTTTCAAGAGGACATAACACGGACTTCCCCCCAGGGGTTGGGACTCTGGATTTCCATCGCAGGAGGCTCAGGTTAGTTCCCTGCTCAGGGAAATAGCATCCTGAGCAGCCAAAAAAAAAAACAAAAAGTTCAACAAAAACCAAATTCATTAAATTAAAAAAGAAGAAGAGTCAGAATGATATTATTGAATACTGCAAGGTGAGTGGTGACTTTGAGAGGAAAGTCTTGCTTTTGTTGGCAATTTATCCTTAAGCTAATAATGACATTCATGGATCTCAACCACAAGTAGACCTTAATACAATATTCAGGCCTTAATGCATATTTAATGAGGATTAGTTTCCTAATTAATGGAGTAGCATATATAATGGAGATTAGTTTCCTCTATTAGAGTCCGTTTATAATTTTCTTTAAACAAAATCTTATGGATTACCTTTAATACCCTATATATGAAATAAAGACTGTCTTCAGATCCTTACTAATATCTCATTCTTAAAACAGTCATGAATGTAGAAGCAGCAGATGAATTGGCATTCAAGCCCAAACTTCAAATTTGGCATCAAATCCCATGACTCCTTTAGCTATGTTACATCACATTGGTAATAGCTACAAAGCAGAATAGCAACTGTGTGTGACTGTGTTTCTATGCCTGGGTAGCCAATGAATCTATTTGATCTCTGAGAATCACTCTGGATGTTACTGAAGGCAGGCAAGAGACTTTTGGCAGTAACTCTCTTTTATTGCATGTGTTAAGCTGAAATTTAGGTAATTTAGTATGAAGGCATGGCAAAATGAGTTTCCCACTCTGTGTTAAGTCTTCTAATGCTTTGTCTAAATGTTTAAAAATATGATGTTCTGGCAACATTGAATTCACTCAAAAACCCTCTAATAAAATGAATCCAGTCAAAAACAATTTTTAAAAGTTGTTGAGAGACTATGGTGTTTGCACTTTTAAGTGCAGAAATTCTGACAGAGTTTGGAGAGCAAAAAGAAGGAAAGTCCAGAGTAGGAAAAGGAATATTTCCACCTCTTTCTCTACTGTCTTTCTGGTTATGATATGCTTTCTCTGGTCATGATCCACTATGACAGTGAATGCTAAAATACTGGTATATATTGGTGTATGTCCCTTCTACTTTTTAAAAAATACTCATATATAACTTTTAAGATGTAATACTATTTTTCCAAGGTACATTTAAAGCAACATTTTGTACTCTATTTAGTTTTTTATACAAGTGCTCCTCAAATTATCTGTGGTAAAGAATCAAATTTTTCATTTTTAAAAAAATTTTCATCTTTTGCAAACAAGTACTTTTAAAAACACAAGAAAGGCTTCTTACTAGAAGAAATAAAATTAAAAGAACAGACAAAATGAAAATTCCAATGTTAAAGTTTTAATTCAACTGATATTAAATTACCCTCAAATTACTATGAAAGTTTTAAAATCCTGATTCTCACATTTTGTACTTATGATAGGTCAATAATAAACAACTTATCAAATGGTACATGTCCCCAGACCACACTCTGAGTAGCCTGATATTACAATATCATTTAGGACATTTTATGTACCCTAAACCATCGTTCATATATACCAAAATTTGGTCCACTGGTCACTTTTGCTGTATTTCCTTCTTACTGGACCTAGGTAGGGACGAATTTTGTAAACACAAGACTTTGAGGGAGCAGTTATCATCAGAGATGAACTCTACTATGTTGGAGATGTGCAAGGTATAAAATTTAGTTAGTAGAAATAAGATGAGTAAACGGCAGAAATTTGGACAAAGTGTCAAAGTAAATGACTGTTTCTGGAGAGACAACCAGAACTAGCTGGCAAACAGTGGAATGGTTTCCATTCTTCAAGCTTAGAAATGAGAAGAACCAAAAGCACAATTAGTCTATGACCAGGGGGAGTTCTCTCTCCCATAAAAGGTTCCACCATACCATTGTTTTCCAAACTGGGACACATGTAAAATGGGTAGAAAGCAGCATATTATTGTGTGGTACATAGATAAGTATGTTTCATTTTATGTGAAAAATCAAACTAAACATCAAAATTCTGAAATCATAGCTAGCATCACTTAAGGCCATGTAGTGAAGAGAGTTAAAAGAAAATAGTAACAGTACAGATGTCATGCAAATACAGTTCTATGGAAAACATTACATCTAGGGGAACTCTGAATTCAATGAAATTTAAGCTCCTATTCTGAACAAAAAATAGAATTACCATATGATCTAGCAATCCCATTCCAGGCATACATCCAAACAAAACTATAATTCATAAAGACACATGCACCTCTAAATTCATAGTATCAGTATTCACCATAGCCAAGATGTGGAAACAACCTAAATGTACATGCACAGGTGAATGGATAAAGAAGATGTGGTACCTACAATGGAATACTACTAATTATAGTAAAATAACGTCATTTTCAGGATCACGTATGCAATTAGAGATTACCATACCAAGTGATATAAGTCAGAAAGAGAAAGACAAGTACCATATGAAATCACTTATACGTAGAACCTAAAATATATACAAATGAACCTATCTGTGAAACAGAAACAGAATCACAGACGTAGAGAACAGACTGGTGATTGTCTAGGGGCAGGGGTGGAGTAGGAGGTTGGGAGTAGCAGATGTAGCTTTTATATACAGGAGGGATAAGCAACAGGCCCTACTGTATGGCACAGAGAACCATATTCAATATCTTATGATAAACCATAATGGAAAAGGATATTTTTTAAAGGAATTTACACATGTATAACCAAATCACTTTGTTGCATGGAAGTAATTAACAGAACACTGTAAATCGACTATACTTCAGTAAAAAAAAAAAAAAAAAAAAAAAAAAAAAAAAGATTCTGCGTTTTTTCAACTGTTTTGGAGCATAATGTATACCACAGATGAATGCTGGGCAGTGGGAAAATGAGTGTAAACACAAAAGAGAGAACTTGGTTCTGGTTACTATTGTTGTAAAACAAATCACCTTAAAATGAGTGGCCTAGAGCAACCACTGTACTACGTACGTGTCACAGTCACGTGGGTTAGGAATTCAGCAAGCCAGCAGGGATGGCTTGTCTTGCCCTCCCATTGTCTGGAGCCCCAGTTGGGAAGATTCCAAGCACCTGGGCCAAGAGGATTTGAAGACCGGAAACGACCACCAGGCACTGTTGAGAAAACACACGTCTATACATTGCTCAGTGGGTCTAGACTGGGGCGTGGGTCCAGGATAGCCAGAGACACTTACGTCAATGCTGCTGGTCCCAGGGCTACACTGTGAGGCGCCAGTACACAGACACAATATATTTGGGCTTCTCATTCATGAGAAGAACTTTTTAAAAACCCCGAATTATAACTGGCTTTACATAGTGTTTTTCCACACACAGACTGGTTCAAATAACTGCTATCCGTCAATTCAAATAAAGTCAATTTATGATCAAGTGGAAACTTTCCAGTCTTTTCCTAGAAACACAAGATTGGCAATATCAAGAGAGATTGTGAGGAGATGTAGGGCGACGTTAATGAGAAGTGGCAAGATAACTATAATGTTTACCAATATTTGATGTATAGTTTCAAGTTTGGAAGGCTAATGTCCCTGATCTATGTTTTCTCCTTACACACAGGCCAGCATGTTCTTAACCTCAGAACAAACCAAATGTTTAGAGCAGCCAACCACACACAGACACTCAGGCACACACTGAAGTCAATCTACTTTGAGCCAGCAGCATCCCCAAAAGTGTGCGAAGAAACCAGCTAGATATTTCTATCAGAGTCCCAGCCCTGGGCTAATTTTCCAGCTAACTCTGAGGGGAAAGGAAAAGCCAACAGTATGTAATTAAAGAACCCTATGATTTACACATTAACAAGCAAGGCAATGCAACCCACAGAGGGGAGAAGAAAATTGTGGCCAGCTAATAAGTGTCAGTACTTATTAAGGCTAAAGGAACAACCTATGAAACAAATCTAATCCTTTCCCAAATGGTGCGGGGCAATTATATTTGGCATGAGTTCCATAGGGAAAATGCAGCTTTAGAAATACAAAGAACTGAGAAATGAGAGGAAGAGGGCCAGCTGAAGATACAAGGAAAACATTTATCAGATATATCACAGGCAAGGGAAAGGACAATGGTGAGAAAAAGGAGACTTTGGGGGCCATGGGGAAAAGGGGGCGGGGAATGAAATATGCCTTTTTAACCTCAGCGTTCATTCCAGAAGATGACAGGAAAATTTAAATTTCAAAGTCATTCACAAGAACTCAGAGAATAACCTTGATGGAAGATTTCTAGCAGTACTACAGAGACCTTTAATGCCCCAAATCAAAAGAAACAGATTTGAACAGTCCCTTGAAGAATGTATTTCTTTCCTGATGATAACTTTGTTAAGCACTTTTCACTAGAAATGATGAAACAAATATTATTTCTGCCTTCAAGAAGTTTCCATGAAGTGGAAAGTCTAGACACACTTGAACACACACTCCAGCAGTCGTGTATACAAAAGTCCTTTTCTCATTGAGTTCTCTTGAGTTTAGATTCCAAATGCTCTACTTAGGAAAAGGAAGGATGATCCTGGGCAAGATGCTGCTCCCCCTTGAACACTGGTTATTGGTCTTTAAAATGGAAATGTTAGTGTCTCTATATAACTCAAGGCTGTTGGGAGAATTAAATATGAGAATGCCCACATCATAAATATATAATCCTGCAGAAGGTAAGGACAATGTCGGTGACATTCAGGTGGTCCCTGTGCTTTCCTAGCTTCTCCTCTTCCACTCTCTTTACCCCTTAGTTGCAAAATTATTGAGCAACAACAACGAGGAATAACATGCCTGGGCTTGAAGAGCTCACAGTAGAGAAGAAGAAACAGAACTGAACAACATTTCAGGGCAGTGCACTGAGTTCTGTGTCAAGGTGAGTCCAAGCTACTGGAGGAGAATCAAGGGTAATATTCTTGATTCTGAGCAAGGAAATGCAGTGTAAAAGCTCATGGTGACAGAAGCATTCAAGAAGGGCTGCCTAGAGGCAGGGGCAGTCCTGATAAGTTTAGCACCTCCAAAAGGGCCTAGTCTTATTCATTGTCTCACCCCCAGTTTCTAGCATATGCTTGGTATGTAGTTCAGAGTTAATAAGTTGGAGAATAAATGGATAAATGAAGGCAGAGGGCAAGGACAGAGAGAAAACTGAATTCTTAAGGACAATATTACAAATCATGGGCTGAGCATCAGAATAACTACAACTACAGGAGATTCTAACACCATGTTTTAGGGTTGGGGTAAGGGACAATACTTTTTAATAAATCTTCACAAACAATTCTGTTATCCATGCTTGAAAGGGATGATGCTATGTGTTGAGGACCAGCAACACAAGATATCTTGTTATCAACAGATAATCAAGAATTAAGCAAGGAAGAGGCAAGATGGTAGGGTAGAAGAACATAGCTCACCCCTTCTTATAGAAACACCAAAATCAGAACTAACTGCTGAATAATCATCACCACCACCAGAACATTGAAACCTATCAAAAACGATGCCCATATCCAAGACGAAGAAGAAGGCACAAGGAGACACTACTAGGGGTGCTGCTGCTGCTGCTGCTGCTAAGGCGCTTCAGTCGTGTCTGACTCTGTGCGACCCCAGAGACGGCAGCCCACCAGGTTCTGCCGTCCCTGGGATTCTCCAGGCAAGAACACTGGAGTGGGTTGCCATTTCCTTCTCCAATGCAGGAAAGTGAAAAGTGAAAGTGAAGTCGCTTAGTCGTGTCTGACTCTTAGCGACCCCATGGCCTGCAGCCTACCAGGCTCCTCCGCCCATGGGACTTTCCAGGCAAGAGTACTAGAGTGGGGTGCCATTATTAAATCAAATCCCATGCATGCCATGTGAACAACCAACAAACTGGAGAGCAACAGAACCACACAAGTTCTCCCACAGGAGTGAGAGTTCTAAGCCCCACACTGAGCTCCCCAGCCTAAAGGTCTGGCAATGGGAGGAGGCCCTCCATAGAGACTGGCTTTGAAGGCCAGCAAGGTTTGATTGCAGGAATTCCACAGGCCTTGGGGAAACAGAAACTCAAATCTTGGAGGATGCCATAAGGTCTTGTGCACAACAGGGCCCGGGGGTAAAAGCAGTGGCCTCATAAGAAACAGCTGAACTTACCTGTTAGTGTTAGAGGGTCTCCTATGGAGGTGGAGGGCAACTGCGGCTTACTACAGGGACAAAGACACTGGCGGGGTGGTTCTGGTGAGTGTACATTGGCATAGACTCTATAGGAGGCTGCCATTTTCCTACCAAGACCTGGCCCCACACAAAAGCCTGTAGATTCCAGCACTGGGACACTTCAGGCCAAACAACCAATAGAGCAGGAACACAGCCCTGCTCTCCAGAGACAGGTTGCTTAAAGTCTTTCTCAGTTCATAGCCATCTCTAAATACACTGCTTGCCATGGCTCTGCCCGCCAGAGGGACAAGATCCAGCTCCACACACTAGCGGGAAAACGACAGTCCCTTCTAGCAGGAAGCCTCATCCACCAGGGGGCAGACAGCAGAAGCCAGAAGAGCTACAACCCTGCAGCCAGTGGAGCAGAAACTGCAACCACAGAAAGTTACACACAATGAGGTAGCAGAGAAACATGTCCTAGATGAAGGAACAAGATAAAACCCCAGAAGAATAACTAAAGTGGAGATAGATACTCTACTTGAAAAAGAATTAGAGTAATGATAGTAAAGATGATCTATGATATTGGAAAAAGAATGGAGGGACAGATCAAGAATATATAAGAAATGTTTAACAAAGACTGAGAAGAACTAAAGAACAAACAGAGATGAACAATACCTAAAATTTAAAAATAAAAATCACTAGAAGGCATCAATAGAAGAATAAGTGAGGCAGAAGAATGAAAAAGTGAGCTACAAGACAAAACGGTGGAAATTACTACCTAAAACACAATAAGGAAAAAAGAATGAAGTGAAATAAAGGGAGTTTAAGAGACCACTGGAACAACTTTAAATGTGACAACATTTGCATTATAGGAGTATCAGAAGGAAAAAAGAAGAAGAAAGGACTTGAAAAACTATTTGAAGAGATAATAGCTGAAAACTTCCTTAACATGATAAATTAAACAGTCACCCAAGTCCAGGAAGCACAGAGAGTCACAGGCAGGCTAAATGCAACGAAGAATATGCCAAAACACATAATAAACACATTGACAAAAATTAAAAGTAAAGAAAAATATTAAAAGTAACAAGAGAAAAGCAACAAATAATGTACAAGGGAATTCCCATAAGGTTATCTGCCGGGAGCCAGCGTGAGGAACTCCACCCGTGGCAAAGATTATGAGGAAGGAGGCTCGGCATACGCAAAGGTGGGATCGAGCCTCAGGAGTCCCCCTGGAAATTCTCGAGCACCTACCCCCAAAACCAGAGTCTGCCTACTTTACTGCTTTGTGCTCTCACCTACACCTCTGACTTTACGGGGGGCTGTCCCCCACCACCTCTCTCTGAAAAAGAGTTAACTTACAGCTCCAGTTGATAAAGTTCCTGGGCGTGACAAGAGTGTTTCAACCTACAAACTCCTTTGGAAGTCCTCTAGCCTGCCTGAACAGGTTCTTCCGGCCACATGTGATTGTTCACAGCCTCCCAGCAGTGAGAGGCATGAGATATTCTAAAGTATCTAAATACAGATTCCTTTGAGCAGTTAAAAGATTGATTAGAAACTGTATTGGTGAAGGGTTTTTCACTTGTTGGGCCAATGTTTGCTGCTAAGTTTCCATATCCCTTACCTACTGTGTCCCTGGGAGTGTATTGATTAATATAATTGGTGTATAGGAATGTAAGTAGTAGCTTTAATGTTTGTAACCTTGGACCCTTGAGTTAATTATTTTCTTGTTATAGCCCACCACACCTTTGCCCTATAGGAATGCTACTTTATCTAACGCTTTCAGAGGGTGGCGCCTGACTTTAGAATAATCACTTTTAGAGAAAAATAAGTTTTCTGAAGAAAGGGTCATAAAATGCTAACAAGCCTCCTGGCCAGAAGATGATGCTAATCACCTAAACTTTTACATATGATAAGTTTGAAAGCCTGGCTTACTGCATGACTCTACCCTTTCCCCCATTATCCTCTCTGCATAACTTAAGGTATAAAAACTACTTTGGAAAATAAAGTGTGGGCCTTGTTCACCGAAGCTTGGTCTCCCCATGTCGTTCTTTCTCTCACCTTCTGGCTGAATTCCCATCTGGAGCGTGGAGGCTCGTCAAGCTTACTAATTTTGCCTGGGCTTCTAAGATCTGACCGGGGAGGCCTTAGTGTCTCCTCTCCTTCAGGATAACGGGAGGACACCTGCGGCCTACATAGGTGACGTAAATTCCTCGTCTTGGAATTGTATTAGCTTTCCACGTAAACCAAGTTATTCAGCCTCTTTTCTCTGCTGAATTTTCCCACTGAGCTATCCTTATTCTATTACTCTTTATATCTCTAATTAATATTTAATTAAAGCTATTGTATCCAGTTCACCGACGCCATCCCCGCTTCGAATTCCCTGGATCCTGCCGGGGCTGGACCCCAGCAGTCATCATCTAATTTCTCAGCAGAATCTCTGCAGGTCAGAAGGGACTGGCATAATATATTTAAAATGAAGAAAGGGATGAACTTACAACCAATAATACTCTGCCCATCAAGGCTCTTGTTCAGATTTGATGGAGAAATCAAAAGCTTTACAGACAAGCAAAAGCTAAGAGAATTCAGCACCACTTTGAAACAAATGTTAAAGGAACTTCTCTAAGTGGAATAGAAAAGGCTTTGTAACTACAAACAAGCAAATTACGGATGGGAAAATTTACCAGTAAAGGTAAATACACAGTAAAAGTAGGAAATCATCTGCACACAATTATGATATCAAAACCAGAAATTGTGAGAAGAGGCAAGTACAAATGCAGGATATCAGAAATGCATTTGAAATTAAAAGACCAGCAACTGAAAACAATCTTCTCTGTATATATAATGCTATAGCAAAACCTCATGGGAACCACAAATTGAAAATCTGCAATAGATACAAACACAAAAAAGAACAATGAATCCAAACAGAACACTAAAGTTAGTCATCAAACCAAAAAAGAAGAGAATAAAAGAGGAAGGGAAAAAGAAACATCTACAAAACCAAATCTAAAACAATTGACCAATAGCAATAAGAACATACATATTGATAATTACATTAAATGTAAATGGAGTAAATGCTCCAACCAAAGACCTAGATTGGATGAATGGATACAAAAACAAGACACATACATATGCCATCTATAAGAAACCCATTTCAGACCAAAGGACACATACTAAATGAAAGTGGGGGGATGGAAAAATATATTCCATTCAAATGGAAATTGAAAGTAGGAGTAGCAATATTCATACAGACATAATGGACTTTAAAATAAAGACTCTTACAAGAGACAAGGAAGGACACTACAAAATGTCAAGGATCAATCCAAGGAAAAGATATCAAAGATATTAAAGATACCAAAGATATTAAAGTTGTAAACATTTATGCCCCCAACATAGGAGCATCTCAATATAAAAGGCAAATACTACTAACAGTAAAAGGAGAAATAAATACCAAAACACAATAATAGTGAGAGACTTTCAGTTCAGTTCAGTTCAGTCGCTCAGTCATGTCCGACTCTTTGCGACCCCATGAATCGCAGCACGCCAGGCCTCCCTGTCCATCACCAACTCCCGGAGTTCACTCAGACTCACGTCCATCAAGTCAGTGATGCCATCCAGCCCTCTCATCCTCTGTCGTCCCCTTCTCCTCCTGCCCCCAATCCCTCTCAGCATCAGAGTCTTTTCCAATGAGTCAACTCTTCCCATGAGGTGGCCAAAGTACTGGAGTTTCAGCTTTAGCATCATTCCTTCCAAAGAAATCCCAGGACTGATCTCCTTCAGAAAGGACTGGCTGGATCTCCTTGCAGTCCAAGGGACTCTCAAGAGTCTTCTCCAACACCACAGTTCAAAAGCATCAATTCTTTGGCGCTCAGCCTTCTTCACAGTCCAACTCTCACATCCATACATGACCACAGGAAAAACCATAGCCTTGACTAGATGAACATTTGTTGGCAAATTGATGTCTCTGCTTTTGAATATGCTATCCAGGTTGGTCATAACTTTCCTTCCACGGAGTAAGCGTCTTTTAATTTCATGGGTGCAGTCACCATCTGTAGTGATTTTGGAGCCCAAAAAAATAAAATCTGACCATACCCCACTTATACCAATGGACAGATCAGATAATCAACCAGGAAGTACAGTCCTTAAATGACACATTAGACCAGATAGACTTAATTGATATTTATAAAGCATTTCATCCAAAAGCAGCAGAATACACATTCTTCTCAAGTGCACATGGAACATTCTCCAGGATCAACCACATTCTGGGTCACAAACCAAGCCTTGTAAATTTAAGAAAATTGAACTCATATTAAGCATCTTTTCTGACCACAAGCCTGTGAGATTAGAAATCAACTACAAGAAAAAGTAAAAACAGTAAAAGCCACAAACACATGAAGGCTAAACAATATGCAATTAAACAACCGATGGATCACCGAAAAAATCAAAGGGGAAAGCAAAAAATACCTACAGACAAATGACAATGAAAACAAGTTTATAGTGAGAACCCAAAACCTACAGCACACAGCAGAAGCAGTTGAAAGGGAACTTTGTAGTGATACAAGCTAACCTCAGAAAACAAGAAAAATCTCAAATAAACTACCTAACCTTACATCTAAAGAAAGAACAAACAAAACCCAAAGGTAGTAGAAGAAATCATAAAGATCAGAGCAGAAATAAATGAAATAGAGATGCAGAAGACAATAGAAAAGATTAATGAAATGAAAACTTGGTTCTTTGTAAAGATAAACAAAATTAATAAACCTTTAGCCAAACTCATCAACAAAATACAGAAAAGAGTTCCAATCAACAAAATTACAAATGAAAAGGAAGAAGTTACAGCATACACCACAGAAACACAAAGAATAATGAGACTATTACAAGCAACTTATATGCCAATCAAATGGACAATCTGGAATAAATGAACAAATTCTTAGAAAGTTACAATATCTTAAGACTATACCAGGAAGAAATAGGAAATATAAATAGACCAATCACAAGTCCTGAAAATGAAACTGTGATTTTAAAACTTCAAACAAATAAAATTTCAGGACCAGATAGCTTTACAGGCAAACACTATGAAATGTTTAGAGAAGAAATAACACTGATCCTTCTGAAACAACTCACAAAAATCACAGAGAAAGGAGCAATCTCAAACTTATGACAGGTCCCTGTCACCCTGATACCAAAACCAGTAAAAGATACCACAAAAAAGGAAAATTACAAGCCAATATCATTGATGAACATAGATGAAAAGACCCTCAACAAAATACTAGCAAGTCAAATCCAATTTTTCCAATCTTAAGAAAGAAAAATAGAGCTGGAGGAAGCAGGCTCCCTCACTTCAGACTATACTACAAAGATGCAGTCATCAAAACAGCATGGTACTGGCATAAAAACAGAAACATAGATCAATGGAACAGTATAGAAAGTCTGGAAATAAGCCCACAATGGTCAACTAATCTACAACAAAGGATGCAAGATTATACAATGGAATAAAGGCAATTTCTTAACTAAATGAGGCTTGGAAAACTGGACACCTACATGTAAACAAATGAAATTTAAACATCCTTTAATACCATACTTAAAAATAAAATAGATTAAAGACCTAAATGTAAGAACATATACTATAAAACTCAAGAGGGAAATATAGGCAGGACACTCCCTGACATAAATCACAGCTATATCTTTTTTGATCTGTCTCATAGAGTAATGACAATGAAAATAAACAAATGGCCTAATTAAACTTAAAAGCTTTTGCATACCAAAAGAAACCATAAACAAGTTGAAAAGACAACCCACAGAATGGGAGAAAATACTTGGGAACAATGTGACCAACAAGAGATTAATCTTCAAAATTTACAAAGAACTCGTGTGATTCAATATCAAAAAAACAAAAAAAAAAAAACAAAAAATAGGCAGAAGATCTAAATAGACATTTCTCCAAAAGAGACATACAGATGGCCAAAAAGCACATGAAAAGACAGTCAACATTTCTAATTATTAGAGAAATGTAAATCAAAACTGAAATGAGATATCACCTCATACCAGTCAATACGCCCATCATCAAAAAGTCCACAAATAGTAGATGGTAGAGAGGATGTGAAGTGAAGGGATCCCTCCTACACCATTGGTGGGAGTGTAAAGTGCTACAGTCACTGCGGTGAACAGACTGAATGTTCCATAAGAATGAAAACCAGAGCTACCCTATGATCCAGCAATCACTCCTGGGTATATATCCAGAGAAAATCATGGTTTGAAAGGATACAAGCACCCCAGTGTTCACTGAAGCACTGTTCACAATAGCCAAGACATGGAAGCAACCTAAATGTCCATCTGTAGATGAATGGATAAAAAAGATATGGTACATATATATGATGAAATATTACTCAGCCATTAAATAGAATGATGTAATGCCATTTACAATCAGGATGGACCTGGAGATTATCCTAGTAAAGTGAAGTAATCCAGACAAAGACGAACAGCATATGATATCATTTATATAGAGAATATTTTAAAAATGATACAAATGTACTTATTTACAAAACAGAAACAAACTCACAGACTTACAGAACCAACTTATGGTTGCCAGGGTAGAAGGGCGGGGGAAGGGACAGACTGGGAGTTCAGAACTGACAAGTACACACTGCTATATTTAAAACAGAAAAGCAACAGGGACCTGCTGTACAGCACAGGGAACTCTGCTCAATACTCTATACTAACCTAAATGAGGCAAGAATTTGAAAGAGAATAGATACACGTAACCCCTTCAAGGATCACAGCCTTGCCATGGCAAAGGGGCTTGTGTAACTCAATGTAGCTATGAGCCATGCCATGCAGAGCCACCCAAGATAAATGGGTGAAGAATACTGACAAAATGCAGTCCACTGGAGAAGGAAATGGCAACCCACTCCAGCATTCTTGCCTGGAGAACTCCACGGACAGTGTGAACAGGCAAAAAGATATGACACTGGAAGATGAGTCCCCCATGTTGGAAGGGGTCCTATATGCTACTGGGAAAGAGCAGAGGGCAATCACTAATATTGACAGAAAGAATGAAGTGGTCAGGCCAAAGTGAAAATGATGCTCAGTTGTGGATGTGTCTGGTGGTGAAAGTAAAGTTAGATGATACAAAGAACAACATTGCATAGGAACCTGGAATGTTAGTTCTATGAATCAAGATACACTGGACGTGGTCAAGCAGGAGATGGCAAGAGTAAACATCAACATTTTAGGAAACAGTGAACTCAAATGGATGGGAATGGGTGTATTTAATTTAGAAGACCATTATATCTACTACTGTGGACAAGAATCCCTTAGAAGGAATGTAACAGCCCTAACAGTCAACAAAGGAGTCTGAAATGCTATTACTTGGATGCAACCTCAAAAATGACAGAATGATCTCAGTTTGTTTCCAAGGCAACCATTCAAATCACAGTACTCCAAGTCTATGCCCCAACCACTGATGCTGAAGAAGCTGTAGCTGACCAGTTCTGAGAAGACTTAAAGACTTTCTAGACCTAACACCAAAACACTATGTCCTTTTCATTATAAGGGGTTGGAATGCAAAAGTAGGAAGTCAAGGGAGTGAAAGTCACTCAGTCACGTCCGACTCTTTGTGACCCCATGTACTATACAGTCCATGGAATTCTCCAGGCCAGAATATTGGTGTGGGTAGCCTTTCCCTTCTCCAGGGCATCTTCCTGACCCAGGGATCTAACCCAGGTCTCCCACATTGCAGGTGGATTCTTTACCAGCTGAGCTACAAGGGAAGTCCAAGAATACC
This sequence comes from Bos mutus, assembly GCF_027580195.1. Classification (NCBI taxonomy): domain Eukaryota; kingdom Metazoa; phylum Chordata; class Mammalia; order Artiodactyla; family Bovidae; genus Bos; species Bos mutus. The sequence continues at coordinate 4,923,544 of NC_091638.1, forward strand.
GGAGTGGGTAGCCTATCCCTTCTCCAGGGGATCTTCCCGACCCAGGAATTGAACCAGGGTCTCCTGCATTGCAGGCGGATTCTTTACCAACTGAGTTATAAGAAAGTCAAGAGATACCCAGAATAATAGGCAAGTTTGGCCTTGGAGTACAAAATGAAGCAACATTAACAAAGTGTTGTCAAGAGAACACGCGGGACATATCAAACACCCTTTTTCAACAACCAAAGACATGACTGCACATGGACATCACCAGATGGTCAATATCACGATCAGACTGATTATGTTGTTTGCAGCCAAAGATGGAGGAGCTCTATTAACTCAGCAAAAACAAAACTTGGATCTGACTGTGGCTCATATCATCAGCTCCTTACTCAAAAATACAGGCTTAAATTGAAGAAAGTAGAGAAAACCACCAGGCCTTTCATGTATGAGCTAAATCAAATTCCTTATGATTATTCAGTGGTGGTGACAAATACATTCAAGGGTTTAGATCTGGCAGACAGAGTGCCTGAAGAACTTATGGACGGAGCTTCATAACTTTGTATATAGGAGGCAGTGATCAAAACCATCCCAAAGAAAAAGAAATGCAAGAAGGCAAAGTGGTGGTCTGTGGAGGCTTTACAAATAGCTGAGGAAAGAAGAGAAGTGAAGGGCAATGAAGAAAGGAAAAGACACACCAAACTGAATGCAGAGTTTCAGAGAATAGCAAGGAGAGATGAGAAGGCCTTCCTCAATGAACAATGCAAAGAAAAAGGAGAACAACAGAGTGGGAAAGACTAGAGATCTCATGCTGTATGATTCGACTTGTATGAGACACATAGATCAGCCAAAATCACAGACAGAGACAGTGAGATGGTGTCCAGGGGCGGGGAGAGGCTGAGGGTTTAGCTTTATCTGATGAAAACGTTATGGAGATGTGATGGGGGCATGATGCTACGAAATGTATTCACTAGCACTGAACTATATACTTAAAATAGTTCAGAGGGTAAATCTTATCTGTATTTTATGACAGTGATTTTAATTGAGATATAGAGGTTTACAACACAGTAATCCACAATTTTTAAAGCTTATACTCCATTTTTAGTTTTTATAATTATTGGCTATATTCCCTGCACTGTACAATATATCCTTGTAGCTTATTTATTTTATACACAGTAGTTAACCTTAACCTTCTAAGAGATAAGTAGTTATCTCTTAACCTTCTACCTCTCTATCTTGCCCCACCCCTTCCCTCTTAAAAATTTTTTCATTTATGTTTGGCTGGGCCATCCAGCTTGTGGGATCTTATCTCCTTGACCAGGGATCAAACCCAGGCCTAGCAGTGAAAGCACTGAGTCCTAACCACTAGACTGCCAGGGAATTCCCCTACACATGCTTCTAAAGAGTATAAGAAGGGCGGTTTACAGTTTGCAAAGATTATATCCGCATATAGTTATTATAATTATTGGCTATATACCCTGTGCTGTATTCTTACAGCTTATTTAGTTTGTACGCAGTAGTTTATACCTCTTAATCCCCGACTTCTATCTTGCTCCTCCCTCATTCCCTCCTTAAAAATATTTCTGAAGAAAGGAAGGGTTGGGGACAAGGATTTATGAATACTGCATAAATGTTATTTGTCACAATAACATAGGGAAAAAAAAAAAAAAAAAAAGGGGAAATTTGAATAAATGTCTTGATTGCTAATGAGTAACATATGGGAGACAAAGCACATTTAAATTTTGTAAACCAAAGAGCAGATTCTACAATTCTCCTGTGTTTCTATAAGAACCTTCATTTATAAACATGCTTCCTTTCATCTTCAAGCCCGGAGGGGAGGCCTCTCCCTCACAGCTTTGCCTTCCAGAAGCAGTACCTCCCAAGACCTTTGACTACTCACACTCTCAAGTCCTTTCCAATTGACCTGCCATGTATTGTATTTGGTGTGTATTTCTATGTAACAACTTATTCAAAACGTAATCACTTAAAACAACAAACGTGTATCACAATTGCCATTCAGGTGGGTCAAGGATACAAGAGTGGCTCACCTGGGTTATTCTGGTGCAGGGTCTTTCACGAAGCGGGAGTGGTGTCAGGGAGACCTGAGTTTTCCTGAAGCCTTGATTGCAGCTCATCAATGTGCCTTTGGCAGGAGTCTTCGCTTCTTTACAGGGCTGCCCGAGTGTCCTCCCAGCATGGCAGGTGGCCTCCCCATAGTGATCTGGGAGAGAAAGAGAGAGGCAGAGAAGAGGATGTTACCTTGACCTTGCTCTAAAACTATTGCTTTTCCTCTGTACCCTCCTCTTTCCTTTGTAAGAGGAAGTACTGCCCCTGAAGTACTTACATGTACATTGAAAGTTGTAAGTTCTATAAATCTCCTTAGGATGTTGTAATGATGGGTTATAATTTTGTTTTTTCTTTTCTAGATGATCTATATGGATTTTTGGAGGTAAAGCAGAATAATTCTTATTCAGGCAGCATAACTTAAAGGAAACAGGAAGTTCCCCCTAAAATAATCTTTAATGTGACAATGAATAAATTGGTACAAAACCAAAAGACTGATTCATGATTAAAATGACTCTGATCATCCACCATGGAGACAGGATTTCCATGACCGTATAATCAGACTATCTTGTTCCAAGAGAAAACCAGTGTTATAACCAAAGGGGCCAGCCAACATTATGACCAAAGAGTTCTCAGGTGATAACACAATGTGTAAGAGTGGAATCAGTTGTAAAATTGGAACATTTAGTGGCATAAGACTTCCTTGTGTGACCTGTGGTTAGCATGATGGCAGCCTGGCATGGTGCGCTCATGAGCAAGCTAAGACTATAGCCTGTTGAGTGAAACTGTAGCCTGCAGGCTAAGTAAAACTCAGCCTTCTCTGCACTGTGTTATACTGTCTCAAACATATGCACATTGGTTGGGGATATGCACATGCACCAGGATATAAACAAGGGAGATGGAGCCCGTGTCTGCCAGCATACACAGTCACCCTTGCAGAGAGAGGCTTATGCGTCTGCCTATTCAAATGCGCTCAGCCTGGTAGGTCTTATTGAAAGGAATCCTGGCAGACTGAGCAGTGCTCACACAGCAGTGTCAGCCCTGGGTGCCATATCTCACAGGGAGACACCTTCCTCAAGATCTTCACTGCTCTCAATCTCAAGTCGTTTGTCTAGACCCTTAAGACAATTTTGAATTTTTCTATCGATATTTTCTTAGTGATACTTTTGTTTAGGAAGCAACTGGTATTTTTTTGTTGTTGTTGTAGTATTGACTTCAAATATTTCCAAGTGTGTTTGGTCAAACTTCCTTATTACCATAAAATTTCAAAGACATCCTTTGCATTTCTAAGGTTATTTGGGATGTCATATTCTGCTGAATTGTTTCTGATCAACTTCAAAGATTTTAGAAAGCAGATAATTTTCTCTTAAGCTAGGCAGTATAATGGAGTATGTTTTCTTTAACTGTGTTTCAGGGGTGTCATTCTGTAAAGAAAAATATCGGGTTTTGAGTGAAGAAATGAGTATTGTGTTTTTCTAAAGCATGTCTTTGCTCCTGAAAATAAAAGTTTAAAAAGGAAAGAAAGAAAGGACTGTTAATTGGTGTGGAGATTCCTTAAAAAACTGGAAATAGAACTGCCATACGACCCAGCAATCCCACTGCTGGGCATACACACTGAGTAAACCAAAATTTAAAGAGACACGTGTACCCCAGTGTTCACTGCAGCACTGTTTACAATAGCCAGGACATGGAAGCAACCTAGATGTCCATCAGCAGACAAATGGACAAGAAAGCTGTGGTACATATACAAAATGGAATATTACTCACCCATTAAAAAGAATGCATTTGAATCAGTTCTAATGAGGTGGATAAAACTGGAGCCTGTTATACAGAGTGAAGTAAGTCAGAAAGAAAAACACCAATACAGTATACTAACACATATATATGGAATTTAGAAAGATGGTAACGATGACCCTATATGCTAGACAGCAAAAGAGACACAGATGTAAAGAACAGTCTTTTGGACTCTGTGGGAGAAGCGAGGGTGGGATGATTTGAGAGGGTAGCACTGAAACGTGTATATTATCATATGTGAAGCAGATCGCCGGTCCAGGCTTGATGCATGAGACAGGGTGCTCAGGGCTGGTGCACTGGGATGACCCTGAAGGATGAGATGGGAAGGGAGGTGGGAGGGGGCTTCAGGATGGGGAACACGGGTGTGCCCGTGGCTGATTCACATCGATGTTTGGCCAAAACCACTACAATATTGTAAAGTAATTAGCCTCCAATTAAAATAAATTAATTAAATTTTTTTTTTCAAAAAAGAAAGCACTGTTAATTGATAGACCCCAAACCGACAGTTATTGAGAACATGGGAAAACATGATGCAAATCGAGGTTGCAAACAGTAATGCACATGCTTCTGTTGTCATTGTTCTGTTTCCTCGAACATCATTTCCTAAGATTCCATTTAATTAAGCATTTCTTTTATTGGTAGTGATTTTATATAGTTGGTTAATGTACCAAAACAAATCATAAGGCTAAAATTTCAAACTGTGCTATTTGAGATTATGGGAATTATTTTCAATGAAATTTTAAAAAGGGGAGAGTATCTGAGCAAACTTTCTATGAAAGTCTCGAATTCTAGACAAATCAACATAGAAAAAGAAATGAGTATTCCAAAGTAAGGGACCTTCTGGACACTGGAGGAAGAAAGCAACAAAAAAAAACGGTTGCTTTCTAACTTCCAGCAGTCTTGCAAATCACAGGGCAACTGCATGAACTGAATCCAACTTTATTTGAAAACACACTTGATTTTAAGAACTAGGAATGACGATATTGATTTCTTTCCAGCAGAGGGCGCCATAGACTACGCTCCAGCAACGATGCCTGTCCTGGGCACATAAACACAGTCATCTCAAATGGGTCCTTTAAGTCAAGATGGCAAAATAGGAGGACATGGAGCACGCCTCAACTCACAAACATGTCGACAACACATCTACCAATGGAAAAATTCTCACAGAGCTTCTGCTGAACAGTAGCAAGGACATGGGATACTTGAAAGGACAAGAAAACCCCCTGCACAACCAGATGGGATGAAAGAAAAAGAATAGAGGAAACGAGATTGGCCCAACACCCGTGGTGGGAGCTGAAGAAGAAATGTTCCCACATCTGGGGAAGCCCCCTTGTAAGCTAGGATCAGCTAGGACAGAGGGCAGCTTCAGGGGCTTGGAGGAGAGCCCATCAACCAGTCTGTAACAGGCAGGTCGGAGTGAGATGTACACGGATGGCCCACGCCACAGTCATGTGTGCCCAAACCTGGGGCATGTGTCTCCTGGGCAGATGGGGGCCGGGTGCTGGAAGGTGGGGTGTGGAGAGTAGGCTAAGGGAGCGGACTGCTGTTGGCTCTGAGTGTGAGTGGGCAGGAGTGAGGAGTTCCACAACAGGGAATGCTCATGGAGTAAGTCGGAGCAGCCTCCCACTCACTTGCTGGCACTGTCTCTGTAGGCTAGGAGGGGCTCCTGCCTGCATGGGCATGCACACGCTGCCTGCCTCTGCCATCTCTACCCCACCCCCCGTCCACCACAGCCTCCACCCCCACCACCCTGGGTAGGCTTGTGTGCTGCAGGGCAGCCTCAAGAGCAAACACTTGTGGGTGACCCTAGGGGCTGTGCAACAGAGGAGGAAGAGCTGAAATCTCTCCTCATGGCTGTGTCAACTGTGGATTTACACCCTTACTCCCAGCTTTGTAAACACAGCACCCATGGAGCATCTAAACAGGAAAAAATTACCCGTGCAGCTGAGACAGGTCTGGTTTTGTCCGCTGTGGGCTTTATGAGCACATAAATGGAGATTGGGCCAGGCTGGAGTCAGAGCTGCCTCCACAGGGCCCCGAGCAGGTTCAGGTACACAATCACCATGGTCCTAGGACCTGACCTTAGTGGATCTATGCTGCTAGCCTGCTGAAAACACCACCTCAGAGACACCAGGGCCAACTGCCGGCATATCTGCAGCTAAGGTAGGCTCAAATGAAGTGCCAACAGCAGTGTACTCTGTGAGCCGGCACATCAGCTGGAAAGTGACCCAACAGAGCACACTCAGAGGCGAACAACCAGAGAAGGGACACTCAGCGTCTTCTTTCCAAGTGACAGTGCTCCAAGCATGCTTACTGCATACCACGGGTCAGAAACAGCTAAGAAATGGATCTGGGGGCTTCCACACTTAGGGAGCAGCTCCATCCCCGACAGGGTAATGACAACCACAGAGCAAAGGGGAGGGAGGTCCTATTCAACACCCAATACAGGCTCTGGTCACCACAGCACCAGTCACACCTCTTATCAGAGGGGATTACAGCCATCATATAGAGGAGAGAGGCGGCGGTCATCTATACTATAAAGAGCCCTCACACCAAAAAAATATTAAACCCACGCAGGCTGCACAGGGGCGTTCCAACATAAAAAGAGCCCTCCAAGAGAGTCTGCGGCTCTGGTATCAGGAAGAAGAACCTCAGAGCATTTAGCTATGAAAGGGGATTGGGTTCAGGAGGTCTCAAGGCTGGGGGGCAGGGCAGAGAGTCTCCATTCTTGGGGGGCACACACACAAGGTCTCACATGCATTGGAAATCAGCACAATGAATTCCCTTCATTACAAACCTGGGTTAGACCTACCTAGGTTTTTGGAGGGTTTCCTAGGAAGGCGAGGGTTTGCTATAGCTCACTGTGAGGGCAAGGATACTGGTAGCAGATGTCACAGGGAATATTGATCAGCATGAACTCTTCCAGAGCCCCCATATCAGCTCAAGACCTGGACCCGCCCAACAGCCCAAAGACTCCAGGGCTAGAAAGCCTCAGACCAAACAACCAATAAATTACGAACACAGCCCCACCCATGAAAAGACAGGCTGCCTAAAGTCGGACTGAGCTCACAGCCACCTCACAACATACCCCTTGACATGACCCTGTCCATCAGAGGAACAAGACCCCAGCTCCAGCCACCAGAGGGCAGCACCAGTTCTCCCACCATAGAGCTGGCAAAAGCTGCTCGATAGCCTGTTCCACCAGGGCACAGACAGCAGAAGCAAGAACTACAGTCCAGCAGCCTGCAAAACGGAAGCTGCAATCACAGAAAGACAAAAAGGGATGGCAGAGGAATGAAGGAGCAAGATAAAACCTCCATCTGAAAAGGATTCAGAGTAATGATAGTAAGGATGATCCAAAATCTCAGAAAAAGAATGGAGGCATAGACCAAGAAGATACAATAAATTTGTAATAAAGAGATAGATTTTAAGAACTTAAGAGATGAATAGCACAATAACTGAAATGAAAATACACTAGAATGAATCAATAGCGGAATAACTGAGACAAAAGAATGAATAAGTGACCTGAAGACAGAGTGACAGAAATCACTGTCACAGACAAGAATAAAGAAAAAAATAGAAAAAAAAAAAAAAAAACAAGAAGGACAGTCGAAGAGACCTCTGGAGCAATATTAAAAACATCAACATTTGCATTATCCAGGTTCCAGAAGATGAAAAGAAAGGGAAAGGGCCTGAAAAAATTATAGCCAAGAACTTCCCTAACATGAGAAAGGAAACAGTCACCCATGTCCAGGAAGTGCAGAGAATTCCATACAAAATAAACCCAAGGAAGAACACACAGGCAAACACAGTAATCAAACTCACAAAAATTAAATGCAGAGAAAAATTATTAAAAAAACAACAATATCATACAAGGGAATCCCCATAAGGCTGATTTTTCAGGAGAAACTCTGCAGGCAGAATGGAGTGGCATGATATATTTAACACAATGAAAGGGGAAACCTACAATCAATACTCTACCCAGCAAGGCTCTAATTCAAATTTGATGGCAAAATCTAACACTTTACAGATAAGCAAAAGCTAAGAGAATTCAGCACCAGCAAATCAGTCTTTCAAAAAATGCTAAAGGAACTTCTCTAGGTGGAATAAAAGAGGCCACAATTAGAAATCAGAAAATCATAAATGGGAGGGCAAACATATAGTAAAAGTAGGAAACCATCTACACACAAATATGATATAAAAACCAGAAATTGTGAGAACAGGAGAGTACAAAGCAGGAAATGGGAATTGCATTTGAAATTAAGAGATCAGCAACAACAGATCACAGTGTGTATATACACTGAAGCTAAGGTTCCTTTAGTCATGTCTGACTCTTTGTGACCCCATGGACTGTAGCCCACCAGGCTCCTCTGTCCATGGGATTCTCCAGGAAAGAATACTGGAGAGGGTTGCCATGCCCTTCTCCAGATCTTTCCAACCCAGAGACCAAACCCAGGTCTCTTAGTCACCTGTGGTTCTTTACTACTAATGCCACCAGAAAGTGAAAAGTGAAAGCCGCTCAATTGTGTCCAACTCTTTGTGACCCCATGGACTGTCCATGGAATTCTCCAGGCCAGAATACTGGAGTGGGTAGCCTTTCCCTTCTCCAGGGGATCTTCCCAACCTAGGGATCGAACCCAGGTCTCCCGCATTGCAGGAGGATTCTTTACCAGCTGAGCCAGAAGGGAAACCCACTAACGCCACCTGGGAAATCCATATATATATAGACTGCTATATCATAACCTCGTGGGAACCTCAAATCAAGAAAATATGATATACACACACAAAAGAAAAAGCAGCACAGCACACCACTAAAGATAGACATCAAAACACAGAGAAGAGAACAAAACAAGGGAAGAAAGAAGACAGACAAAAACAAACTGAAAACAATTGAGAAAGGTGCCATAGGAACATACATGTCAATGATTACCTTACATGTAAATGGATTAAACGTTCCAATCAAAAGACACAGACTGATTGAATGAATATAAAAGCAAGACCTATAGATATGCTGTCTAAAAAAGAATCATGTCAAACTAGGAACAAATACAGACTGAAAGCGAGGGATAAAAGAAGGTATCCCATGCAAATAAAAATTGAAAGAATGCTGGTGTACCAATACTCACATCAGACAAAATAGACTTTAAAAAAGACTGTTATAAGAGACAAGGAAGGATACTACATAATGATCAAAGGATAAATCCAATAATAAGATATAAAACTTGTAAATATAATATATTCACCCAACAAGGAGCATCCCAATATATAAGACAAATGCTAACAGCCATAAAAACGGAAATTAGCACTAAAACACAATAATAGTAAGGGAATTTAACACACCATTTACATCAATGGAAAAAATCATCCAAGCAGAAAATCAATAAGGAAACACAGGTCCTAAATGACACTTTAGACCAGGTGGAATTAATTTATATTTATAGGGGATTTCATAGTGTTATGGGCTTCTTTGGTGGCTCAGATGGTAAAGAATCCACCTACAATGCGGGAGACCTGGGTTCAATTCCTGAGTTGGGTATACATGGAACACTTTCCAGGACAGATCATGTATTGGGCCACATATCAAACCTTGGTAAATTCAAGAAAATTGAAATCTCATCAAGCATCTTTTCTAACCACAACACTGTGAAAGTGAAATTGAAAGTCGCTCAGTTGTGCCCGACTCTTTGTGACCCCATGGACTATAGCCTGTCAGGCTCCCCTGTCTATGGAATTCTCCAGGCCAGAATACCAGAGTGGATAGCTGTTCCCTTCTCCAGGGGATCTTCCCAACTCAGGAACTGAACCCAGGTCTCCCATATCGTAGGCAGATTCTTTACCATCTGAGCCACCAGAGAAGCCCACAACACTATGAGATTATAAATAATACAGGAAAAAAAATGTAAAAATATAAACATGTGGACACTAAACAATATGTCACTAAACAAAAAATGGATCACCAGAGAAAATCAAAGATAAAATGAAAAAATACCTAGAGACAAATTAGAATTAAAACACAATGATCCAAAGTCTATGGGATGCAGCAAAAGCAGTTCTGAGAGGGAAGTTTAGAACACTACAATATTATCTGAGGAAATAAATGAACGAAAGTCTAAAACAAACTACCTAACCTTATACCTAAATCAACTAGAGAAAGAATAACAAAGAAAATCCCAAGTTAGTAGAAGGTAAGAAGTCATAAGGCTCAGAGCAGAAATAAATGAAATAGAGATGAACAAAAGAATAGCAAAGATCAAATAAACTAAAAGCTGTTTTTCTGAAAAGATAAACTATACTGATGAAACTCTAGCCAGATTCATCAAGAAGAGAAAAGGAGAGGGTTCAAATCAACACAATTAGAAATGAAAAAAGAGAAGTTAAAAAAAAATCACAGAAATACAAAGGATCATAAGAGATTACTATAAGCAACTATATACCAATAAAATTGACCACTTAGAAGAAACAGACAAATTCTTAAAAGGATACAATCTCCCAAGACTGAACCAGGTAAAAATAGGAAATATGAACAAATCAATCACAAGTACTAAAATTGTGATTAAAAAACTTACATCAAATGAAAGTCCAAGACCAGATTGGACTGGTTTCACAGGAGAATGCTATCAAACATTCAGAGAACAGTTGACATCTATCCTTCAGAAACTCTTCCTAAAAACTGCAGAGGAAGGAACACTCTCAAGCTCTTCCTACAAGGCCACCTGATAACAAAACCAAAGATACCACAAAAAAGAAAATGACAGGCCAATATCACTGATGAACACAGGTGCAAAAATTCTCAACAAAATATTAGCAAACCAAATTCAACGACGTGTTAAAGGATCATACACGTGATCAAGTGGGGTTTATCCCAAGGATGGAAGGAATCTTCAATATACACAAATCAAACACTATGATATACCACATTAACAAACTGAAGAATAAAAAACCATATGATCATCTCAATAATTACAGAAAACCTTTTGACAAAATTCAACATCCATTTATGATAACAACTCTCCAGAAAGTGGGCATAGAGGGAAACTACCCCAATACAATGAAGGTCATATATGACAAACCCACAGGTAACATCATTCTTAATGATGAAAAACTGAAAGTACTTCCTCTAAGATCAGGAGGAAGACAAGGCTATCCACTCTCACCACCCTTATTTTTATTTTATAGTTTTAGAAGTTTTAGCCATGGCAATCAGAGAAGAAAAATAAAATAAGTCAAAATTTGAAAAGAAGTAAAACTGTCAACTGTTTGCAGATGACATGATGCTATACATAGAAAATGCCAAAGATGCTACCAGATTGGAAGAATCAATATTGTCAAAATGTCTGTACCATCCAAGGCAATCTATAAAATTTCCAATGGCATTTTCACAGAACTAGAACACAAAGTTTTACAATTTGTATGGGAACACAAAAGACTCTGAATAACCAAAGTTATCTTGAGAAAGAAAACTGGAACTGAAGGAGTCAGACCCCCTGATTTCAGACTATATTACAAAACTAAAGTCATTGAAATAGTATAGTACTGGCACAAAAGCTGAGATGTAGTCACCGTCTATGGCAAAGGAGGCAAGAATGTACAAGGAAGAAAGACAGTCTCTTCAATAAGTGGTGTTCGGAAAACCAAACAGCTATGACTATTTGACATGTAGTCAAATAATGAAATTAGAACTCTTCTTAACACCATGCACAAGAATAAAGCCAAAACAGTTAAAGACCTAACTATTAGGGGAGAACACTGTCTGATATAAATCACAGCAGTACCTTTTTGGTCCACCTTCTAGAGTAATGAAAATAAAAACAAAAATAAAGAATAGGATGTAATTAAACTCAAAAGCTTTTGAATAGCAAAAGAAATCATAAACAAAATGAATGGGAAAAAATATTTACAAACTATGCAGAAACCAAAACCACAAACAACCCAACAAAAAATGGGCAGAAGATCTAAAGAGACATTTCTCCAAAGAGAACATATAGATGGCCAAAAGCACATGAAAAGATGCTCAACATCACTATCAGAGAAATCCAAATTAAAATTATAATGAAATATCATCCCACACTGGTCAAAACGGCCATTATCAAAAAATCTATAAAAAATAGATGCTGAAGATGGTGTGGAGGAAAGGGAGCCCTCCTTCACTGCTGGTGGAAATTTAAGTTGGTACAACCATCATAGAGGACAGTATGGAGGTTCCTTTAAAAAACTAAATATAGAATTACAGAAGACCCAGCAGTCCCCCTTTTCAGCATATATCCGAAGAAAATCATAATCTGAAAGTATGCATGTATCCCAATGTTCATTGCATCACTATGTACAATAGCCAAGACACAGAAGAAACCTAAATGTCCTTGGACAGATGAATGGATAAAGAAGATGTGGTACATAAATACATACAGCGGAATGCTACTCAGCCATAAAGATGAAATAATGCCACTTGTAGCAACCTGTATGGACCTCAAGATTATCATACTAAGTCAGTACATTAGACATTAGACATTAGAAAAAAATACCATGTGATATTACTTACAAGTGCAATGCAACAAGAATAATACAAATGAACTTATTTACAAAACAGAAACCAACTCACCGATCTTGAAATCAAACTTACGGTTACCAAAGCAGAAACGGGGCGGGGGAAGTGATAAATTAGGAGATTCTGATTAATATATATACACTACTATATATAGAATAGATAACTAATAAGAACCTACTGTATAACACAGAGAAGTCCACTCAGTATTCTGTAGCAACCTGTGTGGAAAGAGACTCTGGAAAAGAATATGTATACATTGGCTTGGCCAAGAGATTTGTTTGGGTTTTTCTGTAACATCTTATAGAAACATCTTCAGCCAATCATATATATTATATATATAACAAACTTTTCAGCCAGCCATATATCTATGAATATAAAGATATTCATGTTGATGAATATGTTTATAAACATATATATATATCCCCACTCCAGTGTTCTTGCCTGGAGAATCCCAGGGACGGGGGAGCCTGGTGGGCTGCCGTCTATGGGGTCGCACAGAGTCGGGCACGACTGAAGTGACTTAGCATAGCAGAGCATATATACTTATATATATATATGATTCACTTTGTTCACCTGAAACTAAGACAGCATTGTAAGTCAACTATGGCGCAATAAATTCTTTTTTAATTGGAGGAAGAAAAAAGTAGCTCCTTTTAGATTTTTGTTTCAAAGAAAGGTGTTTGGTTTTTTTTTTAAGATCTAATGAGCTCTATTAGTTTTCAATAAGGTAGGATTTATGATTAAAACTCTGACTTGACTCTATGCCCTCTGACATTTTTACCCTGTAGATGGAAAAACAAAAAACAAAACCCACAGTGACAGTACCTATCTAGGTACTTCTGCGGGATCGTTTATCTAGAAATCGGGCAGTGGAAACCTCTGTGCTCCTGGAGCTTTAGGATGTCGTTCACCTACAGTGTGTCTGTTGGATTCGTCTAGCACAATATCTGGAATCTGTGGAACCTGTGGCGTGGTCCTAGGTTCTGGTTTCCAAGAAAGCTGCCCAGAAGAAAGGCCCTGCCCTCCAGGCATTTCCCTCGTTTTGGCAGTTGTGTGCAGTCACTCACTTCCAACCCAGTAGTGCAATCCCCACTCTGCTCCTCATAGACGCTGCCCCAGATCCCACTTACAACGTACTGAAACCCAGGCTTGGCCCCCGAGCCTCTGACAGTCAGATGCTGGCAAGCCCTTTCGTGTGCCTCAAATGCTGGATCTGTAAAGACAGATTTATACTTGTACTCCTTTTGTGCTCTGAGGGGCACATTTTATGAGCTGAGAGCTGACTGGCAGTCTCCTGTGTACGCTCAATAAGGCAAAGTGCTTGTGAAGCCTCACCCCCATGGCTGTGTTCTGCCGGCTGGTGAGGACTGAAATAGTGCAAGTGGAAATGGAGCGCCACTGGAAATGCATGGACTGGCCGAGATCACAGCCCAGCATAATTTTCACGTGAAGATGTGATATCCCTCCCCCTGAGAAGCATTAAGTGCGTCTCCTAGCCTATGACAAGGGATTTCTGCCAGGGCACTGCAGGGGAATGCAACCCACAGTAAGGAAGGCACCAGGTTTCCAGAATCTTAGACTGACCAGGGGATGGCTTTCAAGCTAATGGAATGATGACTCCTAAATGTGGAAAAAGCAGTGCTTCGGAACAGTTTAAGCCACTTCCTGGTTTTAATACGGGATTTTCCACAGTCACTTTGTATCCGAGAAGTGTGTCTGATGCAGACACAGCTTTGACAGCTGAGTGGACCTCTGAGGCCTGCAGGACGTGCCTGTCTTCCCAAGACTCTGGACAGTGACTGTAACTGTTTCTCTTTTCATGCAGGAATTAAGGCACTACTAAACCATTTTCAAAATAAAGAAATAGACATTCCACATAGCATTAATTATTTTGTTATCAAATAAAACTTTTCTTGTGGCTTCCTTCCCCTCCCCTATAATATTAAGTTTTCCTTTTTCTAATCTTTCTGAGTTCTATTTCATGTCACCTATAAACCTTAAATCATCCCCCTACAGAATTTAATAAGGAGAATGCATGACAGCCACAAGTTTGAACAGTTTTCTGGGAAACATGGACTTTCAAACTAGGGGCCCCAGTTTAATGTAACAGTAAGGAGGATGGACAAATTCTAATCAATTTAAAACTCTTACTGGGGACGTGCAGTCTAAGTAAAGCAGTATACTTTTTGCACTGCGATTATACCAACACAGTCTGGTTACATCAATCAGAAGTTTTCTGGCAATTAAGCATTTCTGACTAATACAAATAGGAAATAAAATGGTTTCTGAATAAAGACACAGAGTTCTCTTTCAACTAGGATCCCTGCTCAAATTGGTGCCTCCTCTCTCCTCCTGTCTTCAAAGCCCTCAGGGAATCCAAAGAGATACTGATTATCCAATCTTCCCATTTCCACCACAACCCTGGATCATTGTTTCCTGCCCTCAAACCTTTATTGAAACTGCTTGTGTTAAACTGATCAATGGATTTCTATTTTCCAGGGTCAACAGCTATCCTGTCCTTAAGTGATTCCCCTTTCCTAACTTCCTTCTTTACTCAAATGGTGCTCCCACCGGGTTCAACTCCATCTCAGGCCATTTCTTCTGTCTACACTTACACACACACTCAGCTTTCACTCACTTTCCTTCTTTCTCAATCTATACTTTTCCTAAGTCTCGTCTTCTTGAATTCAACTATCATTTATATGATGATAATTTTTTAGTCTTTTCTCTGGTTCAGACTTATTGATCTAGCCTCTCATTTCTGTCTCCTGAGTTTCCCTGCCTGGGTGTCTGGCATGGAGCTAGTACTATGTGACAAACTGCTGTTTCTCCTTTTGTATGTTACCCGGCAAACAGTTGCCAGCCTTCTCTGCAGTGATATGGGGCCATGTGATAGGCTTACAGCCAATGGAATATGGGTGAGCTTGACCAGATCAGATTACTTTCACTTCTGGTCCCCGTGGTGCTCTGCACGGTCCTCTAAGGTTTTCCTCTCCCCTGACAATATTGGAGGACGGTAAACCATGAGGTCCACCAGCCAGCAACATTCGGTCCACATTTATTAGAATGAAGAATACAGGGTTCTTAGACCCCTGAGAACTGGGGTTGTCAGTTACAGCAGTTAGGCTGTCCTGGTTATTACAGCACCTCCAAAATGAATCTCAGGTTCTCCCTCAAAACAAATTCCCCATCTCAGGAAATGGGACTCCAACTCACTCCAACCAGGAGCTTTACAGTCCCCCAGAATTTATCTTACAAGCGTATCTCACATCTGTCCTCTCCCCAGGCCACAGTCACTTGACCACGTTGATGTTTCCATGGACTAGACACTCTGCGTGCATCAGCCCTGCAGGGCTCCCAGTGCACACTTTGACGACTGCCTCCTAACTGTTCTCTCTTCCACCCCTACCATCTTTGAAGGATAATCTGATTCTTCACCATCACCTGTTTTTCATCTTAAAAATAAATGACACCAATTTTCTGCTAATAAATAAATGTATATGCTGCTTTAGAAATTTTGGAAAACTCAGAAAAATATTAAATAGAAAATAAATGTCAATAGCAATTTTATTATTAATACCTCTGTATAAGCACTGTTAAACATTTGGTTCCCCCTTTATGGATTACAGCCTTGTTGTAGCAAAGGGGCTTGTTAACTCAATGAAGCTATCAGCCATGCCATGCAGGGATGGCTAAGACAGATGGGTCATAATGAAGAGTTCTGACAAAAGGTGGTCCACTGGGGGAGAAAGCATTGTTGCAAACAAGCCAATGGAGATGATGGAATTCTAGCTGAGTTATTTAAAATCTTAAAATATGATGCTGTTAAAGTGCTGCACTCAATACTTCAGCAAATTTGGAAACTCAGCAGTGGCCACAGTACTAGAAAAAGTCAGTTTTCATTCCAATTCTGAAGAAGGGCAATGCCAGAGAATGTTTAAACTATCAAACAATTGTGCTCATTTCACATGCTAGCAAAGTAATGCTCAAAATCCTTCAAGCTAGGCTTCAGCAGTATATCAATTGAGATCTTTCAGATATAGAACCTGGGTTTAGAAAAGGCAGAGGAACCAGAAATCAAATTGCCAACATTCATGGAATCATAGAAAAGGCAAGGGAATTCCACAAAAACATGTACTTCTCCTTCGTTGACTATACACAAACCTTTGACTGTAAGATCACGAAAAACTGTAGAAAATTCTTAAAGGGATGGAAGTATCAGAGTACCTTACCTGCCTCCTGAGAAACCTGTATGTGGGTCAAGAACCAACAGTTAGAACCGGACATGGATCAAATGACTGGTTCCAAATTGGGAAAGGAGTACATCAAGGCTGTGTATTGTCACCTTGCTTATTTAACTTCCATGCAGAGTATATCATGCAAATGCCAGGCTGGATAACTCATAAGCTGGAATCAAGACTGCTGGGAGAACAACCTATCAGGCACATAATACTACTCTAATGGCAGAAAGCAAAGAATTAAGAGCCTCTTGATGAGGGTGAAAGAGGAGAGTGAAAAACTGGCTTGAAACTTAACATTCAAAAAACTAAGATCATGGCACCTGACTCCATTCAGTTCAGTTCAGTTCAGTCGCTCAGTCATCTCCAACTCTTTGCAACCCAATGAACCACAGCACGCCAGGCCTCCCTGTCCATCATCAAGTCCTGGAGTTCACCCAAACCCATTGAGTCAGTGATGCCATCGAGTCATCTCATCCCCTGTCGTCCCCTTCTCCTCCTGCTCTCAGTCTTTCCCAGCATCAGGGTTTTTTCAAATGAGTCAGCTCTGCGCATCAGGTGGCCAAAGTATTGGAGTTTCAGCTTCAACATCAGTCCTTCTAATGAACACCCAGGACTGATCTCCTTTAAGATGGACTGGTTGGATCTTCTTGCAGTCCAAGGGACTCTTAAGAGTCTTCTCCAGCACCACAGTTCAAAAGCATCAATTCTTTGGCGCTCAGCTTTCTTTATAGTCCAACTCTCAAATCCATACATGACCACTGGAAAAACCATAGCCTTGGCTAGATGCACCTTTGTTGACAAAGTAATGCCTCTGCTTTTTAATATGCTGTCTAGGTTGGTGATAACTTTCCTTCCAAGGAGTAAGTGTCTTTTAATTTCCTTTAGGATTGACTGGTTTGGTCTCTTTGCTGTCCAAGGGACTGATCCCATTACTTCATGGCAAATAGAAGGGGTAAAAGTGAAAGCAGTGACAGATTTTATTTCCTTGGGCTCCAGAATCACTGAGGACAGTGACTGCAGCCATGAGATTAAAAGATGCTTGCTCCTTGGAAGGAAAGCAATGAAAAACCTAGACAGCATAATAAAAAGCAGAGGCATCACTTTGCCAACAAGTTTCCACATAGTCAAAGCTATGGTTCTTCTGGTAGTCATGTATGGATGTGAGAGTTGGACCATAAGAAAGCTGAGCATGGAAGAATTGATGCTTTCAGATTGTGGTGCTGGAGAAGAGTCTTGAGAGTCCCTTGAATGGCAAAGGAGAACAAACCAGTCCCTCCTAAAGGAAATCAGTCCTGAATATTCATTGGAAGGATTGATGCTGAAGCTGAAGCTCCAATCCTTTGACCCCCTGATGCGAAGAGCTGGCTCATTGGAAAAGACTCTGGTGCTGGGAAAGATTGAAGACAAAAGGAAAAGGTGGCTACAAAGGATGAGATCATGAAGATACTAATAGCATCACAACTCAATGAACATGAATTTGAGCAAACTCCAGGAGATAGTGTAGGTCAGAGGAGCCTGCAGTCCACAGGGTCACAAAGAGTCAGACCCGACTTCGCAACCGAACAACAACAATAAAACATTTGGTTCACAGACTTCCTATGCCATGTTTATATGTATACATTTTATAGGTTTCTTACTAATACTACATGAAGGGGAGCAGAATATATACCCAAAACATACATCTTTGGCATACGAATAACTTTAGGCTGATTATTTTTAAGCAATAGCATACACAGGAGAAGCTCTGAGAACCGAGGAGAAGGTGCTCTTTTGTAAGAGACAATCCCCTTATCAATGTAAGGGAAATTATTATAGGGTGGGCTCAGTCAAGAGTCTAGAAAAGTAAAGAGAGAAATTTCTTCCTTCTACATACATCCTACATATATCCTTCCTACACACACACACACACAGTGAAAAACAACAGCTCCCTGTCTCAGCCCTCTCAATTTCCAACCCCACCCCTTAGAAGATTCAGGGGTTTTTCTCCATATTTTTAAATGACATGCTTGTGCTGCTATTCCTTGATTTTTTAATTACATATGTTATCAACTGACTTTGGTATTAGGAAAATGAGGATCAAGTTCTGTTGCATCCACACAAACCTACCTAATAAAATTATGCCACCTTTCTTGGTTAAATCAATAATGGCATTTACATTATTATTACTCTGCAAATGTTATTTAAAATTAAACTTCATATTTCTTTTCTTGCTCAAGTTTTTTTCTGGAGTTTAATGATTGTTTCTACTTACTTTCTTCTTACTATTCTCTATCACAAATGTATCTCTATATCCTCAAAAGAATTAAGTATGCTTTTTACTACATAAAACACATTCAGTTCAGTTCAGTTGCTCAGTCATGTCCAGCTCTTTGCAACCCCATGGACTGCAGCACGCCAGGCTTCTCTGTCCATCACCAACTCCCAGAGCTTACTCAAACTCATGTCGATCAAGTCGGTGATGCCATCCAACCATCTCATCTAAAAACACATTAGACATTCAATTAAAAACATTTTGAAAAGTCCTCCATATTCATGTTCCAATCTGGACTACATTTTAGTATCCAAAATAAATGTTGTTGTGCTCTGTCATGTCTAACCCATGAACTGTAGCCCATTAAGCTACGGGATTTTCTGTCCATGGGATTTTCCAGGCAGGAATACTGGAGCGGGTTGCCATTTCCTCCTCAAGGGGATCTTCCTGTCTCAGGGATCAAACCTGTATCACTTGCGTCTCCTGCATCAGCAGGCACATTCTTTACCACTAGTGCCACCTGGGAAGCCCAACCAAAATATATAAGTAATGCTTAAAAGTAAATAAAAAATGGAGAAAAAAGGTGTGAAAAGGCTCTTCACAGATGCAAAAATCAATGGCCATTAAGCATGTGAAAAGTGGTTCCATTTCATGGGTATTGGCAAAATTAAAATGTTTGATGATTCTAAGTTTATTGCAAAGTTAAAGTGGTACCTTTTGGGAAAGTGTGACATAATCTAATGAAGTTGCAGACATGCATGATCTACACCACAGCAATTCACTAAAGATGACATACTCTAAAGTGACTTTTGCTCTCATACATGAGTGGTGTGTACACTTATGCATTCTGCTGCATTGTTCTTATAGCTCCTGAGGGCAACAGTTCTGATGCCCATCAATAGGATGACAGATACGTGAGTGATTGTAAGTATATTCATGCAGTGGGCTGCAGTGCTGCAGTGAGATGAACAAAGTGCTTATCTGTATGAGTGAATCTCATATAACAAATGCCAGAAAATGATGAAATGCCAATTTTAACATCCTAATTATTCCCAGGAGAAAGTACTTGTGAAATGATGGGGTAGGAATATGCAGAGGATGTCCATGGGGTCGCTAAGAGTTGGACACGACTGAGCGACTTCACTTTCACTTTTTACTTTCATGCATTGGAGAAGGAAATGGCAACCCACTCCAGTGTTCTTGCCTGGAGAATGCCAGGGACTGGGGAGCCTGGTGGGCTGCCGTCTATGGGGTCACACAGAGTCAGACACGACTGAAGCGACTTAGCGGCAGCAGCAGCAGCATAACCATATTAGCATTTTCTTCTGAATTATCATGGTGACTACATTATATGATTTATTTCTCTTTATCTGAAATGTTTTGTCATACATAAAAAACCTGAGTAATATTAATACCTTGTAGGAGAGCATATTTGTTGTGAGTTTTGATTAGGTAGAAACTAGATGATTGAGTAGGTAGAAACTGGTTGTAAGGTCCCCACCGAATGATTCTCCAGAAACAGGATTACAAAAATGTTATTTAACAGAACAGAAAGGAAAGGGCTTCATTATTTTTTTTTTATTCTTTCTCTCTAAATTTCTCTTAGAGACTAGAGATGCTGTGTTTGGATGGTATTTTGGGACTGAGTCTCCTGGCTTGATTTGGGGCTAATGGGCAATTTCATTTTGACTCAAGGGAACTTTATGCCTAAAAGTACATGAAACAGCCATTAAATACTTGACTAGAGAAACAAACTTTGAATATGTCATTCTGTCATTATAACTGGGAAATAACTGCAGAACATTTCAGCCTTTTGTAACAGCAAAGCTTGCAGACCTGTATGGAAATGTTGACAGTTTTTCCAGATTTGCACCAGCTTCGGAGAAAGCAATGGCAAGCCACTCCAGTACTCTTGCCTAGAAAATCCCATGGATGGAGGAGCCTGGTAGGCTGCAGTCCATGGGGTCGCTAGGAGTCGGACACGACTGAGAGACTTCACTTTCACTTTTCACTTTCACACAATGGAGAAGGCAATGGCAACCCACTCCAGTGTTCTTGCCTGGAGAATCCCAGGGACGGTAGAGCCTGGTGGGCTGCCGTCTATGGGGTTGCACAGAGTCGGACACGACTGAAGCGACTTAGCAGCAGCAGCAGCAGCAAGTGTGATAAGAGTATGAGTTGTTAATTCAGCAAAGGTTCTCTGCCAATGACGTTTATTAACAAAACTTCTAACTCAGTCCTGATTATTCTGCATGTATTTCACTTTGGATTGAACACATCTCTGCCTTGGATTGTCAATGGTTCCCACTGTGATGACTGAAGAAGGGCAACAGGCATGGAAGATTAAAGGGATTGGGGGGACTTCCCTGGTGGTCCAGTGGCTCAGACTCTGTGTTCCCAGTGCAGGGGGTCCAGGTTAGACACCTGGTCAGGGAACTAGATCTCACACGCTGCAACTGAAAGACCTCGTATGCTGCAACTGAACAATCCCACATGTCGCAATGAAGACTGAAGATTTTGCATGTCGCAACTGAGACACGATGTAGCCAAAGGACTAAATATATATATATATATATATATATATATATATATATATTTTTAGTAAAAACAGTTTAAGGGATTATGTTAAGCTCCAGATCCATCACAATGCTAGAGGTTCCTGTGTGTTACTCTGGCCTACGTTAAAAGGGGTTCTATGCTGTTCTTCACTGAAAGCAATACACCAAAATGAGAGGTTTTGAATTCACTCCAAATTTTATCAACTTCCTGTCTTGCGCTGTGGAAAGTAATTCCCAATCTCTCGGCTTTACATACTAAAATACTGAAAGATTTACAGCAGTCACAAAGGTAGAGTAAGTCTCACTAGATGCTTAGAAATGTCTACGAGTAAGTTGCCTTTCTTCTAAAGCATTCTAGATTCTGACACTAATTAGGTGTTGTCTACTTATTAAGTGCTAGATGATGAATGTTTTTACTGAGTTTTGAAGTTCTAGGGAAGGAATTGTGAGACATAAGCACTACTGGCAGTGAACAATACACATGATGAACAGAATGATAAAACTCTCAAGATATTTCTGTAGCATATTTTTAGCTATTTCCCTGGTGGGACTGGAATCTAAACTGAAAGGTACAACCAACATAAAGAAACATTGATACATCTGAACTTTCAGGATGGATCTTCAGGATGTCATGTGAGTTGTGATTTAGGAGGAAATGATAAGTTTCTGTATTAGCTAATTTGTATCCAGAAAAGTCAATTTCCAGAACCATAGTCAGTCTGCCCTAGAAATAGTCTACTGACTCAGGAAGACATATAAAATCTGCTCTTTGATTAGGAAAAGAATGCTTAAGGACTTGAGAAAAAATAAAACATTGCACCCAGCACTTCAAAGCATCACTTCCCAGCAGTTTTAGAACTATTTCCTAAAGTCTGTAGGCGGTGCCAGGGCACCGAAGCGGCAGTCCTTGGTGCTCCCCCTCCAGGCAGCTTCTGTGGCCAGATGACTGAGTTCTCAGCCTGATCATGCCAGTACCCAACCACCCCCAGGCATTGTGAACTTTGTTTTAGAGACATTTTTCCCTTCCTTGTGTCTAAGTGGGTTAAAAACAGACACTTTTACCAATTATAGGAAGCAACTTCATTGCACTAAAAAAAAAGAATGCATTTCATTGATTACCTATAGCTGCTAGGTAAACCAGAGAATGATTATCCTCCATACTTAGAAGGTGTTCTCATAGTCTGTTGATTCCAAGTCAGGAATCAAAGAATTCTAAGTCAGGAATCAGGAACCAAAGACCCATTTTTTATAGCAGTTTTTCAAGATAGATGTATATTTACTTGATTTTTTCAAAGTGACTTATGTATGCTAAGAACCATCTAGGGCTCTCCAAGTCTTAGGTTTTTTTTGTTTGTTTGTTTTTTGGTTTTTGTTTTTTTTAGGAGTGGAGAATCTAGAAAACTCAAAAAAGTCTTTTTTGAGACCAGAATAGTTTTGACTCCAAAGGAATAAAAGTTAATTTTATATGGCTTAAGTGCAAAGGAAGGGATATATTTGGGTTAAAAGTGGAGCAGCAGGCAGGGAAAGGATGCAACGGAGCTCAGAAACGCTCTCCTTTTAGGCCACACTGCTACAATGCTGATTTATGCCTAATTCTTAATTAAAAAAAAAAATACCTAAAAGACCCAGAGGAAGGGCTTTGATATGCTTAAGAGTGAAAGGGAGGATGAGAAAAGTAAGAAAATCTAGCACTCCAAGGAGAATTAGACAGTAACCACACGGAGAATAAAATGAATGTCATTCTCAGAAGAAATGGGGTTTGAAGCTGACAAAGCAACAGCTGTCCATGGTGAAATCTCACTGGATCCTTTAGCATTTGCAATGTGTAGATGATAAAAGAGATTTCGAGAAGGGCAGTGATTTGTTCAGGGTCATGCAATTCCTAAGTGAGGGAACTGTGACTGGAATCTGGACTTTTTCTCTCAGCCCCTTCTTTTCTTTATATTATGTAATCTACTGGCTTCTTGGGCTCCAAAATCACTACAGATGGTGACTGCAGCTTTGAAATTAGAAGATGCTTGCTTCTTGGAAGGAAAGATATGACAAATCAAGACAGTGTTTTTCAAAGCAAAGATATCACTTTGCTGACAAAGCTCCATACAGTCAAAGCTATGGCTTTTCCAGTAGTCATGTACGGATCTGAGAGTTGGACCGCAAAAAGGCTGAGTGCCAAAGAACGGATGCTTTTAAATTGTAGTGCTGGAGAAGACTCTTGAGAGTTCCTTGGACAACAAACCAGCCAATCCTAAAAGAAATCTACCCTGATATTCATTGCAAGTACTGATGCTGAAGCTGAAACTCCAGTCTTTTGGCCACATGATGCAAAGAGCCAACTTACTGAAAAAGACTCTGAGGCTGGCAAAGATTGAAGGAGAAGAGGGCAACAAAGGATGAGATGGTTAGACAGCATCACTGATTCAATGGACATGAACTTGGGCAAACTCTGGGAGATAGTGGAGCACAGGGAGGCCTGGCATGCTACAGTCCATGGGGTCGCACAGAGCTGGACATGACTTAGCGACTGAACAACAAAATCTACGGCCTAGCAGTGTAGGTGTGTTAGTGTTTGTCAGATGAGACTGTAATGAGTGTCAGATGACACTGTGAATCTGTAAGGTTTGGGGGAGGACACAATGGAGGTTCTCTGTGGTCTCAGGTTTGGGATTTGCCTCAAGGAGTCTGTGAGGAATGCCAGTGAGTCATTTCTTCTCTAAGATGTAGGCTGTGCTAGGGCTTTGAATTACAGAAAGGAGAAAAAGAAATGGTATGACTAATTAAATAATTATGAAGTATTAAGTGTGCAAAAAGCAAAACTACCTGATGCCATGAGAGTGTGTAGAATCATGTAAGCTGTGCTTGTTTTGTGTGTGTGTGTGTGTGTGTGTTTTTAATGACTGGGGATGTGTACTTATGGACATTTTCCTTGTGGATGATTCTAAGGTTACTTAAGTCAGAAGTTGGTTAATTCTGAGTCAGTTCCTAAACGCTCTTGATTTTCTTTCTGGGAGTCATCTGACTTTAGGATTCATACTTTGAGTGTGAGAAACTTGAATTCATCTCCTAGGAAATACATTCATTAAAGGCCAGTGAATGTCAGTTTCTGTATCAGCTAGCTATTGCTGTCTAACAAATCAGCTCCAGGAAAGCCAGTGGTAAAGGTCCAGTCCAAACTCAAAGGCCTGAGGACCTGGAAAGGCAGTGGTAGATTGCTTGGTCAGAGTCCAAAGGCCCAAGAACCAAGAGCTCCAGTGTCCAAGGACAGGAGAAGATGATGTCCCAGCTCAAGTAGAGAGCAAATTTGCCCTTCCTCTGCCTTATTGTTCTATTTATCTATCTACCCAGGCCCTCAGCCACCTGCATTCGTGAGGCTGATTCTCTTTAGTCTATGAAACTAAATGCTAATATCTTCCAAAAACACACTCAGAGACACACCCACAAATGCATCCCTTTGCCCACTCAAGTTGACACCTAAAATTAGCCATTATACCAAGTGATCATCTGATTTTACTGTGTCTTCATTATATTCATTATAATTTTTCCACTTGCCGGGGCAGATTAGGACTATTTGAAAGTGATTTGGCCCATTCTTTCCCTTCCACGAATCTTAGATTTAGAGTTGACTTAATGATTATCCTCAGTTTAGGCCACATTTTTATCATTATTTCTTGTAGGTCCTTTGTTTTGTATTAAAAATTTTTTTCTCCTTAATTCTCTTAACTCTGTCTCCTTCTGTTCCCTTCTCTACCTTTGGCAATGATTCTGAATCTTAAATGTGCAGTTGTCCCTTGGAATCTGCAGGGGATTGGTTCCAGGAGTCGTGGATACCAAATTCTGAGGATGCTCAAGTCCTGTATATAAAATGACCACCATATTTGTAGACAACCTATGCACATCATCCTGCACACTTTAAATCATCTCTAGATTTCTTATAATACCTAAACAATATAAATGCTATGTAAATAGTTCCCAATGAATGGTAAATTCAAGTTTGCTTTTTGAAACTTTCTGGAATTTTTCTGGAATATTTTTGATTCCTGGTTGTTTGAATCCATGGATGTATAACCCCTGGTTCCTGTTTGTATCTGTTCTTTCAAAATGTGCATTGATAGTTTTGTGCTATTGTATTTTTTAATTATGTAAGTAATATTGTATTATAGATCTCATTTTATTTCTTATTTTGCACTCAGCAATTCTCTAATTACATTCATTCATGTCACCATGCATATATATCATTGATTTCTTATCATTGCTTTTAATATATAGTGTTTAGGGGTTTGCATCCACCATTGGGTTGAGACTCAGACTGCTTCCAGTTCTCCATGAACACAAATAACCCTTAAAAGAAAATATACATGTTCTCTTAGGTGCCAAATCTTATGGTACCATTCTAAGCAGTCTGGTATGTCTATATGCCATTAATACAGTGTTTAAAGGCTTAAAGCAGGAGAAAGACTTGACTGTATTTTTAGAAGTGACTAGATGTCATGTGTAAATGATGCTAAGCTTGGGTGAAAACTGAAAGCAAGGTGGTCACTTAGGGTTCTGTTGATCACCCAGGCAAAGCTGATACAACCAGAAAGAGTCAGAGAGAAGGAAGAGGGCAGGATGGAGGACCTGAGAGGAGTTCGGGGGCTAAAATGATGGGCGTGACATTTCTCCTGGAAAGAGAAGGAAGTGAGAGCTTGGAATCTCGGACAAGTTCGACATTCCTGCCTGGGTTGCATGACTGGGAAAAAATGGTTACATTCCAGGATGGTTTCTCCCCCAGATGAGGAATGCTGAAAAAGAAGCAGGTTAGGAGAGTAAAGAAAACAAGCACATTCATCAAGGGCTTAGTATCACACGAAAGCTCTCAGAGCTCTGTGTGTGTGTGTGTGTGTGTGTGTTTTAATTCCTTTTCTCCAAAAGCAGTGTACATTTTCCCTAATATATTAGATCTGAGAGCCTGTTCTATTTTGTGCTTGACATCTAATATATGTACGTATGTTTTTATTAAATTCTAAATATATCCAGAGGGTTTGCTTATTAATTGAATTTCCTGAGGCATAACTCATTCCCATGAGGTGCTAATAATCTGATACATTCAGGTCTTTAATGCTAGAAGTGTTGATGAGAGCAGTTAAATAACTTCTTTAGCACTCTATTAGTTATATTTGTCTTTTAACTTGGGTAGAGTGTGAGTTTCTTTCATTTATCCCTATCTCATACACATACACACACACACACACACATACACACATCTTCCTGTTTTAGGAAGCCTTCAACCATAACCATCTGATGTGTTATCCTTCAAAAGACAGACTTATCAGATCTAAAAGCATCACCTCGATCACCCTGCTCCTCGTAGAAGACACCTGCCCTGGCTTTTGAGAGAAGGTTAAGTGAAGCCAGAAGGCTTCTGTGTTCTAGCTCACTGACCTCCCTTAAAGGCTGTTCTCTGCGTCCTCGCACCGGATTGAATCAGTGCGTCCCATTATGTGAAGTCTCCGATGTGAAAGGATCAGCATCCTTTTTCAAGCAGGGGCGCAGGCTGGGTGAAGCCACCACCAGGGCATCCCAGGGAATAGACTTCCCGGGAAGCAGTGGTGAGGTTGCACCTGCTGGGCCCCTGGTACCCAAGGCAGAGCACTGCTCCCCACTGGAAGAGAGGATGTCAGGGAGAAAGGTGATGGGGTCGCCACGACAGAAGAGAGACAGCAATTTAAATAGGGGTGATGGGATGGCACCACAGAGGAAGCTCTTCTGAGAGCAGTTCTGAGAACGACTAGCTCTGACAGTTCAAACAGTGCAGCTCTTAGATTTCTGCAACATCTGGGAAAATCTGAACATGGTTTGGTTTGTTTGATTTGAAAATTGGCTAAATGCCGTAAGGGGTTTCATGAAGGAAAACCTCCAGCATTTGTATCAATCATGTAATTGTCACAGATCCATTCCAATGGAGTTTTGTGTTGTTGTTGCTATTTATAGCATTTATTCTTTCTGGGTGACTTTGGTGTATCTGATGTTCTAAAAACCAACTTGCAAATTCAGCACCACATGAAAATTCTGATGTGAATGCTAGTTTCCGCTTCAGGGAGTTACTATGTGTCAGATACTGATTAATTCTAATAACATTGTAAGTTAGGTGCATTTACAAAGATTTTTAAAATTAGAAGATTGAGCTCCTAGAGGAGAAGGGAGCTTTTCCAAGTATTCTATTACTACTTATACAATAAAACACTGGGCCTGGGACTTACAGTCTGGCTACAACAGCTTTTCTTTGATTTGTCTTCCAGCTTCTTACATTTCTAAAAAACAAGTCCGGGTGATTTTAAACCTTTGTAGTGGAGCATAAAGATCCTGGGAACATCAAAGTCAAGCCATGCTTAGAACTTCTTCCTGGGATGCTGACAACTCACACGAAAGTTTTCAGATACAACATCATGTACTTAACAATACAGCTTAATCAACTTGGGAAACAAATCTTGGGGTCAAGGTTTATATATGAAAGCCAGGATTTTTTTTTTTTTTTGAAAGCTAAGACTTTTAAAGCTTGTGAACATATCGATCCAAATAGTGTGGCAACTTGAAAACTCATATGATTAAATCTTTAGATTTAAGTCCAAGTGAATATGAACATGGAAGAGGAGAGGTATTTTATCAGCCCCAGAATCTAGAAAAATGATTCCAGCCAGGGAATAGGAACTTCAAGGAATTTCTACAACACAGAACACAGATCAGGAGCAGACATGATAACATTCGACAGGTTGGTAATTTAGTGCCCCTTCAAATCCACGTTCTCCAGTATCTGGTAAGAATTTATTTGTAAATGACATGAAGGATTGCCCAAGCTGGGGGTGGGGGTTAGGGTTAGGGGTTTTAGTCTGCCCCAAGTTCCAACATGTGCTTCCCAGGTAGCAATTAATAGGAGCCTCCCCGTAAAGCCTTCCCCTTCCCAAAGCTGTTCAATGATAATCTCTTGTTACATAAGCAGGTTTCTCATGGATTTAAGCCTACTTTAAGCCAGGTATTCCTTCTAACCAGGTAGTTCTGGTCTTTCCTGCTGCATCCTTCTGTCTTAGTGTTTACAGATTAGGACTGTTTCCTACATTTCTGGTGAGCACTACTTTCTCCTCCAGGAGAAATACATAAACTGCATTTATTGATAAATATAGTTGTCTTCTTTTGCATGTTTCCAGTAATATTTTTGTTCCACATTGATGCACCTCCCAGCATTTGAGCTTGGTGACCCTTCAAGCCTCCTCTGATCCAAATGACACTAATTTGAAAGAAAATACAATCTGTACCCCCACCTCACTGCTTGCAGACAGCAAGCAATTGGAAAAAATATAAAGCTAAAGGCGATTGTCTTTTCTAATTTGAAGCAAATATGCACTGGAAGTGAGCGGGAAGTGTGAGGGGGAGGACAGTGAGGCACATTTTAATCTCACCAAGTCTTGAGGACATACTGCAAGAAATGCAGGGCTGGAGGAAGTTGGGACCTGGTGTGTCACACACTCTGTATCTGCATATGGCGCCTTAGAAGGTGTCAGGGCAGCTTCCAGGAAAGGACAGGGTGCCAGGAAAAGGGGTTGCCCTGCCTGCCTATCACACGGCTGCCAACACAGTGGAAAAGTCCCTACAGACACACAAGGTGCCCCACAGCCGAACCAAAACAAGTCAGACAGACAAAACCGAAATACTGCTCTTATCCCTTCTTCTACCGCTAACTTCTAGCTGCTGCACCAAATCAAAGTTCAATAAAAATAAACTTTCCCTTCTTTCTCCACACTGATCACCTTTTCTAGAATCTATCTCTTGTTTCCAGTGCTGGGAAAAAGAAAATCTCTCTCAATAAAAACTCACAGAAGAAAAGGTGAGACACTTAAAAACTACATTTAAATTAATAGATAATTTAGTGATAACCTAATTAAGATAATGAATCACAGCAAATTTATCACTATCACTAAGAAGTACTATAAGAAGATATAGAGAGCAGACCCCCCCAAGGGGGCCGGGGTGGGGGGATGGGTGGGGAGGTTGGGATTAGCAGCCACAGTCACACACAGGATGGACAGGCTCCAAGGTCCTCCTGTATAGTATGGGGAGTGATATTCAATATCCTGTGATAAGCCATCATGAAAAAGGATATGTATAACTGAGTCACTTTGCTGTACAGTCAAAATTACCCACAACATTGTAAATCAGCTATCTTTGTTCAGTCACTCAGTCCTGTCTGACTCTGTGACCCCATGGACTGCAGCACGCCAGCTTCCCTGTCCTTCGCCATCTCCTGGAGGTTGCTCAAACTCATGTCCATTGAGTTAGTGAAGCCACCCAAACATCTCATCCTCTGTGTCCCATTCTCCCCTACCTTCACCCTTTCCCAGGATCAGGGTCTTTTCTAAATCACCTATAGCTCAATAAAATAAAATTTAAAACTACTATAAGAAAAGTGAGAAAAATCTCTAATAAGTATTCTCAAAGACAACAGATATTATATCTATGAAATTTCAATACAAAAAGGAAAAGATGGAATTAAAAATGTTTATGGTTATAACTGCTATATGAATATGACTGACAAATTTAAAAATATGATGAAGCAATGGAAAACATAGTAGAATGTTTAGAAATTTAAATCAATGAAGAAGAAAAAGCACAAGACCTCTTGTCTAAGTCATAGGGAGAAAGGGAGTGATCACCAGTGCTCTTTTCTAAATATTTTTAATTCTCTGCTCAGGTTCCAAGATAAAACCAAAAACACCCAGTTAAACTTGAATATCAGTTAAATGATGAATTTTTAAAAATATATATGTATGCTGCTGCTGCTGCTAAGTCGTGTCCGACTCTGTGAGACCCCATAGATGGCAGCCCACCAGGCTCCCCAGTCCCTGGAATTCTCCAGGCAAGAACACTGGAGTGGGTTGCCATTTCCTTCTCCAATGCATGAAGTGAAAAGTGAAAGTGAAGTCACTTAGCCGTGTCCGACTCTTAGCGACCCCATGGACTACAGCCTACCAGGCTCTTCTGTCCATGGGATTTTCCAGGCAAGAGTACTGGAGTGGGATGCCATTGCCTTCTCCAAAAATATATGTATAAATATGTCTAAAATATTGCATTGGGGCATATTTATATTAAAATTCACTAACTTAAATGAAGTGAAATTAATATTTGAAATTAAATTAAATATTAATGAAATTAATATTTAAATGGGAATTCTGTAGTTTCATTTGTTAATTTCCAGCGACCCTACTCTGTCCTTGGGGTTTGACAGGATATGTTTCCCCACCTCCTGAAGAAGCTAAACGTGACCATGGCACCTGCTCTGGCCACAGACATGACAGTGGTGGGGATCTGAGTCACTTCCAATGGGGAAGTGCTACGAGCCAGTGAACAACCTGTCAGTAGAAACCCCAATCAACACACCTAAGACAATTAGTATGAGGGAGGAATAAACCTTTGTGTTTAAACCACTAAAATCTGGGGATTCTTTCTTACTGCAGCATAATCTAGTCTAAAATACTAGACAGATTATGAGTAAATACATAAGAGCTGACTCATTAGAAAAGACCCTGATGCTGGGAAAGCTTGAAGGCAGGTGGAGAAGGGAATGACAGAGGATGAGATGGTTGGATGATAGCACCAACTCGGTGGACATGAGTTTGAGCAAGCTCCAGGACAGGGAAGCCTGGCATACTGCAGTCCATGGGGTCACAAAGAGTTGGACACAACTGAGCGACTGAACAACAACAACAAAATACAAGAGTAATGATGCAGTTGGGAAACAGATACATGTAATTAACATTACAAACGCACTTCCACCCACAATTATTTGACCAGACCTAGTCACAGGTCCCACGCAGGAGTAACAACAACAGGTATAACCCGACTCTGCCTCTGAAAGGGGAGAACCAGTAACAAAGTGAACACTACTAACATGATTACACAGAGATGAAAGGATGCAGCAGGGAAGAAAACAATCTCTAAATAAAAAGGTTTAAAAGTCTGACAACAGAAGTTAAAGAAATGTAAAAGTCTAGGTATTGGTAAATATGTTCAATAAAATAAGAACACTTAGAAACAAAAGGTAAAAGCTAATTATCTTCAATATACAAGAGCATTTTCAATATATGGCCATTAAATTATCCCTTCCTGTCATTATGAGAAACTTGGTTTTATTTCTCTATTTTGGGGGTGCTGGGAACTTTGTACCTCTAGTTTTTTTTCCCAGCCCCTTTTTCAGACCAAAGCTGCCAGGTGACATCGTTCTGACCAATAGGAAGTATTAATAACTGGAAGTCACTGTGAGTGGGGCCCCAGGAGAATGGTGTGAACTCCAAAGAGACAAGTCTTTGCCTTTTATCCTTGCCCATCCTCTCACCTGGAGCACATCTATGATGCTGGAGGTGGCACACCATTTGTGACAATGAGGAAATAAGCAGGAGACTAAAAGCTGTGAGCTAAGGAGGAATGAGTGGAAAGACAGAAGGAGCTGCTTGGATATGGATTTATTTTATGATTAAAATAAAAGCTCAAATTACTAAAGGCACTGTAGGATAAACAGTCTTTTAAAAGAAACCAAGTTATACCTGTCAAAGGGGTTCCTCCAGTCCTTAAGAAAGCTTACTCTAGAAGTTTATCCGAGGACCCCACTATTAATGCTTTATAAGTAATTCCCTGTAGTTATGCTTACTAAAATTTTCAAGTAATTATTTTTCATTCTTATTCCAGAATGATGTGTTATTCGTTTTCAACCAGTCTTTCTGAGTATCTATAATGTCTACTTTTGAAAGAATTCTTGTAGATGTTGTAAGTTTAATTTTACTACAAGTTAAATAAAACATCAAGTGTGTATTTGTAATGCTAACATATAAAAGAAGTCAAATATAATTCTTAGCAGATACACACATCAAAAAGAGAAATTTAAAATGCTAAGCTAAAGTGGGTGAAGTGTATCAGTAGGCACACTTGCCTTTATAAAGACAAATTCAAATCTATAATAAAATGAGAGAACCCTGCACTGATGGTGGGGGTGTGTCTTCCAGAATTACAGCTGTAACTGCGTTGGGAGTAAAATGTGGTTTAATGTTGGTGAAAATTGTTTTGGGGAGTACACAGAAGCTTTTTATATTATGCATGTTTCTGACAAGCAATTCCATTTTTATAAATTTATCCTATGGATGCACTCAGCATAGGTGTAACAGAATGTTCTGAAGGTCTTTATTAACAATAATGAAAGTGAAGTTGCTCAGTCGTCTTCGACTCTTTGCAACCCCATAGACTATAGCCTACCAGGCTCCTTTGTCCATGGAATTTTCCAGGGTACTGGAGTGGGTTGCCATCCCTTCTCCAGGGGATCTTCCCAACTTAGGGATCAAACTCAGGTCTCTTGCATTGCAGGCAGACGCTTTACCATCTAAGCCACCAGGGAAGCCAAAATCTTGACATAAATTTGCCCCAAATCAAAGTTTGTTAAATGAATCAGAGTCATTTTATCAGTTTAAATTTTACAATTATATATATAAAGAATTAAATTAGAAAAAGTTGCAGCTACAGTGTTTGAATTAATATGCAAAAGTCCAGGCTATAAATGCCATATATAACACACATTTATGCATATGCATAATTTTCAGAGCACAATCATACTATATATAAATTGCTTTTTAAAATTAAATACAGGATACTCCATCATTTAGTATATTTACATTTACCACATTCTTTCTAATATTGTTTCCTAGCATTCCCCACAGTTTTCATAAAGAGAAGTTTTACAGTTGTTAAGCTCAGCTGTCTGTTTTTTGTGCTTGTTTCTCTTACTTTTAATTTTTCTTCCTTCTCCCCATCCTGAGGTTAGATAT
Organism: Bos mutus; assembly: GCF_027580195.1. Lineage (NCBI taxonomy): Eukaryota > Metazoa > Chordata > Mammalia > Artiodactyla > Bovidae > Bos > Bos mutus. The sequence goes on from NC_091638.1 coordinate 4,956,810, forward strand.
ACATATAACTGAATTGTATTCCTTTAAGAACAGTTTTGGGACTTCCTTGGTGGTCCAGCGGTTAAGACTCTGCCTGTTAACGCAGGGGACATGGGTTCAGTCCCTGGTCTGGGAAGATCCCACGTGCTACGGGACAGCTAAGCTCCTGCACCCAAACCACTGAGCCCAAGCTCCAGAGACCACGTGCCACGAGAAGGGTCGCTCAGTGCACCGCACCTAGACGAAGCCCACGCAGCAGCGAAGACCCAGCAAGCCAAACATCAACAGACAAAGAATTTTTTTAAGTTTCATTTTTTGTCCCTCAATCCTTTCGCTACTTCTAGGATGTATAGTATGGGGCGAGGTAAAAATTAAGATTTTTAAAGTTAATTTATCAGCCAACTTTCCTTATTCAACTTTATGAATGAAATTTTTTTTGTACACATCCTTGTGTGTTGCTGCTGCTGCTAAGTCGCTTCAGTCGTGTCCGACTCTGTGCGACCCCATAGACGGCAGCCCACCAGGCTCCCCCGTCCCTGGGATTCTCCAGGCAAGAATACTGGAGTGGGTTGCCATTTCCTTCTCCAGTGCATGAAAGTGAAAAGTGCAAGTGAAGTCTCTCAGTCATATCTGACTCTTAGCAACCCCATGGACTGCAGTCTACCAGGCTCCTCTGCCCATGGGATTTTCCAGGCAAGAGTACTGGAGTGGGGGGCCATCGCCTTCTCTGATCCTTGTATGGGCATATGTTAAATTGGCCATGTACCTGGAAATCAGAAATCTGAGCAGAATAATAAAACCTTCCAGTGTTTCTCCTAAACAACTTTAGGCAGGTCTATCACTGGCCAGGATCCTCCATCCCACAGCTGTAAGAGAAAAACATCCCTTGCTTTTTCATCTGTCAAGGTTACATGAAATAGAACACTGGCTGGAAGTGACTACAACTGTCAAAACAAGATAATGGATGGCTTATTTGGACAGATCAAACTGTGGCAAGATTTCCTGTCTCCCCAGTAACTACTTTACTCCACTTTAAAGCCCAAGGGATACATCTGATTGGCGGATAGAAAATAATCAAGGAGGAAATATGAAGGGATGGCAGGCTGGGGGGTTTGGGGGCGGAATTAAGACATATTCCCAAGGATGCCTTTGATGTTTGAGAAGCTGAAGTGCCCTCTGGATCAGAATGCTGCAGGGCGAGCCTGCAGATGCAGAGTCCAGACAAACCAGCCGCCACTGCTGTGGGGCCGGGTGGACACTCCAGGTAGGTTCAGGGTTGTGTCTCCTTGGAATTCAGAAGATGGTCTCTAAAAAGTGGTAGAATTCCGTTTGCATTTTCCTGTTCATGTCCAGCCTCATGACTCTTGATTCCTGTGTAAACATAATTCTCCCCCTGGCCACAGAGGTCACCCACATTAAGCCTGAGGTGACAGGATGATACACCATTTGGAAGTCATCTTTCTAACTGAAAGCATTGCCATAGTCCCAGGAAGCCCTGGCATCACAGGGTGTGAGGGAGGAGGTGCTTTTGAAGGGGCTGAAAGATCATTCCTTCCTACGCAAGGCTTTCTGGAATTATAGTCTGGGAGGAAAATGGCGTCTTGCCAATTCTAATACATGTTCAGACTCAAGGTGCAGCCTCAGATGTCCAGATGATAAAAAGGAAAAAAAAAAAAAGCATACCTTTGATGGCTGTTCTTCTTTTTCCCTTTTGCCTTATTATTTTATTCTATTTAGGAAATAAAAAGGTTTCTTACAAGTAACCAAAGAGGAAATGGTGAAATATATAACATTAGCATTTTTATTGGGATTTATGGATTTTGCTAACTTCAGTGATTAAGTTTTAGACAATCAAAGAAATAACTAAAATAATTGCATTTGTAGTATACAGACAGTGCTTTTAAAGGGTACTAAAATTCAGTTCAATCGGTATTTTTTTGAGTACTGCCATTTGGTCAAGCACTACACCTAAAGAAAAGCTTATTTAACTTCCATGCAGAGTACATCATGAGAAATGTTGGGCTGGATGAAGCACAAGCTGGAATCAACACTGCCAGGAGAAATATCAACAACCTCAGATATGCAGATGACACCACCCTTACGCAGAAAGTGAAGAAGAACTAAACAGCCTCTTGATGAAAGTGAAAGTGGAGAGCGAAAAAGTTGGCCTGAAATTCAACATTCAGAAAACTAAGATCATGGCATCCAGTCCCATCACTTCATGGCAAACAGAGAGGGAAACAGTGGAAACCGTGACAGATTTTTTTTTTTTGTGCTCCAAAATCACTGCAGATGGTGACTGCAGCCATGAAATTAAAAAATGTTTGCTCCTTGGAAGAAAAGCTGTGACCAAACGAGACAGCATATTAAAAAGCAGAGACATTACTTTGTCAACAAAGGTCCGTCTAGTCAAGGCTATGGTTTTTCTAGTAGTTGTGTATGGATGTGAGAGTTGGACCATAAAGAAAGCTGAGTGCCAAAGAATTGATACTTCTGAACTGTGGTGTTGAAGAAGACTTGAGAGTCCCTTGGACTGCAAGGAGATCCAACCAGTCCATCATAAAGGAAATCAGTCCTGAATATTCATTGGAAGGACTGATGCTGAAGCTGAAACTCCAATACTTTGGCCACCTGATGAGAAGAACTGACTCATTTGAAAACAGACTGTTGCTGGGAAAGATTGAAGGCAGGAGGAGAAGGGGATGACAGAGGATGAGATTGTTGGATGGCAGCACCAACTCAATTGACATGAGTTTGAGTAAACTCCGGGAGTTGGTGATGGACAGGGAGGCCTGGCGTGCTGCGGTTCATGGGGTCGCAAAGAGTCGAACACGACTGAGCAACTGAACTGAATTGAACTGAAAGGAAAGAAGAATAAATGAGTCACAGTTCCTGCCCTCTCAAATATTTCAGTATGGTAGTTATAGAAAGAATTTAAACTGAGTATCTTATATGTTAGTTAAATGTGAATGTTCCTATTATTTCAGAGTATCAGCTAAGGGCCCCAAACTAAGAGTCAGAGGAGCTAAGCAATCCCACATTATAAAGTAAGTTATGCTATGCTAAGTCACTTCAGTCGTGTCCGACTCTGTGCAACCCCATAGACGGCAGCCCACCAGGCTCCCCCGTCCCTGGGATTCTCCAGGCAACAACACTGAAGTGGGTTGCCATTTCCTTCTCCAATGCGTGAAAGTGAAGTCGCTCAGTTGTGTCCGACTCTTAGGGACCCCATGGATTGCAGCCTAACAGGCTCCTCCGTCCATGGGATTTTCCAAGCAAGAGTACTGGAGTGGGGTGCCATTGCCTTCTCCGAAAGAAAGTTATAAGACTGTGTAAATTGGGGAAATCGGAAGCTACTCATGCCACTGTTTGGAAAATTTGCCATTTCTTTGAAACTTAAACACAGAATTACCCTATGATCCTGAAATTCCTCACCTTGCTATTTATCCAAAAGAAATGAAAACATATGCCCATACAAAGGCTTGTGCCCAAATGTTCATAGCAGGTTTATTCATAGTAGCTTGAGAAACTGAAAACAACTCAAATACTCATCAACATGTGAACGGATAAATAAATGATAATATATCCATACATTGAGCATTACTCAGCAATAAACAAACCACTGAAAATGCAACAAAATATAGATGACTACGCTAAGGTACTGAAGGCTGACTCAAAAGAATACATATCCTTGATTCCATATATCTGAAATTCTAGAATGGGTACTTTAAATGGGCACATTCTATTGTATGTAAAATGTACCTGAATAAAGTTGTGTTTTGAAAGATCCAGTTGTGCCAAATTAGTTCTCCCAATTCTGCAAGAAGAAAATGAAGAATTCAAAGGGACATATTTCTCAGAACCCCCCATGCAGACCATTGCTCAGCTCGTATGCTGAGATCACCCTACAATTCCAAGTAGAAGTGGGAAAGTGATTGTCTGGCTTTTCAACACAGGTCATGAGCCTTGGGCAAAGGGGAAAAGGTTGGAAAAGGCTGTTTAATTAGCCACACAATAAGGTTTTACCCAGAAGATATTCCCATAGCCTTAGAGGGAGATGACTAAGGCTTGAAATGGAGTTGTGGAAATTGAACAAGAGAGTAGGAAATGTGTTAAAGATATATTTGGATGGAAAAAATCTGTAGGATGTCATGAATGAAAGATGTAGGTTGGCTAGAAGAAAAAGCCACTGATGTCTTTCAGGTTGGGTGATTGTTAGGTAATGATGAACATAAAATGAATTTAGAAATAGAAGAGATAAAACATTTTTCAAAGCATGGGAAATCACAGGTAAGTTCAAAGTTGAACATGGCAGTTTTGTTCTGATAGAGGTAGAAGCTACCAGATGGAGTAGAATTGTGAGATATCTATTATTTAATTTTTGTTGTATTCATAATAAAATATGTTTGCATGGGATCTTTATGCTTCCGGAGGAAAAAAAAACTAGTAGTCACAATACAGTTTAAGATACAAGAGGAAATTTTGTGGATTAAATTTGCAGAAAATATAGAGATCAAAGGGTCTGACAATGAAATTAGCACTCAAGAAGAGGAAGGATAGTACCCCTAAAGTCAAAGCTAGAAACAGTAAAATCCCTAGACTATTCAGTTATATGAGTCAATAGCTTCCTTTATTTATGTGCATGTGTATTAGTCACTCAGTCGTGTCCGACACTTTGTGACCCCATGGACTGTGGCCTGCCAGGCTCCTCTATCCATAGGATTCCCCAGGCAAGAGTACTGGAGTGGTTTGCCATTTCCTACTCCAGCAGATATTCTTGACTCAGGAATTGAACCTTCCTGGGTCTCTTGCATTGAGGGCAGATTCTTTACTATCTGAGCCGATCGTACATTTTTATGATGATAAAAATAAAAGACTGCTCCCAAAACATGTGCCCTGATTTCAGAGAACAGACACACATTTTGGCTCTGCCAGTTATGAGGTGAGTGATCCAGGAGTCATTTAGGTTCTCATCTGTGTCACGGTGGTGACGATGATTAGCTCAGAGAACTGAGGTCCAATCACATGAGATGAGAAGGTCCACCCAGCAGAAGGCTCAGTGAGGCTTAATCATCTTTGTTACTACTACCTGTCCTCACTCTTAACAAGACCTGAAATGTTAAATTGCACTCAGTACCTCTCAGTTGCCCTACGTCAATGCACAGGTTAATAGTTCTTATCACACAGCTTGACAACGACTGAAGAAAACAATAGGTGAAAAGATCTCAGCAAAATGTCAGAAACATCACTAAGTACAAGGCAGTCACTATTATTGTCTTCCTAAACTCCTAACAGTAACCTGCTCCAGTATTCTCGCCTAGGAAATCCCATGGACAGAGGAGCCTGGGGGGCCACCTCCACGGGGCTGCAAAAGAGCCGGGCACCACTTAGTCACTAAATAGCAACAACAGAACTCCCAAATACCTCTCTCCACTTCTCCTGAAGTATTTTCCTGTACTCCAGACTTTTAAAGCCATATGGAATCAAGCCACTGTCACTACTTAAAATCTGTAATATCTTCCCAGCATATTAGGAGGAATACCTCAAGCCATACTGTGGATAAAGAGGGCTGTAAGCAGGCCTTCCTGGGGGTCAAGTGGTTAAGAATCTGCCTGCCAGTGCTGGGGACACAGGTTTGATCCCCGGTCCAGGAAGATCCCGCATGGCACAGAGCGATGAAGCCCATGCACGACAACTGCAGAAGCCCACACTCCCTAGAGCCCCTGCTCCACAAGAGAAGCAACCAAAATGGGAAGCCCTAGCACTGCGACTGGAGAGCAGCTTCTGCTCACCACAGCTAGAGAAAGCCTGTGTGCAGCCACAAAGATCCAGAGCAGCCAAAACAAATAAATAAATGAATAATTGTGTATGTACACGTGGGTGTGTGAGGCCTGTAAGGATTCAGGGAAGCAGGTGCAGGAGGAAGCAGGCTGCTGCCCTGTCCCTAGGACTTGCTGACTCTCTGGGCTTCTGCCTGTTTAATCCAATGAACAGACCTGTTCTCTCCCACCCTGATTCTGTTCTTTGTAAGTGCAGATCCCAGCGGGAGTTGTGGGGTGGATTAGAGAAGGCCTAGTTATCCTCAGGTATCAAAACCTAAAACTTTGTAAAAAAAGGTTGGCATTTCTGTGCAGATGAGTGGTTTTTTCCCTAACAGAAGGCTCCACTTTCAGAGCATGTTTTCAGATCAGAATGAAGGACCGCAGGAACCAAAGCAGACTACTGAGGGGTTTTCCTGAAATCAGATCTAATAATAGCTTAGCAAGGGAGAATTCTGTTATCCCTTTGTTTTATTTTTATCATTCTCTCGTGTATTTCTTCCCCCAAACAGCTCTCGGTATTTCAGTTCTAAGTGTGAGTATTTACTTGAAATGTTTCTGATGGGACTGGAGCTGTTTCTGATGGGACTGTTTCTTCATGTGTGCGCTTTAGAAGGCCACTCTTTTAACCTGTTATCCCTTCATTCAGGCTGAGATTGTTTCCTCTGTGCTTGGCCCTGCCTTCGGTGACTGGGTTGACCCACTTTGCGTCAGTTACCAGACATGTTTTTCTGTTTCCTTTTTCTTTGATTTTTCTGTAGCAGTGCAGCAATAATCTTAATGTACTACTGTGTTTTAATAGTCAATTTAGACAGACTATTAAGATAAAATAGTGCACTATAAAACCACAGCACAGATGAGCAACCTCTAAAGGATGGATCCCAAGGAAATGGTCTTTTTTTCAAGGGACAGCAGAGGACACAGGGTTTGATAGAGAAGGGAGGATAGTCTGTCTGTCCTGGATCATGGCCCTAACATTCACTCTGTTATTTATCTTTCATGCTGGTGTCTGTCTGTTCACTGGGTTACTCGAAGGAAAGTCACTGACACTTGTTAAAATGGCAAGGAACACTCTGTCCAAAACTATAGTCATAAGGGCATTGCAAGAGAGGAGAGAAATCAAGTTCAATTCTGAACACAACAAAGACAGCTGGGGGTTTACAGTCAGGAAGAAGGGTGAAGGGGGTCAGTGGATGGAAAATTACTAAGAAGAGACATCAAGGGTTTGGGGAGAGTCCCTGCTAAACTGACCTCACAGGATTTGTGTGAAGGACAGATCATGGACATAGACATCAAATCCAGGTGATCTGATAGAAGATCTGATGCTGAGGGTGGGGAAGACTCTTGGCAAAGACTGTGCTGGACAGGGGAATGTTGGACCAAGCTGAAAAAGAGGGCTCAGAAGAACCTGACTGAAGTCCGATCAAGGGGAGCCCTTGTCACCAGGTGGCCAAACCAGGTGTCTCTGTAAACTAGACATCACCGGGACTCCCCTGGCAGTTCAGAGGCCGACTTCACCTTCCAATGCAGGGAGGGTGGCTCCCATCTGTGGCTGGGGAGCGAGGATCCCAAGTATGTGCATGTGTGCCTAGTCGTTCAGTCGTGTCTGACTCTTTGTGACCCCATGGCCTGTGGCCTACCAGGCTCCTCTGTCCATGGAATCTCCCAGGCAAGAATATTGGAGCAGGTTGCCACTTCCAACTCCAGGGGATCTTCCCAGTCCAGGGATTGAACCCACGTCTCTTGCATCTCCTGCCTTGGCAGGAGGATTCTTTACCACTAGTGCCACCTGGAAAGCCAAGATGGCACATGACTTGAGGCCAAAAAACCGAAACATACAACAAAAGCAATATTGTAGCAAATTCAATAAAGACTTAAGAAATGGTCCACATCAGAAAAAAAAAGTCTTAAAACATAAAAATCAAGATACCATTAAATGAGACAGTGTAAGCCTGTTATCTGGTGTGGTGTCATCTGAATTCAAGCTCAGTCCTGCCCAGAAAGCACTGAAGAATCAATTCCATAGGGAATTTCCAAGTTTTGTAGGACCTTAGGCAGAGCAATAGAACTGCCTTCATGTTCATTTAGACCTAGGAGACACAGTGAGATCCTTCCCTTGCTGGTGCTCATTAACAACCCAGGTAAGAAGGGAACTTTAGCAAAATTTGGAATAAAGTATGTTTTCATTTTTGCATTTCACTTTTGCCTAAATGCTGACCAAGTCCCATTTTGACCTCACACTACTTCCTGACAAAGTTTAGATTTCTCTCTATGTTTCCTTCCAAAAATTTTTTTTTAATTTTTAATTTTATTTTTAAACTTTACATAATTGTATTAGTTTTGCCAAATATCAAAATGAATTCGCCACAGGTATACATGTGTTCCTCATCCTGAACCCTCCTCCCTCCTCCCTCCCCATACCATCCTTCTGGGTCATCCCAGTGCACTAGCCCCAACCTCACAGATACCAAGTGACAATTTGCATATAAAAAAGAACCCCCTGGATGGAACACTTGAACAGCGAGATAAATGCAATGGAGTAATATGGTAATATTGTCAGAGAGACAGCTTAGGTCCTGGGAAGAGGGAAGACTTTGGTCTCCTATAAACCATATCATATAGGTTTCAGCCTACTCTGTGAATTTACAAAATTGATCTTGATCTAGACTCCTGAAATCTTTATCTCAGAGAAGATTGAACAGTCGAGAGCCTTCAGAAAAGATCATTTTATACCTTCATCCACACTCTTTTTCTCTAAAATCCTGGCCCAGGCAATACCATATCAAGAGTTAATAAAAACAGACAGGAATCAGGGAAATTCTAGACAAGCTTACACTTGACAAGTCTGAAGTTAACTGGCTAGAGGGTTTTGCATTAAAATATTTTTCTGAGTTGTAATCTGTCAATTATAAATTTCATCAAGATGCGAGACTTCGCACTGAGTAAATCTATAAGCCAGACTTTACAGGAAACTGGATGGAGCTTGTGTATGCGACCTAATGCTGATTTCTATGCAGCCGTGTTTATGTATGCTCGATGAGGAAATGCTAACTACAAATCTTAAATTAGGTCCTCAGAGAGGAGCAGCTTAGGATGTGTTCACAGTCTTCATCTTCAGGAAATGCTCTTGTTTTAGAGATGGTGTATGCTCTGATGTGATGTGTCTGCCCCTCTCTGCACAAGTCTTGTTTTGCTCAACCCACGTTCTATGAATAGTTCTCAGTCTCTTACAGTCCCTTTGAGAGAAGAGAATATACGAAAGTTCAACACAAAGTGAGGAGAACTTGAAAATGCCAGCGCTAGAGTAAGAGGGCAGAAGAAAAGTTAAAAACAGCCCAGGAGATTTCCAGGGGCTAATGGTGATACCTTCAGTGACCCTAATGGGCTGTGGATAATTCCTGTTGTCTACACAAGGCGGGTGGGTGTTTCTCCACCAGAGCTCAAGTGAATGAGTCAACTCCCTACGCAGGGACTTTAAGTGCTGACATCCTAATGAGATCTATAAACCGCAGAGACAGGGTATGGCTTCTTCTACACTGAGTATTAGCCATGCTCTCAAAAGAGATTTAGCAGTCAGCAGTTGCCAAATAGGATGTTTTCAGACTGTGTTTTGTTTCCTTTTATCGTGATAAGATGGAAATTGTGGGAAAACAAAGAGCAGAGAGCAGTCCTTCCCGTGGCTTTTATTTCCTACTAAATGCAGTGAGAGGAAATATCCATATATTAGTTGTTCTGCCTGCAGCACTTGGCTTCCAGGGGGTCGCTTCAACTCTCTGTGCGTCCTCAAGTCTAGGGTCAGCACTTCCCACTCCGTGATCAGGAGCAGAAATCATGGGACTGTGCCCCATGCCCACCTCGGAACCTCTTAGAGTCATTCATTCCAGCAAAGGGACAACCCGTTCCCAGGAGAAATTATAGGAGCCGCAGTGAAGCAGAATTACAACTTCCTTTTCTCTATTGACATATTCTCCCCTAATTTATCAAAAAGTTCAACAAATCGAGTACTGTGCGAATAGGTGCTTCCTGGAGCTGGGTGTCTGTTTCTTTTTCGAGGTTAAAGAAATGTTTTCAGCTTTTTTGTTGAAATATATTCTCGACCCTTTTATCTCTTCTCCTTCTGGGCCCCCTATAGTTTGAATGTTAATGTGTTTAATATTGTTCTAGAGGCTTGTAAGCTATTCTCATTATTTAAATTCTTTTGGAAAAATTTTTTTTATTCAGATTAGGTAATTTCTACTAATTTTTACTCCAGTTTGCTGATCTGGTCCTTTGAATGATCTAATCTAGTATTGATTCTCTCTAGTGTATTTTTCATTTTCTATAAAAAAAAATTGCTATAGTCTTCAGCTTGGTTTAGCAATTTTTTATATTTTCTAACTCCTCATTAAACTTCTGTGCTCATCCATCCTTTCCCTGAGTCCACTGAGCATCGTTATGACTTTGAACTCTTTGTTGGGTAGATGGTTTATCTCTGCTTCCCTTAGTTCTGCCGGGGCTTTCTTTTTTCTTTTGTCTGGAAAATACTCCTCTGTCTCTTCTTTGTGCCTAATTCTCTTGTTTACTTCTGTGTATTGGGTAGAGGAGTTACATTTCTCAGTCTCAGAGAAGGGGCCTCATGCAGATGTTCTGTGGAGTTTAGCGACATGCTGTCCTCTGGTTACCAGTTAGGTGCTTCAGGGGAGTCCTCCTGTGGTCGGTGCAGTCCCTGGGTTGCAATGAGGCTGCTCCCGTGGGTCTTCTGGTGGGAGGGGCTACCCCTGGCCTGGTGGGCTGCCAGCTTGCTGGTGGGCAGAGCCAGGTCCTAGTACAATCAGCGATAAGTCCAGGGTATCCTGAGTCTGTGCTGACCCACTGATGGACAGGTGAGCCCCTGTTGCTAATAGCCTGGAGAAGGGAATGCATAGTAATGCTCATTTGCACCAGTGTTCTCACAGGAGAGAGAACTTCCAGAAATGGCTACCACCAGTGTCTGTGTCCCCAGGGCAAGCCCCAGTTGCTTCCTGCCTCTCTGGGAGTCTCTCCAAGATGAGTTAGTGGGTCTGGCCCAGGGTTCTTTCAAAGCACTGTCTGCTATGCTAGGGCTTGAGTGTGTGAGATTTTGTGTGCACCCTTTAGGTATGGAGACTGTGTCTTCCAGCTCTTCCTTACGTAAGCTCTGCTGGCCTTTAAAGCCAGATGCTCTGGGGGTCTCTTCCAATACTGGACTCCCAGGCTGGGGAGCCTGAGGTGCAGCTTGGACCACTTGCTCCCTGGGGAGAACCTCTGCCATGGTGACCATCCTCTCATTTGTGAGTGACCTTCCCAGGGGTGTAGGTCTTGACTAGACTAGACTCCACCCATATCATTTGGCTCCTTCTTTATGTATTTAATTTTGGAGACTCTTTTCTGCTGGTCTTCAGACAGTTCTCATTGATAAATGCTCTGTAGACAGTTGTAACGTTGATATGCCCATGGGTGGAGGTGGGCTCAGAGTCTTCCTACTCTACCATCTTGGTTACTGCATTTGTTTTATTTTTCTTCCTGAACTTCACTGTCAATGCTAAACCAGCTCAAAGCTCTCTTCATTGTTTCCAACCTAACTTGGCATCATTCTAGATCAAGCTTATGAGATTCCTTGGATGTTCAATCAAGATAATAGTGGCAAAGCATTCAATGAATTTTAAAGTGATACAGAAACATAAGAAATTATTATTTTCTCTGGGCTAGACTCTTAAGTTTTTTATCTCAATCTTGGTGCCATTATAAGACAATCATGTACCATGATCCATAATTCTAAACTGGAAGGCATTCCCTTTTCCTTACAATTAGAAGGTAAACAGAATTGAGCATATATATGTGATTTAAAATAATCATAACTTAAATGACTTTTTCTCAGAGCTAATAAAATAATTAAAATTTCTCAGACACACAGTTATCTTTTCTTAGTAATTCCATAGAGAATCAAGTGCATTATTGACTGTCTTCAACTTGTAGTGAATCTTAAACTCTGTCTCAAATTATATCCAAGAGATTTGGCTTGTAATTCTGGACTGGGGTTTTAAAAGTCTGCTGATGTCCCTACTGCCAAGTTTTAATTACTTCCTGCAGGGGGTCCTTCTCCTCTCAGTCCCTGAGATTATTCAGAAGAGACACATCTGCTCCATACTAAACCGAAATGAACTTCCAGCCACAAAGATTTTTTTCTCTCTCACTTTATTTTTTCCCCTTCATCCACTGAAGAATAAGGTCTGTTTTCTTTCAAAGCACTTGCTTTGCCTCTGAAACAATAAAAGCCCCTTACCTATCTTCAAAAATCCCCAAGAGAACTTTTCTTGATATAAAAGTGAGAGGTTTCATCTGTATGTAATGACTAGGTTAATTAAATAAAACTCCATGGCCAGATTTGCCTGGAAAACTGCGAAAATGGTATATCCTTTGCAACCTGGTTCATCTAAAGAAGTAAAGTGATGGACTCTACTACAACAGAAGGGCTAATTAAGCTGGAAACTCGCTATTTACATCCCAACACTGTTTGCAGACAAAGTACTAAACAGTTAGGCACAGGCAATTAGGAAACAGGAAACGCCAAGAGGCGTTAATTCTTTCAAAAATATAATCATTACAAGGAAACTTGTGAAGGAGGGGTGGGCAAGGGGTAGAGCCTTAAAGCTAGAATTCACTGAGCATTGGGAGAGAGAACTTCGTCAGAAAAGACTTGTCCCTTCCTGGCTGGGGGACTGTGGGCAACTCATTTTAAATCCTGTGGCTAAAAAGAAGAGAAAAGAAAAACAAGCAAACAAAAATGAAGACGTGGAGAACAGACACGTGTACACAGAGGGGAAGAGGGGAGTGGGGCGAATGGGAAGAGCAGCACTGACGTATATACACTGCCACATGTGAACAGCTGGCTAGCGGGAAGCTGCTTACAGCACAGGGAGCTCAGCTGAGTGCTCTGCAATGGCCCAGAGGGGCGGGATGCGGGAAGGTTCAAGAGGGAGGGGATATATGTACACATATAGCTGATTCATTTCGCTGTACAGCAAAAACGTAACATTGTAAAGCAAGTATACTCTAAAAAAGAAAGAAAACAAAATCCTGTGGCTCGGTCTCCTTATTTCTAGATGGGAATGGTATAATGACCACTTTCAGGTTTATAGCTAAAATAAGATATACACAGCTTTTTTCTTTTTTTAACTTCTTATTTTGTATTGGGGTATAGCCAATTAACAATGTTGTGACAGTTTTGGGTGAACAGTGAAGGGACTCAAGATATATATAGCTTTTGATAGCCCTTTAAAAACTGCCTAGCACATAGCAGATGTGAGCTTTGGATTGTTTATAGCTGTCCCCTCTGTTTGCTTTGGATTCTTTCTTCTCTATCAAAGCCTGCCTTCAAATGACTGGTCATGGTTTCTTCTTCAGACCCAGACACCAAAAAGCCACGTGGAAGCCCTTTGTGCAGAGATGGGCTTCAAAACAAAGTGATGGCTTTGGACCAGCTTTTGGCCGAGAGACACTCAAAGGTTAGTCTGAAGGTCTTTGCTCAGAGGCATTTCTGTTTTTTCAGAAAATACACCCAACTCCTGCCTGACTCACGATGCGAGGGGGCAGATGCCTAGCAGCCAGTAACAGGCCCAGGAGACTTAATCCTCACGCTTTGCACCTCACATTCCATGTCCGTCTTCCGTTTTTCCATGTGGCTCAACTTCAGGGCATCAGCTCCAGAGAACAATTTTGGGGTCTCTTTCGGGGGAAGAAAGCTAACCTGGCTTATTAGGGGGAGAAAGGGGCCCAAGTTTATAAATGATTTATATAAAGTCATTTGTTAATGATTTGGTTCAATTTTGATTTATGCACTCAACTAGCTTGTGGAAAATGCTGTAGTTGTTATTTCCCCATATTCACTATTTTAAGAAAATCTTGGCCAAGATTTTATCATTTTCATATGGGGGAGGTGAGAGTAAGAGGAATTTCTGATATGTATAGAAACATATAGAAAATAATCAGAGATTAGCTCAAAAAGACATATAGAAATTTGGAGTATGTTTTTATTTTAGGCCTGGATCTAAATAGATGCACTCTCAAAGTCCATCATTAATTTTTTTCATGAAAAGAGATCTCTTTATACTTGTTCTCTCCTTCAGAGAATTCGTGCTAAGGTGGTTTTGTCTGTAAATTTTTTAATGTTCATCCTAATGAGAGGCAGGTGTCACTTTTCCTCCCCTGAAGTAGAGCCTGATATTTCTGACATTTAACTTGTATTTTTTAACTTGATATTTCTGACATTTAATTTATATGCAGAGTACATTATGCAAAATGCTGGGCCGATGAAGCACAAACTGGAATCAACATTACCAGGAGAAATATCAATAACCTAAATATGCAGATGACACTACCCTTATGTTAGAAAGTGAAGAGGAACTAAAGAACCTCTTGATGAAAGTGAAAGAGGAGAGTGAAAAAGCTGGCTTAAAACTCAACATTCACAAAACTAAGATCATGGCATCTTGTCCCATCACGTCATGGCAAATAGATGGGGAAACAATGGAAACAGTTTCTTAGGCTCCAAAATCACTGTAGATGGCGACTACAGCCATGGAATTAAAAGACGCTTGCTCCTTGGAAGAAAAGTTATGACCAACCTAGACAGCATGTTAAAAAGCAGAGACATTACTCTGCCAAGAAAGGTGCATCTAGTCAACGCTATGGTTTTTCCAGTAGTCATGTATGGATGTGGGAGTTGGACTATAAAGAAAGCTGAGCACTGAAAAATTGATGCTTTTGAACTGTGGTGTTGGAGAAGACTGTCGAGAGTCCCTTGGACTGCAAGGAGATCCAACCAGTCAATCCTAAAGGAAATCAGTCCTGAACATTCATTGGAAGGTCAGATGCTAAAGCTGAACCTCCAATACCTTTGGCCACTTTATGTGAAGAACTGACTGGAAAAGACCCTGAGGCTAGGAAAGATTAAAGGCAGGAGGAGAATGGGACAACAGAGGATGAGATAGTTGGATGGCATCACTGACTCAATGGACATGAGTTTGAGCAAGTTCCAGGAGTTGGTGATGACAGGAAAACCTGGCATGCTGCAGTCTATGGGATCGCAAAGAGTTGGATACAACTGAGCGACTGAACTGAACTGAACTGATCTCTATTGGATAATTGAGGTTTGGGGAAGGGCTGTTTATGTCTGTCCACATAACCAAATTAATATCTTAATGTTTTATTGTATATAAATGTTTTTTTTCTAAATAAATGCAATTGGCATGTACCAAAAAAAATGTCAATAACATGTAGGAATGAAAAGGTGTGTGTGTGTGTGTGTGCATGTGTGTGTGCACCTGATCTCAGTTGCTCAGTGTTGTCCAACTCTACAACCCCATGGAGGTTGCAGAGGATTCCAGGTTACTCCGTCCATGGGATTCTCCAGACAAGAATACTGGAGTAAGTTGCCATTTCTTATTCCAGGGGATCTTCTGAACCCAGGGATCGAACCTGCATCTCTTGAGTCTCCCGCATTGGTAGGCAGATTCCTTACCACTGTGCCACCTGGGAAGCCAGCAATGGAAAGATAGGGGTATATAATTACATCTGTTCTGAGAGCCCAGCAAAGACTTGTGATTGAAGATCGGATGTGTTTTTCATGGAATATCAGCATTTATGTCACTATGATATGCATTCCTAATGATGAGATCACTTGCCATTACATTCATGCATTGTTTTTACTTTTTGTTTGTTTTTTGAAGTATCAAGGAGGGATTTGCAACAATTGAACAACAAGTTACAGAGCCGTTTAGTGATTTATAAAAAGGAGTAACAATATAGCGTGGCAGGTTTAATGTGTCTCTTTGTGTCATCTGTGGTTGATAGACCTTGTCTCTCATTTTTGGAAGGTGACCTTATTGCCTAAAATGCAGTGACGGTTAAACTTTAGTCGGCGCAAGAATCACCTGGAAGCTTGTTAAGGCACAGATCCCTGGACCCCATCCCCAGACTCTGAGTCGACAGATCTGCATGATCTGAGGATCTGCTTTTCTAATAAGCTTCCAGAGGATGCCGCTGCGGCTGCTTCTGGGCCACACGATGATGCTCACCAGTAGTAAGATGAAAAAGCCAGATCTGCCTACATCACTGAGAGCCTAACTTATCTTCGGAAAAGGCTTCCCACAAGAAACCCCACTGCTCTGTACCAAACACCAAGCAAATATGGAAGGTGATTCCACAAGGATTTCAGAGAGAAGGGTAAGTGCATTTCAGGACTGTAGCTTTAATAGGCCCGAAGTCATTCATTCATTTGCTATATATCAGTATCAGAAACTTCAAACAAAAAATTAAAGTGTGACTTGGGTAGAGAGAAAAGCCTTGTTTGCTCTTTCTCTGTCTCCCTACTCACAGGATGGAGCACATGCCCCATCCCATTAAGAAAAAAATACAGCTTTTCCCAGTGCTTTGAATAAATGAAATCCATCTCATTACCCTTACCCCAGTCTGAAACAACCACCACCAAATGTACCATCTCATTTTGCTTTGTATATTAAAGAGCTGAGAAATCGTAAACAGTCCAGGAACAAAATTGTTTTTAATTATGTATACTTTTGGAATTTGCTCCCTTCGAGGAGGGGGTGCGGACACTGGCCACCGCATCTGGCTATGAGTGCTCCCTCTATCCCTCTCTGTCTCTCTCATTCTCTGCAGGCTACAGGCTGCAGATTTTACAGTTCCTCCCTGCACATCCAACCCCGTTATTCCACAGACTTCTGTGGAATCTGTTAAGCCTGTGTCATGTGGTTTACTGGATTGAAATATACTCTCTATTAATGTGTAGTATTTTGGGAGACAAAAGAGAAACAAATACTATATCTACTTGATAATGAAAATTGACAAAGTGTTTTTTGGAATAAACAGCTAGACTCTTCTTACACACACACACCCCCCCCAAAGTTCCTCATTGCTCACTCTGAGGTCCTCTGTCCCTCTTTCCACTCTTTTTAGTCTTATTATTAAGCTTGGTGGCTTGATTTCAAGAGAGATCCCAGAATGTCTAGCATCCTTGTGTTCTAGAAGCAAATGTATCCACAAAGAACACTAGCTTTAGAGTCACACACTTGGGTTAAAATTCTGGCTGTGCCACATTCAAACGACATGAGCTTGGTCA
Source organism: Bos mutus (assembly GCF_027580195.1). Taxonomy (NCBI): domain Eukaryota; kingdom Metazoa; phylum Chordata; class Mammalia; order Artiodactyla; family Bovidae; genus Bos; species Bos mutus. Next base: position 4,973,742 of record NC_091638.1, read on the forward strand.
AGGCACATAGTTGAGCCATGTGACTTAAATCCTCTTTGCTTCAGTAAGATGGGGATGAAGGGAATGATGATCTGTGCCTCCCAGCTGTGGGGGTCGGCAATGCATGTGAGCACCGAGCACAGCATCTGCACAAATACTCAACGATTCATAGTGGTTCTCATTTTTTCTACGTGTTCGGTTTCTCTTCCTCTCCTGCCATTTTCTATCTCCGTAGAGATGAAAATCTTTTCTTGGCCACTAGGTGGAGAAAGCAAGCCTTCTACAGTATTTGAATTAAACAGGAGGCCAAATCATCCTGACCTAAATACTACAGACATTTAAGGGAGAGATGATTTTTTTTCCTTCCTCTTCTTTAGAACTTCACACAGCATTAACAGGGGATCTGGAGACATGTCTGGGGAATTTCTGAGCAGTTCACAATGAAATGTTTTGAGTTTTGAGTGTGGTTCTGCCTCGAGGCACCAGATTTTACCCAGGAAGAAGTCCACAATTCAGCTTTCCAGCACCTTCTCATCCTCTGTGTCCTAATCTCCTTTTTTAAACATTTTATTTTAGGTTGAAATATAGTTCATTAATATCGTTGTGATAGTTTCAGGTGTACAGCAAAGCAATTCAGTTATACATATATGTGTATCTATTCTTTTTCAAGTTCTTTTCCCATTTACATTGTTACGTAATGTTGAGCAGAGTTCCCCATAAGTCCTTCTTGGTTATCTATTTTAAATACAGCAGTGTGTACATGTCAAACTCTCTAATTATCCCTTCCCTACCACTCTTCCCCTCTATACTGTAATCATAATTCATTCTCTATGTCTATGAGCCTGTTTGTTTTGTATAATAAATAAGTCATATGTACCATTTCTGCTTAGATTCTGCACATAAGTGGTATCATAATGATATTTGTCGTTCTCTGACCTATTTCACTCAGTATGACAATCTCTAGATCCATCCATGTTGCTTATGCCCTAATCTCTTCTCACCTGCATTTCAAACAGGGACTTGCTCAGTACATTTTTCCCTCCAGGGTATTATATAGCTACTGACTCCCAGGGACCTTTGCATTTTGACATGAACTCTCTTGATAAGTTACGTTTCTTTAGTCTGATAAGAGTAGTAACGGGAACCCATTGGACCTACTTCACATAACTGTTGCAAGGGTCATTTAGTTAATACCTGTGCAATCATACGTGAACTTTACAAATACAAATAAAACATTACTATTGAAGATATAAATCTCTGCCTTTAAAGAAAAAAGTTGAGAGTCCAAAACATTCTTGAGAAAGAATCAGCTTGCAAGGGGATGTGGCTCTCCTTCTAGGTAAAGCCCCTGGGACCCTCTGCACGTAAGCTCAGGTATGTTCCACACTCCATATTTCTTGCCTGATATTCCTCATCTCTCCTTCTCACCTTGTCCCCAAAGTCTCTTCATTTGCTGCCATACCCATTTGTACCCTCCCAGCACTGATTCTCCAAATGAACAACTATTTGCAATATTAACCCATTCTATTCATTGGCATCTCCCTGAGAATTATCCCAATTGGCTCCAAAACATTGCAGCTTCACCTGTATCCTGAACCCGACATTCAATAATTTGTGCTGTTTCAACAAGTGCGTGATCTCTGTACAAAAATATGTTCTGGCAAGAAACATTCAAAAATTTTTCCCTTTCATCCATACTTTCATTACAAATTTTCTTCTTTCCATGATGGAAAATAACCAAGCTGCATACCAAATGTTTAGCCTGTAATTCATGTAATTATATTGCAAAAATATTCATCTCCCGTTTGCCTTTCCACTAGTGCTCTCTACAGGCACTTTTGTTGTTGTTTTGGTTTCCTATGTTATTTGAGGAAGGAAAAACCCAGGGAAAAAATTTGAGTTTACTTTCAGTAAATTTCCACTCTAGGATCTGAGTTTCCTTCAAGCAGCCAAGAGCATGGCAGGAGCCCTGGGATGCTATTCCATTTAAATATGGTCTGAAATAGCACACTTATTTCCACTAAATTTACTTTTAATGCATCTCATAGAAAGATCATTTTGCATAATACACATACACACACACATAAGCTCCACGAGCCTAAATATAGGATACAAATGTAAATTCCATGGTTTTTCCTTACAAAATTTTCAGATTTTCAGTTTATATGTCAATTTGCAATCACTGTGTCCCCTAAGCATAAGATTATTCATATATAATACTACATATGTTATAAGGAGCTTCCCACCAAATAAACTGAGACACAGATTTGAAAACAAGCAGATTATCAGGAAGTACATGTAACATGGGTAAGTGAGGGACACAGAAATACAGAGAAGAAAAACACAATAGACTGGGCTCCCATATAGATAACTGGAGCTTAATACTGGGCAGAAACTCTGGAAGTAATGTAAAACACAGTCCTTAGTATTAACAGGTAAAGAGTGAGGAAAATGGGGTATTTATATCCCTATACGTATCAGGCATTGGTTACTGACTTGTGGAGGAGGCATGATCTTAATTCTTAACCCTTCCCATAGGCCTTGAACGTGAAGTCCTCTAACAAAGATCCAAGTGCTGGCCTTTGGAAGACAGGCTGTCAAACACAGAAATGAAAGAACCAAAATGAAAAGGGTAAAGGATTGATCTGTTATGCCAAATTATTAGCAAAAAGAATGCTACTCATTTATCACAATTCGTGTTCATGCCTACATTTATGTCAAATCCCCAACTAAGGGCTTCCCTGATGGCTCAGCAGGTAAAAAATCTGCCTGAGATGCAGGAGACAAAGGAGATGAGGGTTCGGGTCAGGAAGATCCAAACCCTAGGTTGGAAAGATCCCCTGGAGGAGAAAATGGCAACCCACTCTGCTTCATGGATCACAGCCTTGTCGTGGTGATAGGGCTTACATAACACATTGAAGCCATGAGCCATGCCTTGCAGGGCCAACCAAGACAGATGGGTCATAGTGAAGCGTTCTGACAAAATATGGTCCACTGGAGGAGGAAATGGCAACCCACTCCAGTATTCTTGCCTGGAGAACCCATGGACATGAGTACACGTATGAAAGGCAAAAATATATGACACTGGAAGGTGAGCCCCCAGGTTGGCAGGTGTCCTATATGCTGCTGGGGAAGAGCACAGGGCAATTGCCAATAGTTTCAGAAAGAACTGGGCCAAAGCAAAAGCAATGCTCAGTTGTGGATGTATCTGGTGGTGAAAGTAAAGTCCAATGTTGTAAAGAACAATATTGTGTAGGAACCTGAAACGTTACGTCTATGAATCAAGGTAAATTGGATATAGTCAAGCAGGAGATGGCAAGAGTGAACATCGACATCTTAGGAATCAGTGAACTAAAATGGACTAGAATGGACAATTTTAATTCAGACGACCATTATGTCTACTACTATGGGCACGAATTGTGGGGAGCGAGCTCCGCCCCTGGCAAAGGTCATGAGGAAGGAGGCTTGACATACGCAAAGACGGGATCAAGCCTCAGGAGTCCCCCTGGAAATTCTCGAGCATCTACCCCCAAAACCAGAGTCTGCCTACTTTCTGCTTTGTGCTCTCACCTACACCTCTGACTTCACGGGGGCTGTCCCCCACTACCTCTCTCTGAAAAAAGAGTTAGCTTACAGCTCCAGTTAATAATTCCTGGGTGTGACAGTGTTTCAACCTACAAACTCCTTTGGAAGTCCTCTAGCCTGCCTGAATAGGTTTTTTCCGGCAACATGTGATTGTTCAGAGCCTCCCAACTGTGAGAGGCAGGAGATGTTCTAAACTGTCTAAACATAGATTCATTTGAGTAGTTAAAAGATTGATTAGAAATTGCATTGGTGAAGGGTTTTTCACTTGTTGGGCCAATGTTTGCTGCTAAGTCTCCATACCCCTTACCTACTGTGTCCTTGGCGGTGTATTGATTGATATAATGGGTGTATAGAAATGTAAGTAGTAGCCTTAATGTTTGTAATCTTGGACCCTTGAGTTAATTCTTTTCTTGATTGAGCCCACCTCACCTTTGCCCTATAGGAATGCAACTTTCTCCAATGCTTTTTGGAGGCTGGCGCCTGACTTTAGAATAATCACCTTTAGAGAAAAATAAGTTTCTTAAAATGTTAACAGGCTTCCTGGCCAGAAGATGATGTAAATCACCTAAACTTTTGCATATGATAAGTTTGAAAGCCTGACTTCGATAAGGATCAGGAACTGCTGTCTTTGCATGACTCTACCCCTTCCCCCATTATCCTCCATGCACAACTTAAGGTATAAAACTACTTTGGAAAATAAAGTATGTCCTTTTGTTCACCGGAATTTGGTCTCCCCATGTCGTTCTTTCTTTCACCTTCTAGCTGAACTTTTCCTCTGAGGCAGGGAAGCTCGTCAAGCCTACTAATTTTGCCTGGGCTTCTAAGATCTGACCGGGGAGGCCTTAGTGTCTCCTCTCCTTTGGGAGAACGGGAGGACGCCTGCGACCTTCGTAGGTGACATAAATTCCCTGCTTTGGAATTTTGTTCAGCCTCTTTTCTTCACTGAATTTCTTCGCTGAGCTATCCTTATTTCACCACTCTTTATATCCTTAATAAACGTTTAATTAAGCAGTTGTTTCCTGATCCTCGCCAACGCCGTCCCCGCTTCGAATTCCCTGGATCAGCCGGGGCTGGTCCCCGGCAACGAATCCTTAAGAAGAAATGGGGTAGGCCTCACAGTCAACAAAAGAGTCTGAAATGCAGCACTTGGGTGCAGTCTCAAAAACAAGAGAATGATTTTGGTTTGTTTCTAAGGCAATCCATTCAGTTTCACAGTAATCTTCCCAACCCAGGGATCAAAACCAGGTATCCGGCATCGCAGGCAGATTTTTCACCTGCTGAGCCATCAGGGAAGCCCTTAGTTTGGGGATTTGATATAAATGTAGGCATGAACATGAATTGTGATAAATGAGTAGCATTCTTTTTGCTAATAATTTGGCATAACAGATCAATCGTCTACCCTTTTCATTTTGGTTCTTTCATTTCTGTGTTTGACAGCCTGTCTTCCAAAGGCCAGCACTTGGATCTTTGTTGGAGATGCCCCACGGTAATTACTGTCCCCCAGTAATCCATTACTCCGCCACAGTAATCCACAGTAATTTCACCACTGATGCCAAAGGAGCTGAAGTTGAACGGTTCTGTAAAGACCTAAACACCTTCTAAAAAGTGAAAGTGAAAGTCGCTAAGTCATGTCTCACTCTCTGCGACCCCATGGATTACACAGTCCATGGAATTCTCCAGGCCAGAATACTGGAGCAGGTAGCCTTTCCCTTCTCCAGGGGATCTCCCCAAGCCAGGGATCAAACCGTGGTCTCCTACACTGCAGGCAGATTCTTTACCAATTGAGCTATCAAACACCTTCTAGAATTAACCCCAAAAAAGATGTCCTTTTCATTACTGGGGATTGGAATGCAAAATTAGGAAGTCAGGAGATACCTGGAGTAACAGGCTAGTTTGGCCTTGGAGTACATACTGCAAAATTCAGGTTTAAATTGAAGGAAGTAGGGAAAACCACTAGGCCATTCTGGTATGACCTAAATCAAATCCCTTATGACTATGCAGTGAAGGTGACGAACAGATTCAGGGGATTAGATCTGTTAAACAGAGTGCCTGAAGAACAATGGATGGAGGTTCATAACACTGTATAGGAGGTAGTGACCAAAACCCTCCCTATGAAGAAGAAATGCAAAAAGGCAAAGGGGTTGTCTGAGGAGGCTTTACACATAGCTGAGGAAAGAAGAGAAGCAAACGGCAAGGGAGAAAGGAAAAGAGATACCCAACTAAATGCAGAGTTCCCAAGAATAGCAAGGAGAGATAAGAAGGCCTTAAACAAACAATGGAAAGAAATAAAGGAAAATAATAGAATGAGAAAGACTAGGGATCTCTATCAAGGGGACATTTCATGCAAGGATGGTCACGATAAAAGACAGAAACAGTGAAGATCTAATAGAGGCAGAAGAGATTAAGAGGAGGTGGCAGACTTGAATAACTCCAACTCTACTGGAAATCTGACCAACCATTCTCTATTGGTTACATTTGTGGAAGGCAACCAAATCAGGGACTTGTGGCAAATATTACTGTTCAATTTCAATACTTTATAATTTTCAGATTTGCTTTTATTATGTACATATATTACTTAAAATAATGATAAAACTAATTTAAAACAAACAAAAAAGAGGTGGCAAGAATACACAGAAAACTATACAAAAAAGGTCTTAAATGAGCTGGATACCTATGACAGTCTGGGCACTAACCTCAAGTCAGACATCCTGGAGTGTGAAGTCAAGTGGGCCTTAGGAAGTATTACTACAAGCAAATCTAATAAGGTGATGGAATTCTAACTGAGGTATTTAAAATCCTAAAAATGGTACTACTCAGTTCAGTTCAGTTTAGTCGCTCAGTCGTTTCCGACTCTTTGCAACACCATGGACTGCAGAAACCAGTCTTCCCTGCCCATCACCATCTCCCAAGAGCTTGCTCAAACTCATGTCCATTGAGTCACTGATGCCATCCAACCATCTCATGCTCTGTTGTCCCATTCTCCTCCTGCTTTCAATCTTTCCCAGCATCAGAGTATTTTCTAATCAGTCAGTTCTTCACATCAGGTGGCCAAAGTATTGGAGTTTCAGCTTCAGCATCAGTACTTCCAATGAATATTCAACACTGATTTCCTTTAGGATTGACTGATTGGATCTCCTTGAAGTCCAAGGAACTTTCAAGAGTCTTCTGTAACACCACAGTCCAAAAGCATTAATTCTATGGTGCTCAGCTTTCTTTATGGTCCAACTCTCACATCCATACACAATTACTGGAAAAACCGTAGCTTTGATTAGATGGACATTTGCTGGCAGAGTAATATCTCTGGTTTTTAATATGCTGTCTAGGTTGATCACAGTTTTTCTCCCAAGGAGCAAGGGTCTTTCAATGTCATGGCTGCAGTTACCATCAACAGAGATTTTGGAATCCAAAAAAATAAAGTCTGTCACTGTTTCCCCTGTTTTCACATTTATTTGCCATGAGGTGATGGGACCAGATGACATGACCTTAGTTTTCTGAATGTTGAGCTTTAAGCCAACTTTTTCACTTTCCTCTTTCACATTCATCAAGAGGCTCTTTACTTCTTTGCTTTCTGCCATAAGGGTGGGTGCATATCTGAGGTTACTGATATTTCTCCTGTCAATCTTGATTTCAGCTTGTGCATCATCCAGCCCAACATTTTTCATGATGTACTCTGCATATACCTTAAATAACCAGGATGACAATATACAGCCTTGATGTACTCCTTTCCTGATTTGGAACCAGCATGTTGCTCCATGTCCAATTCTAACTGTCGCTTCCTGACCTGCATACAGATTTCTCAGGAAGCAGGTAAGGTGGTTTGGTATCCCCATCTCTTTAAGAATTCACAGTTTCTTGTGATCCACAGAGTCAAAGGCTTTGGCATAGTCAATAAAGCAGAAGTAGATGTTTTTCTGGAAATCTCTTGCTTTCTCAATGATGGGAATTTGATCTCTGGTTCCTCTGCCTTTTCCAAATCCAGCTTGAACATCTGGAAGTTCTCAGTTCAAATACTGTTGAAGCCTGCTTGGAGAATTTAGAGCATTACTTTGCTGGGTGTGAGATGAGTGCAATTATGCAGTAGTTTGAACATTCTTTGACATTGCCCTTCTTCAGGATTGGAATGAAAACTGACCTTTTCCAGTCCTGTGGCCACTGCTGAGTTTTCCAAATTGCTGGCATATTGAGTGCAGCACTTTCACAGCATCATCTTTTAGGATTTGAAATAACTCAACTGGAACTCCATCACCCCCACTAGCTTTGTTCGTAGTGATGCTTCCTAAGGCCCACTTGACTTTGCATTCCAGGATGTCTGGCTCTAGGTGAGTGATCACACCATCGTGGTTCTGGGTCATGAAGATCTTTTTTGCATAGTTCTTCTGTGTATTCTTGATGCCTTTGCTTAATATCTTCTGCTTCTGTCAGGTCCATACCATTTCTGTCCTTTAATGTGCCCATCTTTGCATGAAATGTTCCCTTGGTATCTCTAATTTTCTTGAAGAGATCTCTAGTCTTTCCCATTCTGTTGTTTTCCTCTATTCCTTTGCAATGATCACTAAGGAAGGCTTTCTTATCTCTTCTTGCTATTCTTTGGAACTCTGCATTCAGATGGATGTACCTTTCCTTTTCTCCTTTGCCTTTCACTTCTCTTTTCTCAGCTATTAGTAAGGCTTCCTCAGACAACCGTTTTGCCTTTTCGCATTTCTTTTTCTTAGAGATTGTCTTGATCACTGCTTCTGTACAATGCCATGAACCTCCATGCAGAGTTCATCAGGCATTCCATCAGATCTAGTACCTTCAATCTATTTGTCACTTCTGCTGTATAGTCATAAGGGATTTGATTTAGGTCATACCTGAATGGTCTAGTGGTTTTCCCTACTTTCTTCAATTTAAGCCTGAATTTGGCAATAAGGAGTTCATGATCTGAGCCACAGTCAGCTCATGGTCTTGTTTTTGCTGACTGTATAGAGCTTCTCCATTTTTGACTGCAAAGAATATAATCAATCTGATTTCATTAGTGACCATCTGGTGACGTCCATGTGTAGAGTCATCTCTTGTGTTGCTGGAAAAGGGTGTTTGCTATGACCAGTGGGTTCTCTTGGCACAACTCTGTTAGCCATTGTCCTGCTTCATTTTGTACTCCAAGCCCAAATTTCCCTGTCACTTTAGGTACCTCTTGACTTCTTACTTTTCATTCCAGTCCCTGATAATGAAAAGGACATCTTTTTGGGGTGTTAGTTTTAGAAGGTCTTGTAGGTCTTCATAGAACTGTTCAACTTCAACTTCTTTAGCATTACTGGTTGGGGCATAGACTTGGATTACTGTGATATTGAATGATTTGCCTTGGAAACAAACAGAGATCATTCTGTCATATTTGAGATTGCATCCAAGTCTACATTTTGGATTTTTTGTTGACTCTGAGGGCTACTTCATTTCTTCTATGGGATTCTTGCCCACAGTAGTAGATATAATGGTCATCTTAGTTAAATTCACCCATTCCAGTCCATTTTATTTCACTGATTCCTAAAATGTCAATGTTCACTCTTGCCATCTCCTGTTTGACCACTTCCAATTTACCTTGATTCATGGACCTAACATTCCAGGTTCCTATGTAATACTGTACTCTAGAGCATTGGACCACACCACTTCCATCACCAGTCATATCCACACTTGGGGTTTGTTTTTGCTTTGGCTCTGTCTCTTAATTCTTTCTGGAGTTATTTCTCCACTGTTCTCCAGTAGCATATTGGGCACCTACCAACCTGGGGAGTTCATCTTTTAGTATCATATCTTTTTGCTTTTTCATACTGTTCATGGGGTTCTCAAAGCGAGAATGCTGAAGTAGTTTGCCACTGCCTTCTCCAGTGGACCATGTTTTGTCAGAACTCTCCCACCATGACCGGTCCATCTTGGGTGGCCCTACATGGCATGGCTCATAGTTTCATAGAGTTAGACAAGGCTGTGGTCCATGTGATCAGACTGGTTAGTTTTCTGTGATTGTGGTTTTCATCTGTCTGCCCTCTGAGGGATAAGGATGAGAGGCTTATGGAAGCTTCCTGATGGGAGAGACTGACTGTGGGAGAAACTGGGTATTGTTCTGATGGGCAGAGCCATGTTCAGTAAATCATTCATCCAATTTCCTGTTGATGGGTAGAGTTGTGTTCGCTCCCTGCTGTTTGACCTGAGACCAAACTATGGTGGAAATAGTGAAGATAATGGTGACCTCCTTCAAAACGTCCCATGCACGCACTGCTGAACTCAGTGCCCCCGACCCTGCAGCAGGCCACCGCCAACCCACGCCTCCACCGGAGACTCCTGGACACTCACAGGAGTGAGTGATACTAGTTAAAATGTCAGCAAATTTGGAAAACTCAGCAGTGGCCACAAGACTGGAAAAATCAGTTTTTCTTCCAATCCCATAGAAGAGCAATGCCAAAGAATCTTCAAACAACTGTACAACTGTGCTCATTTTGCATGCTAGTTAAGGATATGCTCAAAATTCTTCAAGCTAGGCTTCAGCAATACGTGAACTGAGAAGTTCCAGACATACAAGCTGGATTTAGAAAAGGCAGAGGAGCTAGAAACCAAATTTCCAATGTTCACTGGATCAGAGAGAAAGCAAAGGAATTCCAGAAAAACATCTGCTTCATTGACTACACTAAAGCTTTTGACTGTGTGAATCACAGCAAAGTGTGGAAAATTCTTGAAGAGATAGAAATACCAAACCAGCTTAATTGTCTTCTGAGAAACCTGATGTGGGTCAAGAAGAAACAGAAGTGGACATGGAACCTCTGGTTCAAAATTGGGAAAGGAGTAAGACAAGGCTGCATATTGTCACCCTGCTTATTTAACTTATATGTAATGTACATCATGCGAAATGCTAAGCTGGATGAATCACAAGCTGAAGTCAAGATTGCCTGGAGAAATGTCAACAACCTGATATGCAAATGATACCACTCTAATGGTAGAAAGTGAAGAGGAACTAAAGAGCTTCTTGAGGGTGAAAGAGGAGAGTGAAAAAGCTGACTTGAAACTCAACATTAAAAACACTAAGATTATGGTATCTGGACCAATCATTTCATGGGAAATAGAAGGGGAAAAATTGGAAGAAGTGACAGACTTTATTTTGGGGGGCTCCAAAATCACTACAAATGGTGACTGCAGCTACAAAATTAAAAGACATTTGCTCCTTGGAAGGAAAGCTATGATGGACCTAGACAGTGTGTTAAAAGCAGAGACTTCACTTTGCTGACAAAAGCACATATAGTCAAAGCTATGGTTTTTCCAGTATTAATGTACAGATGTCAGAGCTGGACCATAAAGAAAGCTGAATATCAAAGAACTGGTGCTTTCAAACTGTGATGCTAGAAAAGACTCGAGAGTCCCCTGGACTGCAAGAAGATCAAACCAGTCCATCCTAAAGGAACTCAACCCCGAATATTCATTGGAAGGACTAATGCTGAAGCTGAAGCTCCAATACTTTGGCCACCTGATGCAAAGAGCCAACTCATTGGAAAAGACCCTGATGCTGGGAAAGATTGAGGGCAGGAGGAAAAGGGTGGGGCAGAGGGTAAGATGGGTGGACAGCATCACCGACTCAATGGACCTGAGTCTGAGCAAACTCCTGCGTGTGGGTCAAGAAGAAAGATAGTGAAGGACAGGGGAACCTAGCATGCTGTAGTCCCTAGGGTCGCCAAGAGTCGGACACAGCTTACTGTCCGAACAACAACCACGTCAAACTAAAATTAGATAGCCAATTATATGTCAATAAAGCTGGAAAAATTAATAACACATAACCCCCCCCCCAAAGAAATGTTCATTGGATCATAGAGAAAGCAAAGGACTTCCAAAAAAACACATGTGGGATGTTTTCATAGGAGAATTTCTACAAAACATTTAAAGAAGAACTAAAAACAATTTTATGTGATATTTTCCAGAAAACAGAAGAGGGAAAACACATCCCAGTGCATCTTATGATACATAATTGCTAATATCACAAAAATTAACCATTCTATGTACTAATGATATACAGGAGTTGAAATTAAAACACAATTATCATTACAATTATTTCAATACTTAGATACACACTCTAAAAGTGTGTACTTAAAAAAGGTCCAGGTTTCGTATGCTGAAAATTACAAAACGCTGTTAAGTCAAAGAATAGAATATAAATGTTCATGGACTGAAAAATCCAACATATTAAAGATGTCAGTTCACCAAGTTCATATGTATATTAAGTACAATTCCTCTCAAAATCCTAGTGAGTTTTTTTTCTTGAGACAGGCAAGATTATTATATGATTTATATGGAAAGGCACAGGTAACAGCTAAAACAGTCTTGACAAAGAAGAGTGCATGGGAAGGCATACGTCTCGCTGATGTTAAGGCTTGCTGCCCAGCTGCAGTAACTGAGTGTATGTGGTATTAGTGGTAGAACAGGTACACAGACCAACAGAACCAAATGGAGAACCCAGAAACAGACGTGAGCAAGTGTCCAGTTGACTTTCTACAAAAGTGAGAGATAAAGAGGAGAGAATAGCCTTTTCAACAAATGATAACAGGAACAGCCAGACATCCACAGGCTAAAAAAAAAAAGGATCATGAAATTAAAAGCAAAATGTAAACATATGAGTCCTTGGGAAAAGCAAAATCCTTCCTCTATTTTATGCAGTGTAACTAACACAGGTCACTTCCCTGTCTCTATTTGCCTTCATTTCTTTTGAGAAGCAGGACAGAGTTTGAATGAGAATGGGAACAATAGCCCCCATCTCAAAGGAAGTCAGAAGCATTAAGTACATTCACAGCTGACTCACTTTGCTGCACAGCAGAAACTAACACAACATTGTAAAGCAACGATACTTCAATTAAACAAACAGAAAAATTCAACAAAACGTGGAACAAAAAATAAATAAAAGATACCAGTTTACTTTTTAAAAAGATGAAATTGGAGATGAATTTAAGTGTTAGTTTTAACTATATGAAATACAGAAACTTCTATAAATTCAAAACAATGCAAAATACAGGGACATGAGGAGTAGCTCCCAATCCCTGATAAAAACTCTAAAAGTATTAGAAGTTTTCTAATATTTAATTCTGAATATTTTCTTACAATTATCACTAGGAAAATGCTTCCCAAATCCATATGTTGAAGGCCTATTAATTAAAAGAAATTAAAACCCTGCATTTTGATCACTTGCTTACACAGGGAAGTGATGGACGCTTTTTGTACTTTTTTCCCAAGGGAAGCTTGTTTCCAATCCTATTTTGCCCAGGAAATAGCATATTTGGCTTATTAGAAGAACGCAACAGACACCCATCTGAGGTCTCAACTTGATAAAAGAGTGGAACTGGTTAACAACAGAAATCAGAGTGGAGCTATACAGGCAGTAAAGACTAAATAGAGATAATGTAATTATGTACTAGGAAGAGAACAATACCAACAACAATGCTGCCTCAAAATATGGATTTTCCCACTTACATTGGAATTAATTCCTGAAGTTTATAATGTAGCAAGACATGTAGCTCCCAAATTAAACATTTCCCTCCTGCCTCTGAGAAGTTTTGCTTTTAAATTAAGGATTTGTTTCCCAGAAATAAGTTGTTATTTTCAATATCCACCAAAATCTACAAGAAAATTTGATTTATTCTCAAAACATGGTTCTGTCAATGCATTTTAGGGATTTTTTATTTTCTTTGGCATCTGCCCAGTAAAAATGTATGACTTGATTGCATGCATATTATGAAAGTTTAAGGTAAATTTCTATCTGTATTTTGCATAATCAACTTCATGCCTAATCCTTGATGGTCTCTTTGATTTTAGCATGATATTTCTTTTTCTGAAATGCTGATCAACTTCAAAATTATCTGTGAATTTTCCCAACTTATAAACCTTTTATTCTACTCCACTCTACTGTTATCACTGCCAACTAAGAACACATTTTAGAATTGACATCATATTAGCAACAATTAGAATTCCATTATCTGTTGTCAGTTTGATACCATCACCACTCAACTCTAAGGGTAGGAACTGTATTTCCTGGACTCCTCTTCAATGTATGGTTCCAGGCTGGTATTTGCCAATGAAGGAAACTCATGTCTGATTTGAGAGGTGGAAGCAAAGAGGAAGGCATTATTACCTGCAGGCAGGTACAGCCATATGTGCAGCAAGACAAGTGAAGTGAGGTGAAGTCGCTCAGTTGGGTCCAACTCTTCGCAACCCCATGGACTGTAGCCTACAAGGCTCCTCTGTCCATGGAATTTTCCAGGCAAGAGTACTGGAGTGGGTCGCCATTTCCTTCTCCAGGGGATCTTCCCAAGCCAGGGATCGAACCCAGGTCGCCCGCATTGCAGGCAGATGAGCCACCAGGGAAGCCCGCAGCAAGACAAGTTTACAGCAACTTCCCGGTGGCCTCCAGAATATGACCCACTTTTCAGCTAAAGCAAACAGTGGGAGCTTCTCAGTGATTCTCAAGAGTTGTAACAGCCTCTAGGAAAATGCTGAAAAATCACCAAATTTGGTGTTTCATGCTGAAATCTTTAGCATCAGTTCCTCTGACTTCTGTAGTAGTCCCACTGTTCTTCTATAGCAGTTTTGCTGTCATTCTTGTAGCTGCCACATAAATCCCTAATTCTGTATTAAATCTGTAATGCCGGGAATACGTAAGAGTCATTCTCTTTTCTTAACTGAACCCTAACTGATACAAAGACTTTCAACACCTTGAAAATAGTATCCCAAATATAGCCAAAAGTCCTCCTCAAGTATCCCAACTGAATTCATTAAAAAATATTATCTGTTGCATGGCACCTGCCATGTTGCTCTTAAGATCACTCCATCACTTCCAAGATTGCACTGCCCACAAGGATGTCCCTGGCCCCCAGTGATGCCTGTGCAAAGTTGACCATCTCCAGATAGCTCTAAATTGCTGAGAATGACATTTGAAAAACCCAGAGTGTCAAGACTAAATCATAATTTATGTAGAAGGGAAAAAATGCCATGGTTCCCCCATTTAAGGTCAAACTTCAACACAAACATCCAATTCAACTTCAAGCATCAGCTCCTAAAGCCAATTTCCAGTGTTTCATACATTTACTCATGATAATGTCAGGGAGACCTGGTGTGCTGCAGTCCCTGTGGTCGCAAAGAGTCGGACACAACTGAGCGACTGAACTGAACTGAATGTCAGCTTTAACTTCCGCTGTTCATCACTTTTGCAAACTCACTGTACATGGAAGCCCTACACTGTATTCTCAGCCCTCTCTCTTGAGCAGATTTTCTGCCCCCATCCCCATTCCTCTCCCCCTGGAAGCTGCCACTCATGGTAACTGTACTTGGAGGGGCCACACCAGTTGCAGTGTGTCCCAGCACACTGCCCCAGTCTTGAGCAGAACTTAAGCCAAAGTGCTGCTTCTACTGAGTAGAGACTATCATTTTGACTTCAGTGTTCAGAAAATTCAGGGGCAATAGTGAAAAGAAACCTTTCTGGAACCCACCCCTCAGGAACCACAAAATGGTTTAGTCTAGAAACTTTAGCCAAGGCTTGAATGCCACCGGAAGCACTTACTCCTTGTGTCTTGGTTAAGTCACTTAACCTCTCTGTGTCTATCCAGAAAAGAACAGAATAATAGGATTCACACAGTGGGTTGTTATGAGGACTATTTTAATTAAGATGATACTCTTGTGTGTGTTCACACTAAGTAACTTTGGCAAAATCCCTTTGCGTTGCCTGTTTCCAAATCCCCCAATGGGGATACTATGGAGCAATTTTAGCTCTAATAGTCTATGGACGTATGTTCATTAGCATGGCTTTAATCCAACTGGAAAACAACAGCAACAATAAGAAGTGACACTGATTTTAGCCCAGGCCAAGGCAAACTGCATCAAAACCACTGCCCTTCCCACTGAACTCATGCTGGGCAGTGAATTCTGAGAGTAAATCTTGAATAGTGAAAGGAAAAAAAAGTCTCTCAATTGAGAATGTTCTCTGACATTAAGTGGTATGTAAAACTGTTATTTTTTCTTTCTAACTTCTAATGCCCTATCTCCACTTCCAACTGTGAAAATTGCTAAGTGTTGACCTTGTATTCCCCTGAGACCAGGGCAGCCTTCTTGATAACTGTGGTCAGAATCTGATTTCTAACTGCAAACAGACATCACTCCTTGCATTTTAACTTCTTAGAAGGCAGTCAGATTATTAGGTCTGTGTTGTTAAAACAAACAAACAAACAAACAAAAACAGGGGCTTATAATGTATTTTTTTTCTCTCTTAAGCATGGTTTACTTGTGAATCAGAAATCTAATAAGAAGTTATATGCACGATACTGGATGCTTGGGGCTAGTGCACTGGGACGACCCAGAGGGATGGTATGGGGAGGGAGGAGGGAGGAGGGTTCAGGATGGGGAACACATGTATACCTGTGGCAGATTCATTTTGATATTTGGCAGAACTAATACAATTATGTAAAGTTTAAAAATAAAATAAAATTTAAAACAAACAAACAAACAAATAAAAAGGATGCAGTGGGCTTGAAAGCCATCATACTGCAAAAAAAAAAAAAAAAAAAAGTTATAAACTGCTGAGTTTACATGGTATCCTATGACTTTGGGTATGTCAGACTTCAATTACATAAAGCACAAACCTCTCTAGATAAGCCAAGCAGAAAGAAATTTAATATAGTGAACTACACTGAATCAAAAATTAGTATAAGGGGGACTTCCTTGGCAGCCCAGTAGTTAAGAATCTGCCTTCCAATGCAGGGTACACAGGTTCAGTACCTGTGTGGTTCATGAACTAAGACCCCACATGCTGCAGGGTAACTAAGCCCATGCTACGCAACTAAAGAAGCCTGCATAAGGCCACCACTGAGCCACAAGAAGAAAAGGCCCCGCCCCACAGCCAGAGAAGCCTGTGTGCCGCAGTCCTGACTCAGTGCAGCCAAAAAAACAGCAGAAAGACTTGGATCTTGGGCTGTGCCATGAGTATCTCTCAGAAAAGCACTATGGAATTAGTTCATGAGGGCAGCTATCCAGGAAGGCACTGGCCAGAGTGCCTTCGGAGCGTGAGCTCCGAAAGCAAATCCGCTTGCCGTGCCCATACAGCCATGCCATGCCTACCAGACGTCTACTGTGAAAATACTGGACGCTCCTTCCCTGGCCTCTTGACATGCATAATCATTCTGAATTCAATGCTATTACAGGGAAAAAATAGCTCATTCCAGCTATGTCTGAGCCCCACTCTCCTGTTCCAAATCTCATAGAAGTCAGTCTGATGCGTTGAAACTGAAGACTTGGAATTGTAGCTACAAAAGATCAGAGAAATGTAATTATTGGCTAGTCAGGCTCTGTAGTACAATGGGGCATTCTGGAAGGACAATGAGATTCTTGTAGAAAGCTAATCCACCACAGCCATCACAAGCATTTATGGAGGATTTTTTTTTCCCTGATTGCAGAAGTAAAATGTTCTTATTAAAAAATGATAGGCTGAAAAATGTGTAAAGAAGAAAATAGTCTCTATTTATACTGCGAACATGTTAATATATATTTGTCTATGTAGAATTTTTCTACAAATTTGTCATTAAAGACTCTTACATTTATTTGTTGTTTTTAAGTCCTCTGCTTTTTGGGGATTTATGTTGGGGTCGCGGGGGAAATGATTTTAGTGCCTGTTTCCAATCAGTCTATATTGTATTTCAAAGTATCACTTAGAAAAAACTTCAATTTTCAATTCATCTGGAGTCTCTGTTGTAAGTCAGAGCAACAATACCCAAATATTGTTTTTTTAAAAAAAAAAAATCAACTGTTTTTATTTCCACAACAGATTAGATTCATAATCTAGCATTTTTCTTTAACTTTGCTGTGCCAAGTGCTACAAAATACAGAAAAATATTAAATGGTGTGTATAGTATTATATACTGTGTTGGCCAAAAAGCTCATTCAGGTTTTTCCATAACACCTTACGAACATTTTGGCCAACCCAATATTTTAATTAGCACGCATAATGAATTGAGTGTAACATACTGAAAAACTAATGTAAGGAAGTCTGTTGACTAAAGGAAAAATGATTAAAATAAATTGTAAAAAGTAAAATTCAAGAATTTCCCTATAACCAATCCAGTCTCATAAACTTTTGATTTATATTGCAGATTTGATGCAAATATTTGTAAAATAAGTGAATATTCCTGTTTCATCACTATGAATATTTGTAAAGAACCTTAGCATGAGGTAACACCTCCGAATGATCAAATCTGACACTGATTCTGCCATAATCAATGGGAAAAATATGATCTACAAATAAAATGAGTTAAAACAATGAAACATTCATTAGCTGGCTGTACCCCAGGGGTGGGGATGGGGGGCTTAAAAAGCCAAGCCTGTGATACCATCTATCGCAAACTATCTCCTGTTCTTCTTTAGGAACTGAATTGCTTGTCACCAGAATCCCCCGA
Organism: Bos mutus; assembly: GCF_027580195.1. Lineage (NCBI taxonomy): Eukaryota > Metazoa > Chordata > Mammalia > Artiodactyla > Bovidae > Bos > Bos mutus. The sequence continues at coordinate 4,991,744 of NC_091638.1, forward strand.
AATGTTTGATTACTCAGGGGGTGTTAGGGACTGAATCTTATACCCCCACCCCTTCCAAATTTGTATGTTGAAACTCAACTCCAGGACTTCAAAATGTGACTATATTTGGAAGGTCAGGCCTTCAAAGAGGTAATTAAATTGCAGTGAGGTGGTTAGGCTGGACCCTAATCCAATCTGACTCATTTTGTAAGAGATGAGGAAGCAGTGTCAGCCTCCAGGGACACGTGTAAGGCCGAGTGAGAACACAGTGGGAATGAATGACACCCTCTGCAAACCAAGGACAGAGCTTTCAGGAAAAACCCAAGCATGCCAACACTGAGATCTGAGACTTGGCCTCCAGAAGTATTAGAAATAAATATATGTGTTGTTTAAGCCAACTGCTCTGTGGTATTTTGTTATGGCAGCCCTAGCAAACTAATACAGGGAGAGAAAAATGAAATGTAGAATTTAAACAAATAAGTCCGATGCCCCTCTTGGTATAAAAAGTTGTTCTCAGAACTTCGCTGGTGATCCAGGGGCTAAGATTCCGAGCTCCGGATGCAGAAGGCCGGGGTTTCATCCCTGGTCAGGGAACTAGATCCCACAGGCTTCAGCTAAGTTTGCATGCCACAACTGAAGATCCCACATGCTGCGGTGAAGACCTAGCGCAGCCAAATAAATAAAGAAGTAAAAAAAAAAAAAAGTTGTTCTCAAACGGGGAATTCTGCTCCACCTAGGAGACATCAAGCAATGTCTAGAGGCCGCTTGACTGTCTCATTGTGGGGTGGGGTTAGGACCTACTGACAGTGAAAAGCAACTCTGAGATACCCTACAATGCATAGAACAGCCCCCCTCCTTCATAACAAAGAATGATCTAGCCCAAGCACTAAAGATGAGAAATTGCACTATAATGGCATGAATTTGCCTGGCAGGTTTGTGACTTGAGGATGAGGAGATTTAACTTTTTTAAATTTTTTGCTGGTTGGGCCTACAAAGGCATTTCTGCAACAGCTAATTATCTTGTGCCAGCCACTTTGAACAGTTAGCTAGAGGATGTTTCACTAATGATCTCCATCAGGCCAGTTGGCCCTACCTGTGAGGAACATATTGAACCAGGGAACTTTCCACTCCACAATTAGTAGAATGGAAACATTCCCGCTATTCCATTCTCACAAAACACAGAAGGCAGAAACTAATTCCATATGTCAAATGTATCTTCCTTTAAAGATGAAGGACAAATAAGCCCATTCTTTTTACCCACAATGTACTGGACATGAATTATTAAACCAATTAATCACTGAAGTGAATTTTTAAAAGCCTATTTAGTGACAAGGAATATTAAAACTGACTTAGGACAGTTTTTTTTTTTTTTTTTTAAAGACAATGAGTCACTTGAAGCTTAATTCCTGTCATTTATATCCTTTGACATCGCTCTCCTTTTCTCTTTTCCTTTTACCCTCATCTATAACTAGTCACCAAGGAAGAACAAGAAAGGCAGTGATGTTAAAACCTGAGAAGGTGGATTAATGCAAGGATGCTCTGTTCCTCCCTCGATGAAGGTGGGCCTCTTGCTTTTATGGGCTATTTGATGCTCTTTGGATAGAATAAGCACATAATGTTCTTTGCCTGGGGACAAATGGGGATGATGGAAGGTGCCTGGCTTGACTGACCTCTCAGAGTTCTGCATGTAGGATTTTTTTTTAAGTCCTTTGGATTTAAAATTGATATCCAACCAAGACCTACCGTATAGCACAGGGAACTCTGCCCAATGTTACATGGCAGCCTGGATGGGAAGGGAGTTTGGGGGAAAATGGATATGCGTATGTATAGCTGAGTCACTCTGCTGTACACCTGAAACTATTACATTATTAATCAGTTATACTCCAACATAAAATTAAAAAGTTTAAAGGAAAAACGTTTAAGTTTAACTGTTAAATCTTTGTAGACTTTTATCATTTTCATTTTTTCTTACATCTTTCTTTTTCTGGTGATATTTTAAATTATCTCCCATTTTCTATAAATGATAATAAAACACATAGCAACCTACATGCAATAATAGATCCTACTTTGTGTGATGTAATAAAAGGTTTTAAATTAAAAAATAAGAAAAGTCCTTTAGAATCACAGAATCACCTAACAATGGAAGGCTCGGTGAACTCAGTTGACACAATGGCTCCAGCTGGTATTGTTATGTCTGGCTTTGATGTGGTAATGGTTATTTAGGTGATTTCAGTCATGAGAGACCCCGCAGACCACCAGCTCTGCTTGTCCCCTGCTTCTTTCCCTCATCAAAGTAAATCAAAACTTTAAGATTCACAATTCATTAAGCTGACTCAGTGAGTGCATGATAAATTGGGCCGATTAGATTTTATATGTCTTTAGGTCCACAAATCATCATTTATGAGTCCCACTGTTGGACACAGAGTGATAAGAGAAATATGGAGAAATACGGGGACCAGGGCGAGAGAACCTCATTTGAATTAGACAAATGAGGCCCTGCTGGAAAGGAGCGCCCAGGGTCTCTGGACAAATTTATGAAGTCAAAACAAAAAATAATTACAGTGCAGAAATGGCTGGTGCTGGATGAACCCGCTTCATTCCTAATGTTGGTTGGCAGCTCTTCATCCTGATTATTCCATCTGGAGATAATTGTGTGATATCATCCATAAAATTAAATCATAAATCAACCCAACTAGTGAATAGGCCAGCAAGCTGCTGAGAAAGCCATGCGTAGGGGAGGCAAGATTTCTCATCTTCTGAGAGACACGGGAGCAAAATTAAGAGAAGATCTGCCCCCAGCATGTCCTCAGGCTCACTTGCTGACAACCTCCACCAAAGTCCACGTCTCAGCAGAACCAGGACAGCCAACCTGTTGCCTGCACACATTTACTGATGAGGGAAGGGGGTTCTGTTCATGAAGGGAACCATGTACTACTCTTCAAGCATCTCTGCTGTGAGTTGTTATGTTCAGTTGCTCATTCATGTCAGACTCTTTGTGACCCCAATGGACTGTAGCACCCCAGTCTTCCCTGTCCTTCACTATCTCCTAGATCTTGCTCAAACTCATGTCCATTGAGTCGGTGATGCCATCCAACCATCTCATCCTCTGTCGCCCTCTTCTCCTCCTGCTCTCAATCTTTCCCAGCATCAGGGTCTTTTCCAGTGAGTCAGCTCTTGGTCTCAGGAGATCAAAGTATGGGAGCTGTTGTGAGTTGGGGATGTCCAAAATGGAATACTTTATTTTTTTTCCCAATGAAATGTTAATAGTGATAGAAAGTTTATAAACACTAAGGAAATCTTAAACAAGAGCATATAATCAAACAGCCTCAGAGGCTTAGTGTTTGGAGAATTAGAGAGTACACTATGATCTCTGACTTAGTAAACTGTGGTTAATCTGCATGGCTATATTTGGAAAGCGTTTCTCAGAGGACAAGGTATCCTTTCAAAGCAGTGGTTATCATGCATATAAAAGAGTAATTAGGATAAAGATAAACATATTGTTTAAATGGCGACCACTGATTTTCATAAGTGTCTTTGCTGTGGCCGGTAAGTTGGAGGGAGTCAAAAGTCAAAGACGATCCCAGATTCCCTAAGAGCTCAGGCTGGAGCAAATGGCTGAAGGGCATTTAATACTTCTTCCAGTCGAATCATTTGAGATGATAAATCCCACTGGCTTTGGAGATTCTGCTTATGACCACAGTAAATGCAGAGTCCAGCTGTACACTGAGCTTCTGAGCTTTCAAGTGGGAACAGTAGCAGATGCTGGGAGGCTGGCGGCCTGTGAGCATCTGCAGGAGGACAGTCACTGTGCCACTCAGCAAAGACGCCAAGTAGAAAGACAATAATGAAGATAAATTCTTTCTTGTCCTTTTCTTCCCCCTCGGAATAATATTAAGTTCATCAGAGCAAGAAAAGCCACCAGTTCTGGAAAATGCTTATTCTTTCATTACATTCCCAATTGTACTGTGTCCATATACTGCATACACACAGAACCAAATATTTGTAAGTATAGGAGTCTGGTTGGTTTTTGACAATTCTAAAGTGTAGGCGAACCAAAAAATGAAAAAACCTTTGTAGGAATAAATACTGTTTGCCTGTTTTTAATGACTCCCTTTCCCTCATCTCCTAACCCCCAAGAATGTTTATTTTCTATTATTCTTTTTAGCCAAACTCAATGAGAAACCAGGAAACCACATACCAATGTGATGATAATGAGCAGCACTAGAATTCTGTTTTATCAGGTTTATTCAATTGGCCAGAGATCTTTCAGTTGCAAACCTCAGAAACCCAACTCAAACTAGTGTATGTAAAGAGAAGAAATTTATTGTCTTATGTCAGTCAGTCAGTTCAGTCATTCAGTCATGTCTGACTCTTTGTGATCCCATGGACTGCAGCATGCCTGGCTTCCCTGTCCATCACCAGCTTCCGGAGCTTGCTCAAACTCATGTCCATCAAGTTGGTGCTGCCATCCAACCATCTCATCCTCTGTCATCCCCTTCTCCTCCTGCCTTCAATCTTTCCCAGCATCAGGGTCTTTTTAAATGAGTCAGTTCTTCACATCAGGTGGCCAAAGTATTGGGGCTTCAGCATCAGTTCTTCCAGTGAATATTCAGGACTGATTTCCTTTAGGATTGACTGGTTTGATCTCTTTGTTGTCCAAAGGACTCTCAAGAGTCTTCTCCAACACTACAGTTCAAAAGCATCAATTCTTCGGCACTCAGCTTTCTTTATAGTCCAACTCTCACATCCACACATGACTACTGGAAAAACCATAACTTTGACTAGACAGACCTTTGTCAGCAAAGTAATATCTCTGCTTTTTAATATGCTGTCTAGGTTGGTCATAGCTTTTCTTCCAAGGAGCAAGAGTCTTTTAATTTCATGGCTGCAGTCACCATCTGCAGTGATTTTGGAGCCCAAGAAAATAAAGTCTGCCACTGTTTCCATTGTTTCCCCCATCTATTTGCCATGAAGTGTCTTATATAAATTTATCTATTCATCTGTCTATCCATCCATCTACCCTTAATCTAGTCATCTACCCATCCATTTATCCATCTATCTGCCCATCCATCTATCCATTTATCTTATCATCCATCCATCCACCCATCCATTCATTCATATATCAATCCATCCATTCATCTATCCATCTATCTATCCATCCAACCATTCATCTATCCTTCCATCCATTCGTCTATCAATCAATCTGTCCATCCATCTGTCTATCCATCTGCCTACCCATCTATCTATAAGTGCACTGGTTCAGAAATGGCAGCATCCAAGTCTCAATTAATGCTCTCTTGTGTTTTCTCTCTTTGTCCCAACCTCTATGTCCCTCTCCATCTGTACCTCTTGATTCTACTTTTTCCCTTGGTGTTATTCTCAGTTATGTTTTTCTTTCTATAAAAACAAAGCCCAAGTGGCTCCAGACCTATATATGCCTCGGGATCCATGATTTCCCAGTGGAAAAGAGACTCTCTTTCCCAGGGGTTTTAGAAAACCTAGAACAAAGTGATTATAAAGTGGAGGAAATTGTGGCTAGGCAATCTGATTGGAGCCAGACTGAATGTCTTGCACTTAGCCTACAACAGGAAGTTTGCTGAAGTTTTAAAGTTTTAAAATAAAATCCCGAATCTTTGTTTTAGAAGGAATACTCTGTCAACAATGTGAGAAATGAAATAGTATTGGAGAAAACTAGATTTAGAAAAGGAGTGCGTGCAGCAGAAGGTGAGGGGAATAGATTAGAAAGGATGAAAAACAGATCGCACAGGCCTCTGGGGAATACAACTGGAATAACTTAGTGACCAACTGAATGTGAACAAACGAAGAAAAAGGAAAAATGAAAGACAGAACAGATGTTTCCAGTTTGGATGATTAAGTGGATTTTAAGGTCCTTCATTGATATTTATGTTGAGACAGCTCAAAGTACAGAGTTTGAGTACATTCTTTCTTTGCAGATATGGTAAAGTAATTTTTCTATCCCCAAGGTAGAAATATGAACAAATCTAGTATTACTACCTCTTATATTCCGCTCATAGCAGAGAAATTGTGAACAGATTTTAGGCAATGCTCAAGACTGAAATTAGAGTAATGCTTTTATCAACAAGGCCATTTAGTTAATCATTCACATTAATTCTATTAAAAGACCTCAAAGTTTAAATACTACTTTTCAGCTTTTAATAATTCACAGTATTGATGTTATAATTGTTTGACTTTTCTTAAAATATGGGTTTCCCAGGTGGTGCTAGTGATAAAGAACCTGCCTGGCCATGCAGGAGACACAAGAGACACAGGTTTGATCCCTGGGTTGGGAAGAATCCTTGAACTATGATTTAAAGATTTTTTATATGTTCGTTTATTGAAGGCTGCTTTTACCTGGTAGAGGACAATTATCTAGTAGAGGATATGCTGGTAGAGCCCATAGGTGCTGGAGCGCCCACAGTGTAGGTATGGAAGAAAGCACTGAGACCCAAAAACAGATGGGCAGAGTTTGCCAATTTATTTTTTTCATGTTGAAGTATAACATTGTAACATTCTCTATCTAGATTCCTGAGTTTTTTGGCATCTCCTTAATTTTTTCCTCAAGGATAGTGCTTCAGTTGAGTCCCATTTAGCTGGCTCTAAGCCAACAGGAATTTGTTACCAAATATAAGCTCAGGGTACTGCATTCAGGAGGGAGACTATGGGGGTGGGGGGGTGGGAATTGAGAAACAAAAGAGCTTCTGCATTAGGTGACCAGCCTAGAATCCCAGATCTCAGGGGAGCCAGACACATTTGCAGAGTGTTGGAAGAACTACAGACCTATTTGGGGACATCATCTTTCAAACAAAGCCCATGAACCACAGCAGCATATCTCTGAGTCATTCGGTAGGTTTTCATAGGCCAAGAATGTGGTCTTTAATTTTCTGAATTGTGTTCAATAGGAGGAAATAATTTATAAAATGTGATACTTGATTTTCAGCCTGGCTTCTAAAAACTGTGGTCTACGGATCAACGTCTCAATATCTCCTGCTTGCTTGCTAAAATGTATGTTCTTAGGCCATATCTCTGGCCTACTGGATCAAAACCTCATTTTAACAATATCCCCAGGTGATTTGTATACACATTAAAGTGTAAGACATGATCTCCAAAGTGAAGTGCAAAATTAAAACAATAGAACTTTTATTTATTATTATTTATCTCATACCAATTTCAATAATATGTATATATTTTATAATGCATATCACTATAGTTAGTGCACATCTATTATTACTGGGGTTATGTTTATAGACTTTTTAAAATATAAATACAGGAACAGAAATTTTTGGAGAGCACTGCTTTGGAAGGTTGCAAGTGTATCATCTAAGTCCTTGAAGATAGAAATAAAAGAGGAAAGAACAAAGTGTGGAATATTCTGTCTGGAGTCACCTTCAACAGTAGTCTGTTATCTGTTATCCCAAGGTCATGATGACTAATTACTGTATCTATGAATTAAAATGCTCGTATAGCCCTCCAGGAAACTTCTTAATCTAACTCATCCTCAAGTGTTTTTTTCTTTTCCTGTAGTACCTGATCCCAGAACACAAAAGCAAGTTGAATCCACAAATCGATGCTTAGGAAATTATCAACTAATAAAGAACAAAGCAAATTCAGAATCTGCACAATCCTTTCTCAGACTGATCAAGGGAGACATAGCTATCCATTTTAAAGTCCTTTCATTGTACTGGATAGACAATGAAAGGCCAGAGAACAGATATGTGCTTGCCAAGGGTGAGAGAAGTGGAGGGAAGGACTGGGAGTTTGGGGTTAGTAGATCAAAACTAGGATACATAGGATGGATATACAGCAAGGTCCTACTGTAGAACACAAGGAAACTACATTCAGTATCCAGTGATAAATGACAATGAAAAGGAATATGAAAAAGAATGCCTCTATGTGTATAACTGAGTCACTTCGCTGTACAGCAGAGATGGGCACAACATTGTAAATCAACTATACGTCAATTGAAAAAATAATGAAATGTAAACACAAGGGTCATTAATGACCTGATTAGGGTTGCATACCCTTGGAACAAGGAAGCTCATGCTAGGTCTGGCCCATTTCTGAAATGTATCCTCCTGAGTAACTAGTGATGCTTTGAGTCAGCCACCTAGGCCCAGGCCAATTTCCTGTTTTTTAAGATTCTTTTGATGCGGAACATTTTTTATAAAGTCTTTATTGAATTTACTACAATACTGCTTCTCTTTTATATTTTGGGGGTATTTTGGCTGTGAGGCATGTGGGAATCTTAGCTCCCTGACCAGGGATTGACCACACCCCCTGTATTGGTAGGCAAAGTCTTAACCACTGGACTGCCAGGGAATGCCCTCTTGTTTCTTTCTTGCTTCCTAAATCTCTATCCTTCTCTTTCTCTTTTTTTCTGTCCTCTTTGCCACATATTTCAGGCTATAGAGGTGACTCACATTAACAGAGAAAAGAGAAATCAGTCAAAGGCTCTTGGAAAGATATTAATAGCAACATTTAACTTGAGAATTACCTGAGGATTTGGTAAGTAGACATTTCTTTCAAGCAATGTTTAAATTTATTACTTTCGTGTATCTGAACATGGCATTTAGGAGAAATTCAAACACCAGGTCCCAGGCCAAACGATTTTTTTTTCAGCCTTTGTATTCAAGATGCTCAAGAATTTTCATTTACAGTGCAAAGAAAACACATTTAGAACATTGCCTCTGTCCTCCCTTCCAACGATCTGCATTATGCTTGACCCTGCAGGCACCCACTTGATCCACAGGCGACTCTAGTTTATGGAAGCTTCCCTTTTCCTATGTTTTCCCTGCATCACTCTCAGTCCATGAACAGAGAATATCCATTCACTGGATCTGCTTTGATTAAGCACCAACACTGTCATCAAAGGCAGTGTTAGACTCTAGCTATGCAGAGTAAAAACCCTGAATGCCTTTTATTTGAATTTTCCCAGAAGCAGTCCATAAGGCTAGGACTTGGATGCAGGCAATATTTTGAAGGTGATCTCAACAAGGACAAGCAGAGGGGTGGGGGAAGTGAAATAAGAAATCTGTACATGTCATCTGTTTATGGGTGAATCCTTGCTGTGGGCAGCTGGGACTCAGCCCTGCTGGGGACACTTGAAAGGATAATGCAGAGCATACTTCAGAACTGTCCAAGTGAGGGTTGAGGAAGTTGAGTGTGTCATATTTCCCTCCAGATATGTCCACAACAATGTCCCTCAGGCCAGATCCTCTTCTTGTGATGTGACCTTGAGGTTCCTTTATTCAAGGACTTGGATAGATTTTCCACTTTGGTGGAGGTGGTGCTGTATGACATCAGAAGCTTGGACGTCAAGGGCGATACAGCTTCTTCCTGTTTCTCTTGGGATGCTCATGCTTGTAGGAAGCCTTAAGGAGCCCTCACAGAGAAATTATATGGTGTTCCAGCCATCAGACCCACCTGAGGACCCAGCTACAGCCAGCACTGACCCAGAATTGGGACTGGGCAATTCCTCTGATGGTTTCCTTCCACTTTGGGTCATCAAGTCACTCTGAGCCTTTGCATCTTCCCCAGTGAGGCCCCAAATATCATAGACTAGATGCTTTATGCTGTTTCCAACCCCTGACTCCCATAACTGGTGGACTCCCAATTAGGATTGATGCTGTCTTTCAGCTCTGAGTCTGGGGGGTGTGCTGCATGGCAGTAGGTAACCAGGCACTGGGGCACTCATCCATCACACCCTGCGTCCATTACAATGCACCAGGTTCCCAGCACACCCAGGCTGCCCTGTGTGGCCAGGGATGCGCCTGCAGCCTTGTGCAAAGACCTCAGGCAGAGAGTGACACTCACAGTGGGAGCTGGCATTACAGCTGAGCACTGAGTGGACACGGGGCTCGAGAGCAGAGCACCGCCACCTCTGCTTAAATGGCTCACGTGGTGGGTGAAAGGCAAGCAGGTAAATGGAGAGACCTGATGTCAGAGTTAGCGGAGGGCACTCTGCGGTTCCAAGGAGACCCACCACCCCTGGCCGCTGAGGACCAGGACGGTTCCCCAGAAAAAGAATTAAGTGAGCAGCTTAGCCCCCAAGGTTAAAACCGGGAGAGGTTTCTCCAATACGCCAAACCCCTCTGGAGAAACATTTACCAAGACATCTGTTTTTTAGGATAGCATTATGTTGGCCTAAAAATGAAACCCTCCTAGGTAACAATTAAATATACAATCAGTACTGGTTCTCCTTTCTAAGAGAATGAGGTCTCAGAATGGACAAAACTGATTTCATGACCCGGCTAGCCTTAAGGTGCAGAAGGACATCTTTGCTGTTTTGGGAAGTAAAGAAGACATGCTCTTTCATATTGATATTCTACAAATGCTTGCTTAATTCAAGAAGGTATGTTTTCTAGGGGACTTCCTTGGGGGTCCAGTGGTTAACACTCTTCACTCCCAATTCAGGGACCTGGTTTCAATCCCTGGCCAGGGAAACAGCAACTAAAAATCCCACAAGCCACAACAAAGATCAAAGATTCCAAGTTCTACAACTAAACCTCAGTGCAGCTAACCAAATAAATATATATATATTTTTAAAGAAGTTATTTTTCAAAATGAAGATAGAGAAGAAATTGGAAAAATGTAGTTTTGGTTATCTATCTGAATATGAAGGCTTTATTAAACACTGCTCTTTTTGACAAATTCTGAGCCTCTATGCATCCAATTTTTCTGACAGTTTCCACGTGCTGAACAAACTCTTCTCCATGTGCATCTTTGCATGAATACATTTCTTAGTGTTTATTTCCTGACTCTTAAATGAACTTTTCATCTGAGTATAACATACAGAGAAATACACAAATCATTTTAGCTCAATGATGTTTACAAATATGTACATTCATGTAACCAACACCCAGGTGAGTAAGAATAAGCAGAACATAATCCAGCACCCCAGACATTCTGATCTGCCTCCAGAGACAATGCCCCCAGAGGTGATCACTCCCCCAATTTCTGACACAGACTAGCATTCCCTGCTATAAATGCCTTATGGATGGGATCGTACTGTGTGTACCAGGCTGGGCTGCCTTCTTCCTTTCAGAATGACTTTAGAGAGATGCATCTATCTTGTGTATAGTTGTTCATTTTGACCATTTGATCTTAACTGCTATTTATTAAATTTTTATGTTACTGGAAAAACAAAAACAAAAACAGGAGATTCATGGTTATCATCTGATATCCTGACATTCTGCTTCCAACTGAGGAAAGCCTTTATTAGCAAGAAATTAAAAGAAAAAGAACTTTCTGAAACACACTGCATGAGTTAGTGTTTCCTCTGGAAGCTTGGCCAGGGTATGGGATATATTAGTCATTCTGAGTATTTTGTCCTCAGATGTCCTGACCCGGAGGTTGGACAATTCCCATTGTAAGTTGAGATTAATGCTGTCACAGGCTTTCTGTGTATGACTCTGTATTGCAAATGTAAAAGTTAGATTTTAAGTTCCAAGTGCCATCAGTGATGTTATTTGCTTACATTATCATAGTTTGGGCTCATTGTCCCTGTTAGGGCTGGGAATTTGGGGTCAAACATATAGTAAAGTTCCTTTCTAGTAGAAACATCTCAGGGCCTAAAAAAAAAAAAAAAAAAAGATAATCTTAACCCAGTGATTTTATTACTAAGTTCTATGACGCTGCAGTAAAAGTGCAGAATATTCATTGCAATAAAAGTGCAGAACCTTCATCTTCCTTGCTCAGAAAGCAGCAGCATGCTGGGATGAGCCTGCCTCCAAAGAGGAAAAAAACTATCTTAAAATGCACATACAATTGAAATTGCAAAAGCAATTCCTCCAGGAAGTGGGTGACCATCACCCAAGCAGTGTAAACAAGACCTTAGTTTAATCACAAATGGATAAGAGCACAGGTAAACAGCTCAGGCCATGTTTCTTATCACCTTACATTCCTAAATTCCTCTTGGCAAGGACACCCCAGTTGAGTAGTCTCTATATGTATCTAGAAGCTACTATGATGTTCTGAAAAGGTAGAAGGTGTTGGGTCTAGTTTAACAGCAGGAGCTAGAAGGCAAGGAGGGGATTGAACTGCCCCTACTACACTGGGATTCACTGTTGTTATCCTTTACAGGAGAGTTATTAACAAGACTGAGCAGCTTTATGAGTAACCAACCACAACAGTGAGCGACCTCAAGATGCCCAATACTGGTCACTAGCATTTGTGATGCCCTCATGGCATGTTAGGCCTTCTCCATGGATGATGGTGTCTGAACATCGCAATAACTCCCCAGGTGGTCACATTACTATGTCTGCATTTTCACAAATAAGATAGTGAGACTTAGGGAGATTTCCCCAAGTCACAGAACTGGTAGAGCTGGCTTTGAATTTTAAGGGGTCTGACCCCAGGGTCAGAGCTCAGAGCAGCACACCACATGCCTCACCGCTAAAGGACTCTGTAGCACACAGTGCCCCAGCCTTCCAGGACCCTTGAGCCATATAAGTGAGATGGCCACTCACAGTGCTCGCCTGAGGGCTCGACCATAACAAAGGCCACAGTAGGGACGTCCCTGGTGGTCCAGTGGCTAAGACCTCATGCTCCCAGTGCAGGGGGCCCAGGTTCGATCCCTGGTCAGGGAACTAGATCCCACATGCTGCAACGAAGAGTGTGCATACAGTAATGAAAGCTCTTGTGTGGGACAACAAACACCAAAGATCCTACATGCTGCGATTAAGACCTGGAGCAGCCGTAGAGTTTTTTTGTTTTTTTTTTAAATTCTAAAAGTAAACAAGTAAATGAAGTCCACGGTAAACTCTGGGCACTATTACTGTGAACAGAACAGTCGTGAGAGAACGATCGACCTGGAGGATTTAGTGGGTCTTCCCTGGTGGCTCAGATGGTAAACAATCTGCCTGTCAACGCAGGAGACGAAGGAGTCACGGGTTCGATCCCTGGGTCAGGAAGATTCTCTGGAGAAGGGAATGGCAACCCACTCCAGTATCCTTGCCTGGGAAATCCCAAGGACAGAGGAGACTGGCAGGCTACAATCCACAGGGCCGAGAAGAGTCAGATATGACTGAGCAAGTAACAACACGGCTCTTAGTATGAACGGAACGGTAGTAAGAGAATGATTAGCCTGGAGAATTTAGTGGGAACATGGCAGTAGTCTTAGAAGTAACTTCCTGTGGGTGGTGATGCATAGATGGCAGACAGCATGGCTTTGTGGGAAGGCCATCCACTGCTTTAGATCTAGGGCTCTGCTGATTCTTTTTATAACTGATTTTTGGCAAATCACTTAACCACCTTGAATCTCTTTCTGCATCTCTATGATGGAGACAATAATTGCTACCTTTCAGAATTCTTATGAAGGACATGTAAAAAGTGCCCTAAAAATGTCTGGCACATAATAGAAACTTGCAGAGGTTAATTTTCTTCTCAACAACCTCTGTGACTCAGGACTAGAGGATGGAATTGTGATCAACCAGAGGAAGTTTAGATGCTGTCCAAAAGTCATTGTCTGAATGAGCTTCCTCAAGAGAAAGTGCTGGCGTGCAGTGGAAGTTGCTCAGTTTTCAGAAGGGGGATGGGCTCGTGAACAATATTTCACCCTTAGTCCTTCGAATATCATGGCACCAAGAAAATATTCACACAGCTTTTCAGAAAGTTCCCTTGAGGACACCACAGACAGCTCTCAGTTAACCTCAGGATCCATTAACCTTGCTTACAGCCGACAGCGGTGATGGGAAGACCATCAGAGCCTCATGGGTCCTGCTCACTGGTCTGCTTCTTCGTTGCTATTGTGCAGTTGCTCGGTCCTGTCCGACTCTTTGTGACCCCATGGACTGCAGCACGCCAGGCTTCCCTGTTCTTCACCATCTCCTGGAGCTTGCTCAAACTCACGTCCACTGAGTCAGTGATGCCATCCAACCATCTGTTCCTCTTCTGTCCCTTTCTCCTCCTGTCTTCAATCTTTTCCACCATTAGGGTCTTTTCTAATGAGGTGGCTCTTTGCATCAGGTGGCCAGAGTGTTTAAGCATCAGTCCTTCTAATGAATATTCAGGATTGATTTCCTTTAACATTGACTGGTTTGATCTCCTTGCAGTCCAAGGGACTCTGCTTCTGGCAAAGCTTTGTTTCCTCTGCAGTTCGGGGTGGTGGTGATTTGTGTTAATTTTCTTTGTGACAGCATCAAGGATAATGCCTTATTAAAATGATTTTTAAGACCTTCTGCTCATTCTATAATTGTCCTTTCTCCTTTTCAAACCAGGAGCCAGGGACTTTGCCTTTTCTCTCCTTAGACTTTTGCTAAGCAGAGGTAACCTGAAAGAGGCAGGGACCCAGTTGAAGGCAATAAAGGGGAGAAGATGTGTTTCCATCTAGGAGGGGGTTAGAAGGCTTCCAACCTGTGAGCAGGGAGGACATACCAGGCCCTCTGCTGGGAGCAGCCCCAGGGAGACAGGGAGACTGCAGAGGGTACTTCTTGGTGGATGCAGAGAACCAAGTTTCCCAAAATCAGCCACCAACACCAGGAGAGTGGGCAGCAGTCAGCAGGCCTAGAGGAACTGGGCAGTGAGCATCTCTCGTGAATCAGGGAGTCAGGACCGTGACAACAGCAGCTTCCTCCACCCATGCCTACATCCTGGAAATTCCTGAACCCTGATGGGAAGCAGCAGCCACTAGGGCTGAGAGCAAATCCTCCTTCAGCCTAGTGAGTCTGGAGTCTGATTTAGGTTGATCCTTAGAAAAGGAATTATGGTTATTTCTGCCACATCTGATTTTGTAGTGGTGAGTTTAACCTTCCAAAATATAAACCCATTTGAGAGTTTTCAATCTAAGGTCATAGCATCCAGGTCTCTCATTTTGATTACAAAGTGCTGCCTTGTTAACCCAGTCAAAGGTAAGGACTGAGGGACCCTGAGAGTATTAAGTGATTGATTCAGATGCGTCTACAGGAGTGAAATTTGTAGTTTTAGATTTCCCAGCTCCTAATTGCTCTCTTTTCAGGTTTGAGAAATTCTGTCTCGATATGATAGCCATTATTTTAAGCAAGCTTTTATATCTGCTTGTGATATTTATGGAAACTGGGCAGAAGATGGAAATGCAAGGGTGCCCTCCGGGTGCCTTTAAGAACCCGGCCCCCACCTTCATGCACAGCTCTCACGTTGCTTCTGCCTGGTGCTGGGAGCAGGGGGCTTAAAGAAAGCGCTTCATGATTGAAAAGGACTTTAGCATCCTGAGATGAAAGCGCTCTGTGAGACTAAAGTGCCTCTCCTTGAAGGATTACCTCTGTTTATGCTTTGGCTGCCACTTGGTCGTGTTGAAGGGAAAGGCTGATTTCAGAAATTGATCCCTTTACCCCTTGAACGAGCTGAAGTGGGCAGCATTGAAAAGAGATTTCAGGCTGCTGCTGGAGGCTTTATTGTGGAGGCTGTTATCACCCTGGCGTGGGGACAGTCTCAGGGGCTTGGCTGGACTCCAGGAGTTAATGAAGGCCCCAGAGAGTAACCTCAGTCTCTTTGCTGCTGCAGCTTGCACCCTTGAAGGTGGGTGAGAGAAGAGCTCCTGAGCAGGAGGAAAAGGGGGCATCTGCCCAGCCGCCCACTGTCAGCTCGTCTACCCCCACTTGGGTCAGGCTGCTTTCTAGCCTGAGATAACCAGGCAGTGAGTGCCCACACAGTGGGCTCAGGTGAGGTGGAGACTGCTTTAGCTCAAGTGGGGACAGGGAGATGCAATAGGAGGGAGAATGGACTCCAGGAAGATGCTCCTGACCCCTGGTCACTGCACAGGATGCTACTGTCTGCAGTCCTACGAGCTGAGACCCGGGAGGCTGCATCTCCCTGTCTTGCGTCCGCTTCGTCATCACTCCTCATCCCACACTGGCTTCCCAGTCTTGGATAACCTTTGTTTTCTTGAAATCTTTACTTTTCTTCCTAATGTCTCAGTATAAGTAGCTATTGTTAGGGCTTTAAAGGACTTGAGCAACCGTCTCCTCAAATCTCTCACTTCACAGAGAAACTGAGGCATGTGAAGGACTAGATGAGCTGGTGACAGAGCCAGGAGCACATGTCCGGGCACCACGTCCCCTCTCCTGGGCTCTTCATAGGCTGCCGCACTGCTTCCTCCCCATCCCATGAAATGGCATCAGTAAACAGGAAATCAGAGTTCTTGTCCTGACTGTCACTAAAGGACTGTGTGACTTGCTGAAAATCACGCAGGCCCAAGTGTTAAGTTTGTTTGTTTTCTCAGCATCTATGAGATGAAGGATTGAATTAAAGAGTCTCAGTGATGATCCCAAGTGTTCACCAAATCCAGCTTGTTTTCCTTCGGGGCGTATGGGAACACTACATTTCCTGGCCTCTGTTCCATCATTCTGGACAGAGGACTGAGATGGGCCAATAGAAGTGGAGTGTCTGGCTCCAGACCTTCATCAGAACCCACCTCCTCACCCTTCTTCCACTTTGTAGTATTAATACCTTGAGCCCCCAAGGGTGTCAATGCGCTTACAAGATGGAGAATACAGAGTATTACGTCCTATGACCACCACAAGCCCCTCTCACATCCCCTACCTGGACCATGACAACATAACACTGGGCATTTATCATGCGACTGAGAATTCAGGGTTGTCAGTTATCGCAGTCACCTACCCTCTCCCAGACCCCTCTCAGCCACAATGTGCTAAGATTTTCCTCATCCTTCTCAGTTTATATCATTCTTTACTCAGCATTTATTAAGCACCTCTGAGGTACTAGAAATCGTGTTCTGCTGTAGTTCCTCATCTCTGTCAGGAACCTCAGTCCCAAATCCAATTTGAACACAACTGTGGGGAGTCTGGTGTGCAAACCATAATCTGCATTTAATTTCTCTTTCTTCACACGACAGTGGTAAAGAGGACCCAGGGAGGAACGGCTTTCAATCGCCGTCATCCAGCACCATGGTTAGGAATTCTCAAAGCAATGATTTAGTACCAATGGGCCTAGTGAAAAAGGAATGCGAGGCAGAGGTGTTTCAAATGATGGGGCTGGTGGGGCCAAGTTGAACTGATTCCACACCATCCACTCCAGGGGCCTGGACTGCGTGACCCCATTTAGAAATACCTGTACTGAGCCTTTTGGGTTCTTTTGGAAACATCTTTAAATCAGGCCCACAGACTAGCAAACCATCTATCCTCATTAGAACCGCCCGCTTCCTCCTGGCTCTGCTGTCCACCGCTGCTCTCGGATGCTTTAGGAACATTTTTCTTCTCAGCATTGAAGCTGAGCACACCCATCTGGCCGGGGAAAGGATATAATAGGGCATATTTTCAGCATGACCAATTAGATGTGCAACTCCCATGAACAATAACAGGACTTAGGCTCCAGATTCTTCCTCAATAAATCCGGCCTTTCCCCTTATGAGCAACAGATGGGTTTCTCACAATGGCTCATTACCTCCTGGCTCAGCTCTGCTGCCAGAAGTGAAGTATAAAGTTATTTATGGATGGAGAAAGATGCATAAGTCACCACAGAGTACTTTCCGCCATCCTTTCTCATTCATTTAGTTAGAGTTTTCTCCCACCCGAGATGAGTAAGTTAGAGAAGATGGTGGTGTCCCCGCTGGGAACAGAGATGAATGTCGCTCTAGACTCATGACTTTTCCAGAAGGCTGAGGATTTCTGGGGGTGAGGCTGTGTCTCCTGCAAGAAATGGTAATGGGGATATTTCCATAGAGAAGACACCCATTCCTCAAAAGGTCCATTTCTGAGACCTGGGCCGCAGGGGCACACGTCAGTGCCACATAACCACACATGATATGTTTGAGAAGAGAAAACAAATTGCTTCTTTAAGAAATGCCAATACATTTCAGTGCCTGACATCTCAGCCAGGTGGACAGTATTCCTCGGTCAATGGGGGAGGACAGGGAAACAGGCCAAGAGACTGCCAGGCTAGATGTTAGAGGGGCAACACACAGAAAAAGGGTGGGGGAGGAGAAAGGATGAAGAGAAGCACCGAGTGCAATGGGCTCGTATTCGGGGGTACTATGCCGTGTGAACATACTTCTATTCTGTCCAGCTCCCGCCTGGGCAATTCCTGAAATGCTCTCTACCTGAGCTTCCTCATCTCGCAAATGAAAATAATAAGAGGATGGCCTAGGGTTAAACTGAGTATTAAATGAATTGCTATTTGCAGAGCATTTGTGATAGTGCCGACCATACATGATGTGCTGTGACTTTCTTATACAGAGAAACTCAACCCAGCAGCGAACACGAATTGATTTGTCTTCCTAGGTGGTTCAGTGGAGTTGCTAATTCTGGGAACTTTCTTCCCCCCTCAGGCCGCTGGAATGGATACAGATCCAAACCAGGTTCTTCCTGAGGATTTTTCAAATGGATTCAAAGGAATGATGGTTGGTTCCTCTCCTAAGGGTAAGGTTCTGAGTTATAAATCTTGACAGAGGCCTTGTGACCTACTCTGTCACAAGCTGATTAGGAGTAAGAGAGATGAATCTAGCCCAGAGGGAAGAAGAGACAAGAGATGGAGGCTCCTAAGCCGTACTCCAGTCCCTGATTCATTCGTTTCTAAGCTAGCTATACCCATGTTCTTCCTACAGTTTGCTTATAGGAATCAAGACATTCCCTTTCCTGGGAGAGGAGGAAGGGGATAATCACTTCAAATTGGGTTTCTGTCCCAACCACAACAAACCAAAACTTAGTGGATAAAGAGCAACATTTACTGGAAAATATAAGTCTCTATGCTTTAACTCTTCCCCTCCCCAAGGAGTGCCTGGTATGGGGTGGGGGAGAGGGAGAAGAGGAAGGTCATGAGGTAGGGGGATGATAAAGTCATTTTTTTTTTCTTGTTAAAATTTTATTTGGGTTAGTTGATTTATAATGCTGTGCTAGTTTCAGGCATACAGCAAAACTATTGACAAAATTCAATACCCATTTATGATAAAAGCCCTCCAGAAGGCAGGCATAGAGGGAACATACCTCAACATAATAAAGCCCATATAGGACAAGCCCACAGCAAACATCATTCTCAATGGTGAAAAACTGAAAGCATTTTCTTTAAGATCAGGTAAGGGGCCTCCCTGGTGGCTCACTGGTAGAGAATCTGTTGCCAGTCTAGGGGACATGGGTTGGGTCCCTGGTCCAGGAAGATCCCACATGCCACAGAGCGACTGAGCCCACACACCGCAACTACTGAGCCTGTGTTCTAGAGCCTGTGCTCTGCAACATCAGCAGTCACCGCACTGAGAAACCCATGCCCTGCGACCAGAGAGTAGTCCCCGCTCTGTGCACCTAGAGAAAACGTCTTCACACAGCAGTGAAGACCCAGTGCAGGCAACGAGTAAACCTGCATATGAAAAAGACCAGGATGGCCACTCTCATCACTATTACTCAACATAGTTTGGAAGTCCTAACTGTGGCAATCAGAGAAGAAAAAGAAAGAAAAGGGATCCACACTAGAAAAGAAGTAAAATTGTCACTGTCTGCAAATGATACTATACATAGAAAATCCTTAAGGTGCCATTGATTAGAGTTCATCAATGAATCTGGTAAAGTTGCAGGATACAAAATGAATACCCAGAAATGTCTTGCTTCTCTATATACCAAGAACAAAAGATCAGAAAGAGAAATTAAGGAAACAATACCATTTACCATCACATCAAAAATAACAAAATACTTAGGAATAAACCTGCCTAAGGAGACAAAAGACCTGTACTCAGAAAACTATAAGGTACTGATGAAAGAAATCAAAGATGACACAAACAGGTGGAGAAATATACCATGTTACTGTATTAGAAGAACCAATATTGTCAAAATGATTATACTACCCAAAAGACTCTGCAGATTTGATGCAATGCTTATCAAATTACCAATGGCATTTTTCCACAGAATTCAAACAAAAAGTTTTTACAATCAGTATGGAAACACAGAAGAGTCATTTTAACACATGACTGACCAGATGATTTTGCAGAAACTGATGCCTGTGGCCAGCAATTTGTCATGTAAGTGAATACTGAAACATTCCAGTCAATAATGTTTGGGTAACAAGAGATATATTAATATATTTCTGGTCGATAAATTGTTTAACAAAACACCTGAGGAGAAGAAATCCTAGGGTTATTGTATTTCCACAGCCCAGGCATGCGAATAACAGACTTACAGAGTCCCAGAGCTGGGAACTGCCTCCCAGATTTTATTCAGATGCGATGAGCTCAGACTTTGCCTACTGAACACAGGGAAGCCATTTCTTCTGAGCTGAACAGTAACAGCTCTACTGATGAATATAGATATTGCTCATGTTTAAGCAAATCTGGCTCAGCAAAGTGTCCCCGATTCTAGTCCTTTCCTCAGGAAAACTATTCATTTCCATCCTACTCACATGAGAGGATTAAGATATCTGAACAGTTTTAATTTCCCCATAAGTCTTTTCTTTTTTGGGACAGACATGTCTACCAGAAACATTCCATTAAATAGTACCAAGAGAGAAACTTTAGGATACTTGAGAGTCAACAGGGTTGGTAGAAAGAATGTTTGCTTAAAATCAAACTGATACCATGTTGAAAAGTGGCAAGGCTGATTGGAGTCTATTATGTGAACAAAAAAAATGATCACGGGCCTGGGACAGTCTTTCATCGGAAGACTGGGTTGCTGCACGGTTGTGATTCTATGGTAACCTGTGGTCGGCACTTAAGAGTTTTCATTTAAAACACTACTTGCAGCAGAGAGGTTACTAAAACACCACCTACCTTACCTGTATGAGTTTTACCCGAAAAGAACACATTTCTGAAGCCTTATTTCCCTGGAATGCTGAAGAGGAAATTAAAGTGGAAGACAGGGGACTTCCCTGGTGGTCCATTGGTTGAGAACTGCCTTCCAGTGCAGGGCACGAGGTTCGAGCCCTAGTGAGGGAACTAGCATCTCAAATGCTGTGGGGCAACTAAGCCTGCATGCCACAGCTACTGAGCTCATGCCCTCTAGAGCCCGTGACCACAGCTAGAGAAGGCAGCAGGCCATAATGAAGACCAGCACAGCCAAAAACAACAGCAAAAACTGAAACAGAGAAGATGCCTCTCCTCCCCACTTCAGGTTTCATGGAGGTCTGAGGACAAATTACTGATTCAGGCTACACGATGGATGGATCTCAAATGCTCTGTGCTACGTAGAGACAGAAAATACTACGTACTCTGTGCCTATTCATATGACAGTCTGGAAAAGGTGAAAATAGAGAGCCAGAACAGGCCAGTGACTAACAAGGGCAGAATGTGTTAGAGGGGACTGCCAGTAGGAATGAAGGAACTTTAGGGGAGGTCAAAATGGCATGGTTACGGTCATGTCAAAATGCCATGTACATTTTTCAGAATTCATAGAGTGGTAGGCCATGACTGGTTGATCAGTGTTGCATGAAAATTATACAATAATAAGCATCCATCTTTGAAAGTATTTATATATTATTTGACTGCCTCGGGTCTCAGTTGAGATACGTGTGATCTTTGTTGCATCATGTGGGACCTTTTGTCGTGGTGTACAGGCTCAACAGTTGCAGTATGTGGGCTTCGTTGCTCCATAGCATGTGGGATCTTAGTTCCCTAATCAGGGATCAAACCCATGTCTCCTGCATCACAAGGCAGATTCATAACCACTGGACCAATAAATGTCCATTTTAAAGTGCTATCCAACAAAACACCCTAAAACTCAGTGGCTTAAAAATATCATTGTCAAGGCGCCGTGGGTTGGCTGTGAAGGCTGACAGCTGTACTGGCTGGACACGGCTCTGGCAGCTCTGCTTGATGCAGGGCTCCAGGTCTGGGTCAGACCTACCAGTTTCATTCTCCTGGAGCCTGCAGGATGGCTGGGACATGTTCTTCTCATGCTGATAACGGGGACACAACAGAGCAAGTCCAATTACAGAAGAATATTTCAAGTTTTGGCCTGGGTTCCATCTGCTAAAATGCCTTTAGCAAAATAAAGTCATAAGACAGCCCAGATTCAAGGGACTGTGAAGAAAAAACAACCTCTATTGGGAAGAACTATCTAGAAAATGCAGAAATGTAGTGCTGGAACAATAACCCAACTTTACAGAAGGCTCTTTACTGAATTACAATTGAACAGTATGCCCCTACGTTTCTTTACGGGTGGGAATAAGCAGCAGTCATATGAAGACATATCATTTTTGCTTTTTCTGCATTATTCATGTTGAACATTTGTTTTTTAATTTAGTGTTTCAATACTAGGATCCTCACTGTAAATCCTTAGAATTATACCACACATTCACACTCTGCTTTCTGAAAGGGGGGAAAAAAAAAGAAGTATAGTCAATTTTATCAGGCCATCAGAAATCTGATTGACTTTGATGTCTTTTCACATTGGTAACCAGGAAGCTCAGTGCCGACTGACTGCTCAGTGGAGAAAACTAAGCCTTTCCAGGTTCTTTCTGTGCTTCTCCTCTCTCTGCAGGATTACAAGCTCTTTTAAAATCTTTATACATATCCACCTTATTCTCTTTGTGCTTTTTATTGCAAGATTCATAAATATCTTTTGAAAACAAACAGAAGGAGAAAGGTCATAAATAATGCAAAGAATAGTGGATGGGGAGATAGGATATTTATACTCTAATCATTTCCTTGGAACTTTCTACGTGAGCTTCGCAAATCTCTTGATCTCCCCAGGCCTTGATTTTTTTAATCATCTTATGAGGCTAATTATGTTTCTGCTTACTTTTCAACATAATGGAGAAAACATGTGAAGTCACGATGCATTTTTAGGCGCCATTGACTCTGGTTATTAGCCATTTTCATCAAGCGAATACACAGGTGTGATTTTGGCCTGAGAGAAAGCCCATATTGTTCTATAAATGGAACAAAAAGCCTCTCCTTGATTTCTTGCAGTGGCTTTGCCAGCTGAGTGGTTTAGGAGACTTGTAAAAAGCAGACGGCACAAATTCAGTTCACTGGAGGTTTCAAACCTGTACAGAGGGATGAGAGTTCTTCAATTGCTGAAATGAACTGGTGGTCTCAAGGTGATTTTAAGTAAAAAGCCTGCCACAGTCTCAGTAAGATCCGATGGGATTTACTGTGTCAAAACCAAGGTTGAATAAAGTGCAGGGATAACGGAGCCTGACTGGCCACAAAGGGGCAGCTTCTAGGTCAGTGACTCATTGAAATGGTATAGATGACAGTCCTTTGGTGAGAAGGCAGTGGGGACTCCTGGAAGGAGTGTAATTAGTTCTCTGACCTATTCATTCTCTCCTCTTGATGCACCAATATTACATTGGGCAAATGTCACAACTTCTTGGAGTCATTTTTTCATCATAAAAAGCAAGAGGAAAGTGACTTAAATGGACAATTATTTAGAATTTGTAGAGAAATCGGAGCCATAACATTTGTAATCTACCTGAGCTCAGAGTACATGTTTGATTTCATCAAAGTTTTAAGTCATACGTGTTTCCAAGAAGACTTGAGTCAGTGCAAAATTACTTAAAGCTAAGAGCAAAATTACACTGTGGGGTCTATTTCTCAAAGAGTGCAACATCTATGAAGAAAATCATCAATCTATGCCTGATAATTGGAACGTTAATTGACCAGAAGTCTTCTCTTATAGAAAGACACGTGTAAAAACATAAACCTATAGCAGCATCACCTAAATTGTGTATTTTAAGTGCTGACAAAGAGTCAGACACAACTGAGCGACTGAACTGAACTGAACTGAAGCGGCCCCCTTCAGATATTCTGAATTAGAATGTCAAAGGTGGGATCCTGCCTGAAACTTTAAACAGATGCCTCAGTTGATGTTAAAAGATGATACCATGAGAATCAGCATATGTAAGCAGGGGCCATGCCAAGTCATGTTTCACAAATCCAGGTTCTTGCTTCACAGGAGCACAAAATCACAAAATAAATAATTTTGTGCCACCCCAACTCTCTTCATTTTTAAAGTAGTTAACCTGGTATCCTTAAGCACCCCTATATTTAAAATAGATAACAACAAGGACCTACTTACTGTATAGCACAGAAAACACTGCTCAATATTCTGTGAAAACTTGAATGGGAAAAGAATCTAAGAGAGTGGATGTGTGTGTATGTATAACTGAATCACTGTGCTGCACACCTGAAACTAATACAACACTCAATCAACTATGCTCCAATATCAAATTAACAAATTTTAAAGAACTTTTATGTTTGTCAACAGATGAATGGATAAAGAAGATAAGGTCAGATTCAAATGAAGCAGTCCCAACTACGTGTCTCTACACACGCGTCCCACATATAACACAAGGATCTGTTATCCTTCTCGAGGACAGCTGGTAACTTGAGTCCCCTGATTTCACAGGACCATTCTGAGGCTAACTCTTGGCGCCAACTTCCTGTAAGGGCTGCACACCTCACTGTATTCCTGTATCCTCTTCACACAAAGCTGGGGAAGGAACAGCTCTCAGCAGCCATTCCCTAGATCCTTATCTTTTATTTCACCAGTGCAAACCCATGACCAGCATTTATCGTGGAAGCAAGGTAATTTCACAAATAAAAGCTAATTTCTCATAGTTACATGCTATTTTAAAAAACTTTAGTGGACTTCCCTGGTGGCCCAGTGGTTAAGACTCTGCATTTCCCCGGCAGAGGGCATGGATTCCATTCCTGGTCAGGAAAGTTCCACATGCCATGGTGCAGCAAAAAATAATGTTTTTAAAACCTTAAAAAGAAGTGGAGACCCACCAGGCTCTCAGTTTAGCCTGCTAGTTAACCAACCCTAGAGAAAGCATTCTTGAGTAGAATGCAGTCTCTACATGCACTGTAGATTTATCCAACTAACATTCAGAGATCATCATTCTTTCCATGCTAAACTATTTTCACAAAATCTATCCATGTCTTGAACTTGGCCCCAGGAAACTTGGCTATTTGGATGTTGTAGCCTTAAGCTTCACACTGTGTAGCATGAGGGATGCCCATCCCCTACTTGTTAAATTAACTAATAAATAGGTGCATGAATAAATGCATGAATCAGTCAGTGGCACCATCTCATCCTCACTACAGCACTGCAAGATGTTATCACTAGTAAATACATTAGGAAACAGACACAAGAGAGGTTAAGCAAACTTCTCAAGTTCTATCCACTTGCATCATTCTGAGTCAATGTCCCCACGGCATGGGCTCACGTCCCCGTGCACAGAGGTATGGAAACCCACAGTAGGTTTGAGAAACTTAAGAAGTGCAACTTGGTGCAAAACGAGACCATGAGAATGATGAGGGAGATTATATGGGAACATAGGTATGATTTATCTGACAGCCATAAGTTTTATTGTATAGATAGAGGGTGATTCAAATTTTTTAAAATAGAATACTGACCTAATCCCGGTTGTACTTTAGAAAGATGAATCTTCCTAAATGCAGAGTTGAGTACTTCCTGCAGAGACCATATGGTCCACAAGTCTAAAATATTTACTATCTAACCCTTTACAGAAAATTCTGCCAACCTGTTCTAAAAGAAAACAGTCTTAGTTATTTTAGGTGGGCTAGCACAATTAGTGAGAAAAATCTAGATCCCTGACTTGTGAAAGAACAGAGGAAGAAAAGAGGTTTTGCTGGTCTACTCAGTATGAGTGAGCATAACCCAATCATCCTAGTTTACCCAGAGTTTTTGTATTATTTTTTATTTAATTTCATTATTGTTTACTTTTTTTCTTTTTGGCTTCAGCACTGAATATCCCACATTCCAGGAAACCTTTCAGTCCTATGCAAATGAACAGATGATCACCCTAATTACCACAGTAAAGTCATGAGAAAACAACTCAGAAACTAGAGAAGAGAAACACAAAGACCTATTTGGAGATGAAATCAAGTAGGTATGTTTAAAGAACCATCAGGGTCAAAGTTCACAGGGTGAGTCTGGCTAATGAAATATGTAACATGCTCAGTCTATCAGTTAGGATTAAGTTCAGCTGTAAGTGACAGAAAACAGAGAAAGACAAAAGAAGATGGGAGGCAAATAGTTCAGGACTTGTTTAACAGTCTCTTGAACATCAGGTTCCTAGACTCCTTCTACTCAATTGTACTACCATCCTCAAAATGTTGCTAGCTCTTTCTGGACCAAAGTGGCTGCTTGAGCTCCAGCCATCACAGCTACATTACAGTCAACAGAGAAGAAGGAAAGGTGAAAGGGGCACACCTGTGTCCCCATAATGACTCTTCTTCAAAGTTGCAAACCCCACTTCTGCTGGTATGTGGCCATACCACACAGGAGAGGCTGGAAAACATAGTTTTATTCCTGGAAGTCAGGCACCCAGCTAAACATCAGATCAGATCAGATCAGTCGCTCAGTCGTGTCCGACTCTTTGCGACCCCATGAATCACAGCAGCCAGGCCTCCCTGTCCATCACCAACTCCCAGAGTTCACTCAGACTCATGTCCATCAAGTCAGTGATGCCATCCAGCCATCTCATCCTCTGTCGTTCCCTTCTCCTCCTGCCCCCAATCCCTCCCAGCATCAGAGTCTTTTCCAATGAGTCAACTCTTCGCATGAGGTGGCCAAAGTACTGGAGTTTCAGCTTTACCATCATTCCTTCCAAAGAAATCCCAGGGCTGATCTCCTTCAGAATGGACTGGTTGGATCTCCTTGCAGTCCAAGGGACTCTCAAGAGTCTTCTCCAACACCACAGTTCAAAAGCATCAATTCTTCAGCGCTCAGCCTTCTTCACAGTCCAACTCTCACATCCACACATGACCACAGGAAAAACCATAGCCTTGACTAGACGGACCTTTGTTGGCAAAGTAATGTCTCTGCTTTTGAATATGCTATCTACGTTGGTCATAACTTTCCTTCCAAGGAGTAAGCGTCTTTTAATCTCATGGCTGCAGTCACCATCTGTAGTGATTTTGGAGCCCCCAAAAATAAAGTCTGACACTGTTTCCACTGTTTCCCCATCTATTTCCCATGAAGTAGTGGGACCAGATGTCATGATCTTTGTTTTCTGAATGTTGAGCTTTAAGCCAACTTTTTCACTCTCCACTTTCACTTTCATCAAGAGGCTTCTGAGTTCCTCTTCACTTTCTGCCATAAGGGTGGTGTCATCTGCATATCTGAGGTTATTGATATTTCTCCCAGCAATCTTGATTCCAGCTTGTGTTTCTTCCAGTCCAGCGTTTCTCATGATGTACTCTGCATATAAGTTAAATAAACAGGGTGACAATATACAGCCTTGACGAACTCCTTTTCCTATTTGGAACCAGTCTGTTGTTCCATGTCCAGTTCTAACTGTTGCTTCCTGACCTGCATATAAATTTCTCAAGAGGCAGATCAGGTGGTCTGGTATTCCCATCTCTTTCAAGAATTTTCCACAGTTTATTGTGATTCCACACAGTCAAAGGCTTTGGCATAGTCAATAAAGCAGAAATAGATGTTTTTTTGGAACTCTCTTGCTTTTTCCATGATCCAGCGGATGTTGGCAATTTGATCTCTGGTTCCTCTGTCTTTTCTAAAACCAGCTTGAACATCAGGAAGTTCACGGTTCACGTATTGCTGAAGCCTGGCTTGGAGAATTTTGAGCATTAGTTTACTAGCGTGTGAGATGAGTGCAATTGTGCGGTAGTTTGAGCATTATTTGGCATTGCCTTTCTTTAGGAACCCTATTACTAATGAAGAAATAAGGAATAAATATTGGGAGACAACTAGCACTCTCTGAAACATTTAGATAATTATCAATATAATTGTTATAAATCCATAGCTAGTACTGTTTAGTTGCCTTTGGTTCCAGACACTGTGCCAAATCCTTCTTGCACATTTTCTCATTTAATCCTTACAAAAATATGTCAGTTAGACATTACCATGGAGAAGGCAATGGCATCCCACTCCAGTACTCTTGCCTGGAAAATCCCATGGACGGAGGAGCCTGGTAGGCTGCAGTCCATGGGGTTGCTAAGAGTCGGACACGACTGAGCAACTTCACTTGACTTTTCACTTTGCTGCATTGGAGAAGGAAATGGCAACTCACTCCAGTGTTCTTGCCTGGAGAATCCCAGGGACGGGGGAGCCTGGTGGGCTGCCATCTATGGGGTCACACAGAGTCGGACACGATTGAAGTGACTTAGCAGCAGCAGTAGCAGCAGACATTACCATTATTCTGTATTTGCTATATAGGGAAATGCAGGCAAAAATAGATAAAATAACATCACAGAGTTATGAAATGGAGCTAGGATTTAAACCCAGGTTAGAACCACGAACTTAACTGTCCTGTAATATCACTCTCCCCCACCCCCGCAAAGCATTCTATAAGGCATAATTTTTACCAAGATTTTGCCAGCCCACAGACCAACATCTTGAGCATAATGTTGACATGAGTTCAACCACTGGATTGCTATAGATTTCTAGAAAAGGTAGATCTCATGTCACTAAATGTTGTTCAGTTGCTAAGTCATGTCCAACTCTAACCCCATGGACTGCAGCAAGGCCAGGCTTCCCTGTCCCTGACTATCTCCTGGAGTTTGTTCATGTCAATTGAATCAGTGATGCTATTCAAACACAGAACTTCCTCTCTGAGGTTCCAAAGCTCCCCATGCCCCTGCCTGTGAGGGGCTGTGGAAACTTCTCCTTCATGACTTTATACCCACCATGGTTGGATAGCATGCCACTAATACGGTTCCTCAAAAAAAGCGAATATATGCTCAACTGTATCTACTGATATATACACATTTATGATAAATCTTACTAATAAAAGGAAGACTGGCGTGCAATTGTCGAATAATAAATATACAGTAGTCTTTATTGTAAACTGTACTCAGCCAATGGATTCCCATAGATTGCTTTCTTCGATTTTTGCCAACCACTTGTATTCATAGCCAGACTACAGTTGTAACTGACAAACCAGAGTAGTGACATGAATGCAAGTTGATATTTTCATTTTTGCTAACCACTGACAGGTAGGGAAACCACAAAGGTGATGGAATCTTCATTTATTCATCTATTCTTTGCCAAACTGGATAATAGTTTTCAAACATCGGAAAAATATTTACTCAGCTTTTGTGTTATTGATAATGTAATAGCTATATAAACTGCATACTTTTAAGTATAGTATGCATTACTAACATTTTCTTTATTTAAGTTTAGAACAAGATTTGAAAACTATGACCCTTTATCAAAATCTCTCTCTACTGATTTTTGTAAAGATAGCTTTTTAAGAACACAACTATGGGGGACCTTCCAGATGGTGGAGTAATAGGATGGGGAGACTACGTTCTCCCCAATGAATACAGAAAAAAATCATCTGCATGTGGAACAATTCCCATAGAACAACTTCTGAACACTGGCAGAGGACCCCAAACCTTCAGAAAGTCAAACCAATCTCCCTGGAATGAGGTGGGGCAAAAGATAAAGACAACAGGGAGACAAAGGTGGGACCTGTGCCCCAGGGAGGGAGTCCTGAAGGTGGAAAAGCTCCCACACACTAGGAAACCCGCTCACAGGCGGGGGCAGGGGGAGCTTCTGAACCTCAGAGGGAAGTGCAGCCAGACAGGTGCTCCGAAGGCAAATGGCGAACATTCACCACAGCGATCATGCGAAGGGCACTTCTCAGCCAAGACATGGCTCGCACACTCACGTCCACCCACAGCGAATGGGGGCTGGGTCGGGGAGGCGCACAGCTCAGGGGTCCATTGTCATGGAGAGGACCAGGGTTTGCTGCCGGGAAGATACTCTGAGGTGGCTAATATGACTCCAGCCTAGAGCTCCAGAGACAGAGAAGCAGGCAAGAGGGCCAGACGCGGAAGGTAGGAGCCGCGATGGTCTCCACCCCAGATATCTCAATTGCCGGGCCCCCAAGCTGTGAGCGGCAGAGGGATTTCCTGGGACCCTGAGCGGCTCAGCTCTGCCAAGGGTGTCACAATCCAGGATCAACTCCCCTGGAGAAGCACACAGCCTGCCTCAGACTGTGGCGAACTCCTGCAGGGCCCAGGCACAGGGAGCAGTCCCCACATACCCCAGCAGCATCTGGCAGTAACCCTCCCTCTTCTCAGCACAGCTTAAGCAAGTGAACCCTAATAAGTGGCTACCTTTGCCGCCCTCTTGCGACTGGGGCACAGAACACACCCTGCAGAGAGACACAAACAGAAGTGGGCCCCAAACCAGAGGGGAACACCAGGGGCTATGTGAGCAAAGGAAAGAAGGGGAAACCACCACAGAGGTGGCTCGTCTAGTGGCCTGAAGTCAAAGTGAAAGTGTTGCTCGCTCAGTCATGCCCTACTCTTTGCGACCCCATGAACTGCAGCCTGCCGGGCTACTCTGTCCAAGGGATTTTCCAGGCAAGGATACTGGAGTGGCTAGTCATTTCCTTCTCCAGGCAATCTTCCCAACCCAGGGATTGAAACTGGCTCTCCTGCACTGCAGGCAGATTCTTTACCAGCTTAGCTACCAGGAAAGACTCTTCTAGCAATTTAAATTCCCGTAATTATCCTGAGACTGTGCGCATTAGGGGCAACTATAGATTTTGAGAATAAGCTGAAGCAATGGAAGGTCAGAGTCTGAGCTGAGCGTATAGTGAACACAACAGGTCCAGAGATCTTCCTTGATATATTGAAGGGCTTTCTGATTGGGCAAATCAATTGGAGCAGGAAAACGGAGGAAATACTTGAACATTCCTTTCACCACCATTCTCTAAATACTCCCCCTTCCCCTTTTTTCTCATATTGTTCTAACATGATTCTTTATTACTCCTTGAATTTTTATAACCTACTTTTTCCTTTTAAAAAAAACTCATTTTAAAATATATTTCATGTTTTAGATTTTTGTTTTTGCTTTTGTATTTCTGAGGGCCTAATTTTTTCCATGGTTTTAATTTTTAATTTTTTTTGATCTTTTGTTTTGGGTTCTGTATCTTTGAGAGTCTTAATATATTTAGTATCCATTTTCACTAGGGGGTTTGATTATTGGCTTGATTACTATCTTCTCTTCTGACTCCTCTTTCTATCCTTTTTCTCCTTCTTCCCTCTTCTTTTCTCTGTATAAGTGTGTGAATCTCTTTGGGTGTCCTTGGCTGTTGAGAGTTATTTCACCATTAGTGCAGGGGTTTTGTCTTCTATGGAGTGTGGCCTATGAAGTCTTACTACTGTAAGGGGTCAGGCCTGAATCCCAGACACAGGAGACTCTACTCCAGGACTTTGGACCACCAGAGAACTCCTGATCCCATGAAACACATTAATAGGCAAGAACCCTCCCAACAGCCTCCACACAACACTTAGACCAAGCCCCACACAAAAGCCAGCAAGCTTCAGTGCCAAATGCCACACACCAAACCTTCAGCAAAACAGGAGCACAACACTGCACATTAGCAGACAGGCTGCTCCAGGCCATAACCAACCCTCAGACGACACAAAACCCACTACTGGACATGGCACGACTCTCTAGAAAGAGAAGATCCAGCTCTATCTACCAGAACACAGGTTTCCCCCCAACCAGGAAACCTTCACAAGGTACTGGTCCAACCCTACCCACGGGGGAAAGACTCCACAATTAAGAGGAACTATGACCTTCCAGCCTGCAGAAGAGAGATCCCAAACCCAGTCAATTAAGAGAAATGAAAAGACAGAGAAATATGCAGCAAATGAAGGGACATAGTAAATGTTCTATAAGGTCCATAAGACCAAACAAATGAAGAGGAAATAGGCAGTTTACCTGAAAAAGAATGGCAGAGTAATGATAGTAAAGATGATCCAAAATGTTGAAAATAAAGTGGAGTCATGGATAAATAGACTAGAGGTTCGGATCAAGCAGATTTGAAAAATGTTTGAGATGGGGGGATGTTCAAGTGGGAGGGGACACGGATAAACCTATGACTGATTCATGCTGATGTTTGGTAGAAACAAACACAATACTGTGAAGCAATAATCCTTCAATTAAAAACAAATCAGTTTTAAAAAAGAAATAAAATACATCAAAATATTTTTTAAAAAGAAAAAAGGGAGATTTAAATTTTAAAAAAATTAGACATGAAAAAGAAGTTAAAACAGACAACACAGAAATACAAAGGATCATAAGAGACTACTACAAGCAACTATATGCTAATAAAACAGACAATCTGGAAGAAATGGACAAATTCTTAGAAAAGTACAACCTGCCCAAACTGAATCAGGAATAGAAAATACGAACAGACCAATCATAAACACGGAAATTGAAACTATAATAAAAATTCTTTCTACAAACAAAAGTTCAGGTCCAGAAGTCTTCACAGGTGAATTCTACCAAAAGCTTAGAGAATACTTAACACCTATTGTGCTCAAACCCTTCCAGAAAATTGCAGAGGAAAGAAAATTCCCAAACCCATTCTATGAGGCCACCCCGATACCAAACCAGACAAAGATATCACAAAAGAAGAAAATTACAGGCTAATATCACTGATGAAAATAGACGCAAAAATCCTCAACAAAATTCTAGCAAACTATCCAACAACAAATTAAAGAGATCATACATCATGATCCAGTGGGCTTTACCCCAAAGGATGTAAAGATTCTTCAATATAATCAAATCAATCAATCTGATACACTATATTAACAAATTAAAAGATGAAAACCATATGATAATCTCAATTAATGCAGAGAAAGCTTTTGACAAAGTTCAACACCCATTTATGACAAAAACTTCCAGGAAGTAGGCACAGGAGGAACATATCTCAACACAATAAAGGCCATATATGAAAAACCCACAGCACATATTATTCTCAATGATGAAAAACTAAAAGCATTTCCTCTAAAATCAGGAACAAGACAAGGATGCCTACTTTCATCACTACTATTCAGCATAGTTTTAGAAGTCCTGGCCACAGAAATCAGAAAAGAAAAAGAAATAAAAGGAATCCAGATTGGAAAAGAAGATGTAAAACTCCCATTGTTTGCAGATGTCATGATTCTTTACATAGAAAACCTTAAAGATGCCACCAGAAAATTTCTGGCACTAATCGGTATAGTGCTACTGATTATAATATAGTAAAGTCACAGGATACAAAACTAACACACAGAAATTCCTTGCACTCTTATACACTAGCAATGAAAAATCAGAAAGAGAATTTAAGAAAACAATCCCATTCACCATTGCAACAAAAAGAATAAAATACTTAGGAATAAATTTACCTAAAGAGACAAAAGACCTGTATGCAGAAAACTATAAGTCACTGATGAAAGAAAGACAACACAAACAGATGGAGAGATATACCATGTTCTTGGATTGGAATAATCAATATTGCGAAAATGACTATAATACCCAAAGCAATCTACAGATTCAGTGCTGCTGCTGCTGCTGCTGCTAAGTCACTTCAGTCGTATCCGACTCTGTGTGACCCCACAGACGGCAGCCCACCAGGCTCCCCCGTCCCTGGGATTCTCCAGGCAAGAACACTGGAGTGGGTTGCCATTTCCTTCTCCAGTGCATGAAAGTGAAAAGTGAAAGTGAAGTCGCTCAGTCATGTCCAACTCCTAGCGACCCCATGGACTGTAGCCCACCAGGCTCCTCCGTCCATGGGAGTTTCCAGGCAAGAGTACTGGAGTGGGGTGCCAGGGCCTTCTCCGCAGATTCAGTGCAATCCCTATCAAACTACCAAAGATATTTTTCACAGGACTAGAACAAATAATTTCACAATTTGCATGGAAATACAAAAGACCCCAAATAGTCAAAGCAATCTTGAGAAAGAAAAATAGAGCTGGAAGAATCAACCTTCCTAACTTTACACTATACTAGTGTAAAGACAGCATAGTACAGGCAAGACAGAAACAACATAGAAAGCCCAGAGATAAACTGACATACCTATGGGCACCTTATCTTTGACAAAGAAGGCAAAAAAATATATATATACAATGGAGAAAAGGCAATCTCTTCAATAAGTAGTGCTGGGAAAACTGGGCAGCTATGCATAACAGAATGAAATTAGAATAGTTCCTAATACCATATGCAAAAGTAAACTCAAAATGGATTAAAAACCTTAATACAAGACCAGAAACTATAAAACTCTTAGAGGAAGACATAGGCAGAACACTGTTTGACATAAATTGCAATGATAGAGCAAGATCCTCTCTGACCCACATTCTACAGTGATGGAAATAAAAACAAAAATAAACAAGCGGGACCTAATACAACTTTAAAGCTTTTGCACAATGAAGAAGACTAAAGCACGGTGAAAAGACAGTTCTCAGAATGGGAGAAAATAATGGCAAATGAAACAATTGACAAAGGATTAATCTCCAAAATATACAAGCAGCTCATGCAGAAAAACAAACAACCCAATCGAAAAGTGTGCCTAAGACCTAAACAGACATTTCTTCAAAGAAGGCATACAGATGGATAATAAACACAGGGAAAGATGCTCAACGTCACTCATTATCAGAGAAATACAAATTAAACTACAGTAAGGTATTATGTCACACTGGTCAGAATGGCCATCATCAAAAAGCCTACAAACAATTAATGCTTGAGAGGGTGTGGAGAAAAGGGAACCTTCTTGCACTGTTAGTGGGAATGCAAATTGATACAGCCACTATGGAGAACAGTATGGAGATTCCTAAAAAAACTAGGAATAAAACCAACATATGACCCAGCAATCCCACTACTGGGCATATTCCCTCAAGAAACCATAAGTGAAAAAGACACATGTACCCCAGTGTTCATGGCAGCACTATTTACAATAGCCATGACACAGAAGCAATCTAGATGTCTGTCAACAGATGAATGGATAAGGATGTGCATATACACAATGGAATATTACTCAGCTGTAAACAGGAATTCATTTGAGTCCGTTCTAATGAGGTGGATGAACCTAGAGCCTACTATAGAGAGTGAAGTAAGTCAAAAAGAGAAAGATACAATATCATATATGAATGCATATATATGGAATCTAGAGAGATGGTACTAATTGTCCTACTCGCAGAACAGCAAAGGAGATACA
Organism: Bos mutus; assembly: GCF_027580195.1. Taxonomy (NCBI): domain Eukaryota; kingdom Metazoa; phylum Chordata; class Mammalia; order Artiodactyla; family Bovidae; genus Bos; species Bos mutus. The sequence goes on from NC_091638.1 coordinate 5,026,583, forward strand.
GGCAGAGAGAACAGACTTGTGGTCACAGTGGGGGAGGGAGAGGGTGGGATGAGTTGAGAGAGTAGAATTGAAACACATTCCCGTATATGAAATAGACAGCCAGTTGGAATTACTTTATGATGCAGGGAAGCTAAAGCCAATGTGCTGTGGCAACCTAGAGGGCTGGGATGGGGAGAAAGGTGGGAGGGAGGTTTAAAAGAGAGGGAACACGTGTATGCCCGGGGCTGATTCATGGTGATGTATGCTAGAAACCATCACAATATTGTAAAGTAATTCTCCTCCAATTAAAACTACAATTCAAATTAAAAAAATAAAAGAACACATCCATGCCCATTTACTTAAGTATTCTCAATGTCTATATTACTTATATGTATTAATATCTATGGGCTTCCCAGGTGGCTCAGTGGAGGAGGAAATGGCAACCTATCCAAGTATTCTTGCCTGAAAAATCCCATGGTTCAGAGGATTCTGGCAGGCTACTGTCCATGGGGTCACAGAGGGTTAGATATGACTGAGCACATTTATAATGTTTATAGATGATCTACTTTTATGCTACATCACAGCTAAGAAGTTGTGACTGAGGCCCTATGGCCCACAAACTTGAAAATATTTACTATCTGCCTATTTAGAGAAAAAGTTTGCCAACACTTGGCCTAAATAAATGAGACTGGGCCCTGTAATTTCAGAGGAAGAATCAGGACTTTCACAAAGATGAGAAGCTGTTTTGAGAAAGCAGATCTTAAGACACCTTCAGAACAACAACAAAAACAGATAAAACACCTTGGGTTGATCTAAGTAAGAATTCCTGGAATTTCAAGGAATGAAGCAGACTACTGTATCAGAAGAAGATTGGCATTGCATTTTCCCTAGATGCTGATTAAAATGAAAGTTCCAATGAATTGTTGTTGTTCAGTCACTCAGTTGTGTCCTACATTTTTGCGACCCCATGCACTGCATCACGCCAGGCTTCCTTGTCCTCTACTATCTCTTGGAGTTTGCACAAACTTATGTCCACTGAGTCAATGATGCCATCCAACCATCTCATCCTGTCTCCCCCTTCTCCTCCTTCCCTCAATCTTTCCCAGCATCAGGGTCTTTTCCAAAATGTCCAATGGATAGAGAATTTGAAGAGGAGCCAAGCCAACCCTGAATGGGTACCAATGGTCTCTCTGCTTATAAGTTCATCATGTAAGCATCTGAGTTTCATAGCATGAACGAACTGAGCAACAACCAGAAGCAGAAGCATGAAGCAATCGCCATAGAGTGTCCTGTCCAAAAATTCACCTTTTCTCTTCTGAAGCACAGAGGCCTTAGGTTTCAAAGATAGCTTCAAGTCACCATATTTCTGAAGTTTTTTTTTTAAAGTTTATAATGCCCAGACAAAAAATAAATAAATAAAAGAAGGCTGCAAGAGCAAATGAGGGCATGTGTGAACTACAAAGCAGATGTCTTAAAAAGATAAATGATATTATAGGGGGGAACTGATGAGGTAATTCTCAAAATGCGAGGCCTTAATTACTTATTTCTGTTCTGGGTATCCAACCCAATTATTGCTGGAATCAGAAACAGAGGATTCTTCATGGCATATTTAATATCATTACTAAGCAGCATATTTAACATGAACAAAACCATATTGGTACTAAACTGTTCAAGGGTGGTACACTAAAATGAGACGCCCCAATCAAGCCTCCTCCCTGCTGCAAAGCAAGTTCTTCTGAGGTTAGCATCACCTACTTCCGAGGTTGCCACATCTGCCCTGTGTCTCATCATGCCTGAATTCTCTGATCATTTTTCTGTTTTGGAAACTCTGCAGAAAATATCATTTGTTTTGATCCCAGACTATCATGCAATTTTAGCAGAGGCCTGAATTAATAAATGGAAATGGAAACTTCAACACTAAAATATTGTGACAAAATTTCATTATAAGGAGGTCACCTACGCTATCCAGGCAATGTGAATGATGTTTTGATGTTTATTCAAATAAAAATATAGAAACAGAAAACTTTAAAAGTCTTAGAACTCCTAGAGCTCTGGGATTATGTTCAAAGATGCTGAGGAATCCATCTGAAAAGAGTCAATAGGCTAAATATTTTTCATATGCATTTGACTTTATTTTTAACTGTACCACATGGCTTGTGGGATGTTAATTCCCTGACCAGGGATTGAACCGGCACCCTCAGCAGCGAAAGCACAGAATCCTAAGCACTGGAACACATGGGAAGTCCCAAAATGCATTTGACTTTAAAACCTTGTATTTGTGGAGCAAATCCATTAGAAGTATATTTTGTAAAGTCTAGGATTTATGAAAGAGTTCAATTCTGTTATTGGTCCTTCCCCCGTGTGGAGAGAAAAAAAAGCTAAGTGGAGAAGCAGCCTAGCCTGGGGGAACTGTTTTCTCAAGGTTCTGGGAGAAAGCCAGTTCCATACAAAGCTGAACCACCATCTTCACACAGCCCAAAACATTTTTAAGGTTGAAATGTAGGAAAATACTTCACAGTCTGGGTTCTTAGGGGACAAAAGCCAGGCGCCCACATTCTGTAGAAAGAAGAGCTCTTGTGGCGATTCTCTGATGTGGCTGGTTCTCAGTAGAGAGCCTGTTGTTGAAGAAACTTCTAGATGAATTGTGCAGTCTTCCTAGGTGTGGATAAACTCAAGTCCTTTCAGATTCTTCAGGGCTTTCTCAGGATTAGGTCGATACATTTATAGAGCATTTTTTAAAAGATTTTTTTGATGTGGACCATTTTTTTTAAAGTCTTTATTGAATTTGTTACAACTTTGCTTCTGTTTTATGTTTTGTTTTTTGGCTTTGAGGCATGAGGGATCTTAGGTCCCCCACCAGGGACTGAGCCCACACCCCCTGCATTGGAAGGCGAAGCCTTAACCACTAGATTACAGGAGGAATCCCTATAGAGCCTTTTTAAGGGCTTCCCACATGTTATCAATCAGGACAGAGAGAAAGAGAGAGAGAAAATGAGCTTTTGTAAACGTAATACACGCATTAGTCCACAAGACTACCATAATAAACGCCACAGTCTGTGCGGTTTAAACAACAAGAGTTTATTGCCCCACAGTCTGGATGGAGCCTGGAAGTCCGTGCCCACAGTGCTTGGCTTGGAGAGGGCTGCCTTTCTGCTCTGTCTTCACGTGGTCTTTGCCCTGTGCGCCTGCACTGCTGGTGTCTCTTCCTGTCCTCATAGGATTAGGCCTATTTTATGAGCTTATTTAACCCTAAATCCTTCTTTAACATCTCTTCAAATACAGTAATCTTTGGGGTTAGGACTTCAACATACAAATTTTGGGAAGACAAAATTTAGTCCATAACAAGCCTTATGATAGGGCACCCCGACAAATATTAAAGTGTGAAAAAGAGTGAATTTTTAAAAATCACTCAAATAACATTAGCTTTAGGTAAATGTTATTCAACACATCTCTTCAACCGTATGGATGAATCACTAGCTTGAGACTGAAAATGAAGTGAATAGATTCAAAGCTATATCCAAGGATTCATAGTTTATAAATTTGTTTTTAATTAAATAATTCAAATTTTGAGTGGTGTGATATTTTACCTTGCAGTTGATTCTAAAATGAGTACATCGGTTACTACTTATTCTATAGATATTTAAATAACTATACAGTATACTTTTCATGTATAAATGCTGTTCACTACTTGCTAGGAATAACTGAGATCTAAGCTAGACTAAAAGAAAGCAGGGGTTGGGGGGAGGAAAACTTACTGTCTATGTCTAATCGTTTAAGCCATTCAATAGATGTAAAAGAAAGAGTGAAAAATTATGAAGCATTCCTAGTTGCTTACAAGGGTCATTTCTGTCTGTTTTAATATGGTCTCTGCAAGTTTATAACAGGGCTTTCCTAGTAGCTCAGCTGGTAAAGAATCCATCTGCAATGCAGGAGACCTGGGTTTGACCCCTGGGTTGGAAAGATCCTCTAGAGGAGGGCCTGGCAACCCACTCTAGTATTCTTGCCTGGAGAATCCCCATGGACAGAGGAGCCCAGTGTGCTGAGTTCATGGGGTCGCAAAGAGTCAACCACATCAACATACAGCCAGGGCTTCCCCCGTGTCTCAGCGGTAAAGAATCTGCATGCAGTGCAGAAGGCACAGGAGACGTAGGTTCAGTCCTTGGGTCAGGAAGATAGCCTGGAGGAGTGCACGGCAGCCCACTCCAGTGTCCTTGCTGGGAAAGTTCCTTGGACAGAGGAGCCTGGCTATGGTCTATGGCGTTGCAAAGAGTCGGACATGACTGAGTGACTGAACACACACTGCAAGTTTATAAGTTGGTTTATTGTTTCAATTATTAAACCAAACAATATACCTGACAGCACCTAGTAAAGAACCATAATATCTATTCAGAGTAGATACTAAATATTTGGTTGACCGAAAATTTCCTTCAGGTTTTTTCACCAATGTTATGGCAATCCACCCCAGTATTCTTACCTGGGAAATCCCATGGACAGAGGGATTTCCTGGCGGGCTACAGTCTATGAGGTCACAAAGAGCTGGATACAAAGTAATGACTAAACAATAATAATTTGTCAAAGTAAATCCAAATTTTACTTAATCAGAGCCACAAGTATACTGGTTTTGTGAAAGATTACAGAGAAAAATGGCCACCTGTCTTCCCAATTTGGCACGTTGCATTGGAGTTTTATCAAATAACTGTCTCTCTTATACCCCAAGGCATTGGTCTAATGGAATGGGATTTTAAAAAGATGTGTTGTATAGTCATCCATAAATTAAATGATGCAATTATACTATACTTAATGTAGCAGGAAAAAAGTCTTAAATGCAGTAAAACTCATTTAAAACTTGGAATCGATACTTCTTAAACTCAACATACATTATTTCCTGAAATACTTCTTAAACTTTATAAAAAGATTATAAAAACAATTAAGATTTTGGTGCCACTATCGTATTTTTACAACATATGCTTCTCTTTTTAGATTCCTTGCTATAAATGATGATGAGATTTAGGCTATTATAATTCCTCTTCACAGCACTTAATTTTTGTTATGGGCATATGTCTGCACAGACTCGTGAGCTCTTGCAGTGAGAATTACATATGTATTTCATTCCGTGGCCATAATTCCCACTGTTCCTTAGCTCCATTTCTCTGTGAATTTAATATTCACCAACAGTCTCTTTCCTTCATCTTCTGAATTTCCAAGTTCATTAAACTTTTTTTCTTAATGACTGGAAACTCACAAAGTACTTTTATTCCATAATGAATCATGAATACTGTGTGGCTTAGCTCTTGCATGTTTTAGGAACGTATATGACCTTTGTTGCATAACGACATAATTATACATAGTATTCATGACTTGCATTTTTTTCTTCTCAGACTTTCCTTCTGTATTCTAGTTTTGAATGTTGATGTTGAAAAGTTTACAGCCAGAACAACATCTCCTTGCTTGCTGTCTGAATGCCTGAAGAATTTTTTTCCATAAATTTTCAAAGCTTACATGAGTCCAAGTGTCAATCATTCTGAATCTAGTTTTTCTTCTAAAACAAATTGGTTTTTCTCAACTTACAAATCAAGCTGTCCTCACTTTTCAAGGGATTTGTTTGAAGGCCTTTCTTTTTCAATTATTATGTTCCTAACCTTATCAGGAACATTCAGGGGTAGCAATTTTCGCTGTGTTGAGATAGTTTCCCCACCTTATACGTTATTTTCTTTCTAGAACTGGTTTAATCATTCTGTCATTTTTTGTTTAATTATCTCAAGACTTTTCCTATGTCAGCAATTCTAATGTTGATTATGTTTCTTGTGTTTTCTCTTACGTTCAATTAATTTATTGTCTATAGTAGAACCATTTTTCTTCTCAATGAATTGCCTCGATTCTGCAACCTTCATTTTTATTTCTTTCCATGGTTTTGTCATCTAGTCTCTGTTGAATTCATGTTATTATTCTAAACCATAAAACCTTCATGGAAAATTTACTTCTTTGGATTTTTTCTTCTAGAATAATTTCTTATCCATTTATTCCTTTTTCTCTTTTTTCTTTCTTTCTTCCATATTTCTGCTAAATACTTATAATGATGCTATTAGGCTGCTTTTAATCTTCCATTTCAATGCAGGCTCTGTTCTCCATGTATTTTATTTTTTAGGAAGTGTGTTTGAATTTTCTTGGACCTCATTTATTCTTTATTAAGACATGTTTATCTTCTCCTCTGATCTACAGCTTGAATGCTGAGTTTTAGTTTGGGTTCATATTCTGAAGATATAGGAATAAAAGAAGATCAGCTAGACCTAGTCTCCTTTAATGAAAAGTTACTAGTTTTCTACCTAATAATAATGGAGGTAAAAGATCTCCTTGGCATGGTTAATAGTTATCTGAGGATTCAGATTATTCTGCAAACTGAGCATGGACTTCCAGAGGATGTCCATCAGAGTTCTCCATGATTATCTGTTTTCTAATTTCATCCCACGTTTATCCAGTGGACTTTGCCACTTCCTTTGCATGCTACATGTCATAATAAGAAAGAATGATGGGTATTGCCTCATCTTCTCCCTTGACTTCCAATCTTGGGACATCAGTGATACTGTCAGGGTTTGTCTGGCCCTTAATACCATTTCTTTACAAATGATACTGAATCATTTGAGAATGTCTGTCTTTCCTTACCAAGACTCTTTGATATTTACAAAATATCAAACCTGTGACCATGGTTGAATTTTTACCTTCCTTTCTTTCTTCTTTAAAAATTTATTTTTAATTTCATTACTTAGTTTTGGGTAAGGGGATTCTTGGATCTGACCTCAATCTGCCATAATTATCTATAAGCCCTCATACATTAGGTTTTGATTCCTCCAGGGCTTTGTTGTCTTCATCACACCACCAGAGGTACTCAGCTTCCTCAGCTAATAATGAGACTTGTTTTTAAATTATCCATCTATATATGTGGGTGAAAACTAACTATAAAAGCCAATTATTTGTTGTTGTAACACCTGGCACAGGACTCTGGCACTCTAAGAGGATTGTTTATTGTGAGAGTAACAAAAATGCTGGCGATTTCAGTGTAAGAGCTTCAGAGGGCTCCAGAGCACTGCCAGTGAGCACTGCCCTTTTCTACAGACAGGAAATCAGACGCACAACTGCAGTATCTTGCTCAAGGTCAAACAGCTATAGAGGAAGTGTCGGAGCACCTGTTAGCACCATGACTGTGTCTTTTAAATGTGCCTTAGGCGAGAAATATTAAACAACAGTCACCCCACTGACTTCCTGATGGTTCTGAACCTGAGGCATGCAGAAGCCCGTGGCTTACCCAGGCTCTGAATTTCCAAGAGTAATCAGTCTCCCATGGATGCACAGAGTTGTGGGCATTTTCCCCTACTCATGTTGGTTAATACATTTCCTTCTTTCACTGTGGAATTATACTGGCTTAGAAGCTGCCAAGTTTGCGTCTCTTAAAAAATTCAGCACACACTTTCAGTCATAAAAGCAGAAACCCAACTGCTTCCTGCTGTAGTGAATTGTAAGAGCTGATTGAATCTACCCAAAGGAATCACTTTAAAAACTCAGCTTTGCTGCTCAGGGATGGGAAAGGGCAAGGGAGGATATCGGGTCCTCTAAGGTGGTAGGGAGACAATAAGAAAAAGGAGTCTCTTCCCTCTTCATTCTGAGCTAGGAAACCCCGAGAACCAATGTCTCTCGATATTCCTCTAGTCCACTCTCTCCTTGGAGTCCTGACCCCAAATGAGCAGCTTATGAGAATGCTAGGAGCAGCTTGTGAGAATCCCCCTTATCACAGCAAACTTTCTTTAATCATATGAATCTTTTTGTTTTTTATTAATGAGACTTTAGGTCCCTTCACTGGGATAAGTAGAAAACGCACTTTTAAAAAATGAATGAGGAACTTCCCTGGTGGTGCAGTGAATGGCTCAGACTCCACATTCACAGTACAGGAGGCCTAGGTTCCATCCCTTGGTCAGGGAACTAGGTACCACATGCCTTAACTAAACATTGGCATGCCTCAACTAAAGACTCCACATGTCACAACTAATAAAAAGACCCTGCATGCTGCAACCAAGACCCAGTGCAGTCAAACAAATAATAAGCTAAAATAAATAAATGATCTAAACGATAAAAGAAATTATTCCTATGGAAGTGTCATATGCTCTTTATAAATAAAATTAAATCTGAAAAAAAAAGAATGGTGTAGTAGAAAGAATAATGTCCTTTCCAAAGATGTTCATATCCTAATCTTCAGAACTGGCGGCTATTTTACCTATATGGCAAAAAGAACTTTGCCAGATGTTATTAAATTAAGGATCTTGAGATGGGGAGATGATCCGAGATGATCCATGTGGGTCCAGTGTACATAAGGGTCACTACAAGGGAAAGGGGACCAGGAGGATGAGTGTCATAGAAGGAAACGTGAAAAGCAGAGGTCAGAGGGGTTTAAGGAGCTGCACTGACAGCTTCGAGAAGAGGAAGGGGCCATGAGCCGAGGGATACAGGCGGCCTCTAGATGCCAGCAAAGACGAAGAAATGTCCCCTCGAGCCTCCAGAGAGAACGCAGCCCAGCCAACACAGTTCAGAACCCTGACCTGAGCTGTTAGATGATAAAATAGTTGTGTTTCAAGTAACTCCTTTTGTATTAATTTGTTAGAATAGCAGAAGATTGGAAGAACTTTCCGACGTTATTAACTCAGGTAGGCATATGTGAAAGGAACACAAGTCGGCAGATTCAGTCTCGTCTCTTCCTCTGTCTCTGTGGTCTGTTAAATTATTTCACATTTCTGACCTCAGATGAAGATGCTATTGAATTGGTCACAATACTTCGGGTTGCAGGGCATAGAAAGAAATCTGATATATTCTGGATTAGGCAGAAAGGGACTTTTTAGTCTCATCTAATTTAAAGAGCAACAAAATAAGTATACATCCAGGTACAGCTGGATTTGGGTAAACAAATGATATTAAACCTCTTTATTTGTGGCTTTCATGTTCCCCTGTTATGTCTTATCCTCAGGGGATCCCCAAATGGCCAATGCCACAGATGTTATTTACCATAAAGTCTGTTCTTTCGAATCATTTCTTTTTAGAACCTGCATATAAGGGATATCATACGATATTTCTCTTTTTCCGTCTGACACTTTAACAGTCTCTAGGCCCACCCATGTTGCTGCAAATGGTATTATTTCTTAATGGCTGAGTAATACTGCGTTGTGTGTGTGTACCACATCTTCTTTATCCATCCTTCTCTCCATGGACATTTAGGTTGCTTCTGTGTCTTGGCTACTGTAAACAGTGATGCAATGAACACTGCGGTGCGTGAATCCTTTCAGGTCATGTTTTCTGAACTTATGGTGAGCAGCGGGGAGTGGTGTGGGGAAGGGATACTTAGGGGGGTTGAGACGGCCGGTACACACTGCCGTATTTAAAATGGATAACCAACAAGGACCTACTGTACAGCACAGGGAACTCTGCTCAATGTTATAACGTGACAGCTTGGAACGGGGGTTGGGCAGTTTGGGGGTGAATGGATACCTGTATATATGTACGGCTGAGTCCCTTTGCTGTCCACTGGAAAGTATCACAACATTGTTAATCAGCCATATTCCAATATAAAATAATTTTTTTTCTTAAAAAAAAAAAGTTTGTTCTTGCCCTCTTACGTGTGACTGCAAAGATCAGATATCTCTAAAAATACTTTGTGCACAGAAGCGACCACTTGAGTATTAGCAATTTTTACTAAAATGCCCAACTGGAAATGGTACTAGTTGCCATCTAAAGCATCGTTTAACACTACAATCTGGTTATAAGAGTGGAATCATACCTACTGCAGCAAAAAGTCCTTGGGACATATTTACTACCATCAGGATTTTCAATTCTGATGGTAACCTAGATTTAAGGCCCTTTGAATTTGAAAATATTCCTTCCAGCCCTAGAAACTCAATTCCCTCTTTAGCAGCAATTGCTGAGGGGCTTACCCTTAGTTTCGTAACTGAAGGGCGTTGAGATCAAGCTAATTAGGTGATAGCAAGCAGACAACCAGAAGGATTTGTTTCAAATTTGTGACCCTGCCATTCCTGGAGGAAAAACTTCAACTCGATACAACTTCTGTCTCCAGTTTTTGTGCCACTTAATTTCAATGCCTACCATTTACAGTAACTAGTGAGATTTTTAGAATTCTCACTTCAAAGAGAGCCATCTTCTAATTTATTGGTCTTCCCCATGACACATAGGCCAACGTACTTATGTGTCCTGGTCAGGCTGGGGTCTGAGCTGCGTGCTGCTTTAGGGAAGTGTGGCAGAGGTAAAATGTTTCCGTTTGCTTCATTGCCACGCAGAATAGTTTCTTTGAGGAAAGGAAAAACGGGCTTTTCTGAAAAAAATGTAGGTGGTACTGCTGTCCCTGTGTGGAAATGGATGCAGTGAGAGGCTGGGGAGGGTGCAGAGGAGAATTTGGGATAGCGGCTTAGGATGACCCATCCCCTTGAACTTCACACAACCTGAACCCAATATGAACCAATTTATGTAATATTTTAAGAAAGCCCTGGCTCTTTCTCTTTTGAAATGCTGCTCTTCCTGCCACGGTGATCCATTTCCCTCCATAACCAATGTTAAACACTGGACTTCTCAACCCAAGGTTTTCTGGAATTCTAAACATCAAAAATGTCCCCTTCCTCCTAGCTCCTGGGAGCCGAAATCCAACCAGTTCTTAGAGATTGCCACCTGGTTGGAAAGCTGGCATAGTCAGCATATTCCATGCCGAAAGAACACATGCTTTTGTTGATTTGCACTTGAAAAATTCATACCAGTATCTACAACAATGCTTGTTCTGAAAGTTAAAAACTAGGAAAGCTATGAGGTTTTCCCAGGCCGTTTCTTATCAAATCCATCTTAGTCTTACTTGCTGATAATGGGCACACAGATGCACAGGGTATTAATAGCACCACTGAAAGCAACCCCAGCCACTAAGTCCACACTGCATCTGCCTTCCTCACTTAGCTCATAACAAGAGATAAGAGCATCGCTGTCAGTGACAGCATTTCCTCACACAAAGAACAACCATTGGAAGCATTGATCTTCCTCATTTACTTGTTATGCATTTCAATCTCTCCATCAGTTCCTTCCATCAGAGTAAAGATCTCTTCTCATTTTTGCCCCAGATCTAGGGCTTGTGATCTCTGCATCCCCAGATTCTGTGTTTCTAATTGTACCCTTCCCTACTGGGGACACTGGTCAGATGACTCCTAACACTGGCTGGGACTGACTACTGCTGGCACGAAAAGACTGCAAGGACTTCCCGGGTGGTACAGTAGTTGGGAATCCGCCTGCCAACGGAGGGGTCATGGATTCGATCCCTGGTCTGGGAAGATCCCACGTGCCGCAGGGCAACTGAGTCCATGTGCCGTGACCACTGGAGCCTGCGCTCCACAGCCCGTGCTCTGCCACCAGAGAAGCCCTGCAATGAGAAGCCCATGCCCCGCAGCTCGAGAGCAGCCTCTGCTCACAAGAACTAGAGGAAGCCTGCGGCGACAACGAAGATCCAGCGCAGTCAAAATAAGTCAATGAATTAGAAGAACTGTACGAAAAAGGTCTTAATGACCCCGATAACCATGATGGTGTGATCACTCACCGAGAGCCAGACATCCTGGAATGTAAAGTCCAGTGGGCCTAAGAAGCATTACCACAAACAAAGCTAGTGGAGGTGATGGAATTCCAGCTGAGCTATTTCAAATCCTAAAAGACGATGCTGTGAAAGTGCTGCACTCAATATGCCAACAAATGTGGAAAACTCAGCAGTGGCCACAGGACTGGAAAAGTTTTCATTCCAATCCCAAAGAAAGGCAATGCCAAAGAATGCTCAAACTACCACACAACTGCAGTCATCTCAGATGCTAGCAAAGTAATGCACAAAATCCTTCAAGCTAGGCTTCGACAGTATGTGAACCAAGAACTTTCAGATGTTCAAGCTGGTTTTAGAAAAGGAAGAGGAACCAGAGATCAAATTGCCAACATCTGTTGGATCATAGAAAAAGCAAGGGAATTCCAGAAAAAAATCTACTTTTGCTTCATTGACCAGGCTAAAGCCTTTGACTATATGGATCACAACAACCTGGAAAATTCTTCAAGAGATGGAATACCAGACCACTTTATCCGCCTCCTGAGAAACCTGTATGCAGGTGAAGAAGCAACAGTTAGAACTGCACAGGAAACAGCGGACTGGTTCCAAACTGGGAGAGGAGTCCGTTGAGGCTGGATATTGTCACCCTGCTTATTTAACTTATGTGCAGAGTACATCATGTGAAATGCCTGGCTGGATGAAGCTCAAGCTGGAACCAAGACTGCCAGGAGAAATATCAATAACCTCAAATATTCAGATAACATCACCCTAATGGCAAAAACTGAAGAGGAACTAAACAGCCTCTTAATGGAGGTGAAAGAGAAGTGTGAAAAAGCTGGCTTAAAACTCAACGTTCAAAAAATGAAGACCATGACCATCCAGTCCCATCTCTTCATGGTAAATAGATGGGGAAACAATGGAAACAGTGACAGACTTCATTTTCTTAGGCTCCAAAAATCACTAAGGACAGCAAATACAGCCATGAAATTAAAAGACGCTTGCTTTATGACAAACTTAGAGAGCATATGAAAAAGCAGAGACATCACTTTTCCAACCAAGGTCCATAGTCAAAACTATGGTTTTCCCAGTAGTCGCATACCGATATGAGAGTTGGACCATAAAGGCTAAGTGCTGAAGAACTGATGCTTTCAAACTGTGATGCTTGGAGAAGACTCTTCAAAGTCCCTTGGACTGCAAGGAGATCAAACCAATCAATCTTAAAGGAAATTAACCCTGAATATTCATTGGAAGGACTGATGCTGAAGCTGAAGCTCCAGTTAATTTGGCCACATGATGCAAAGAGCCAACTCATTGGAAAAAGCCCCTGATGCTGGGAAAGATTTAGGGCAGGAAGAGAAGGGGCATCACCTCTCCTAGCTTTGTTGAGATGGTTGGATGGTATCATCCACTCAATGGACATGAGTTTGAGCAAACTCCAGGAGATAGTGTACAGTACAGGGAAAACTGGTACGCTGCAGTCCATAGGGTTGCAAAGAGTCAGATATGACTGAGTAACTGAACAAAGACAAATTAATAAAAAGACTGGAAGTCTGTCAAATCTCGTCCTTGCTCAGGACCTTGGTGGCTGTCGTGTTCCCCACCCACTGCCCCCACCATCTAGGTGAGCTCAGAGTGAGACGTTCCCTTTTTTTTTTTTAAAGAAACGTTTCTTATCCCAGTAGAGTATTTGAATCACCTTGGCAGTTAAAAACAAGACATCAAACAGCAGCAGCAATAAAAACAATAAAACCCTAACTAGGAGACATCCTGGATCAGTTTAGTCGGAATCTTGGAGGCTGAGACCATGGCTACAGAAAACCCCTGTTCTACAGTTATAAATAGTCACAGTGCCCTGGTCTCAATGTCTTTTCAAATACTGGGCTATCTACTGAGATGAAGAAGCAGAGTCAATCTGCAAAACCCCAGCATGGCATCATAAAGCAGTGGTTTGCCACCAGATTTGGCTGCAGACTTGTAGCAACGTCTGAGGATATCTCTGGTTGTCACAGAGGGGCAGGAGATGCTAACAGCACCTAGAGGGTAGAGGACAAAGATGCTACGCAGGCTCCAATGCACACGACAGCCTCCTACAATGAAGACTTTTCTAGCCCAAACTACGCATAGTCCTAATGTTGAGAAAGCCTGCCCTAAAGAAAGGTAACTTTCTCCTTTTGCCAGGACTCTGTATATAAGATCTACTGAACTGAAATTCAAAGTTCCCTAAAGGTCAAAGACTTACTTTCTCCATTTCTCTCTAAGGTGATTATTAAGGTATGCTCTGATTCCTTTACATCATGTTCATATTCCACTTTGGGACTTCCCTGGTGGCTCAACGGTAAAGAATCCGCCTACAATGCAGGAGACCCAGGTTTGATCCCTGGGTTAGGAAGATCCCCTGGAGGAAGAAACGGCAACTCACTCTAGTATTCTTGACTGGAAAATCCCATGGACAGAGCAGCCTGGTGGACTACAGTCCACGGGGCCACAAAGAGTCAGATACAACTTAGCATGAACGCATATTCTGTTTTACTCCAAGAGAAGGTATTTTTAGAGAAGGTGGGCACAATCTAGATTTCTTTGAATCTACTCTTCAGTTGGTTAATGAGAAATTAACCAAAATTCTGTTTCTCTCCGAACACCATTACAAAGAGAGGGGTAAGGAGAAGGCAGCCTTCACTCTACTAATAAAAAGGACAAACATAAGTCACTCCACTTCTTCCTGCCTTGAATGCAGACATCTGTCTAACACGTGGGCAGCCACCTAATGCTGAAATCTGATGGTGAGGCTGAGTGAGTGACAACCGTCAGCACTGGAACTTTCAAGTCACTGAACCTGCGCGAGCAGCTGCCGGCATCTAACCTGTTTGCCATGTGAGAAAGAGAAACCCCTTGTAGCTTAAGTTAATAAAAGTTTTCAATCACATGGAGCTATGAACATCCTTGACTGTGACACAGTGTGTCTGGTAAGAAAGCAGAGAAACATCTTAAAATGAAATCACCTAAATGGAACTTTTCACCACTGAGTTGAAAAATAATCACCATTTTTCTCTTTTGCAATATAAACACTTACTATCTGCATCTGTGATACTTTCCCCAGGTGCATGAGGCAAGGAAGATGGAAAGTCAGGTTGCTCTGGTTTTTCACTTGTGTTTGGGAACAAATATAGAAAAATGATTCTCCATAGAGAAGAAAAAGCCAGGATTCAAATTTCCAGGGCCGACTTTTCTCTGTGCCCAGGGCCCCAGGCCCTGAAGCTGGACTCCCCACTCAGGTTTCATAAGCCCAGATGTCTGATTTTGAAAAGCTGCTTTGTGTTGGAAGAGTGGAGCTATGTGTGATAGTACGTTAATGCGTCTAATGGTTTTATGTGTCTTCATTTAGAACACAAGAATTTACCAAAAAAGAAATATAATAAGGAAAGAATACATCTTAAGGAGTTGTGGCTTAGCATAAGACAGCTGGGTTAAGCATTAAAAATGTTCATATTCTTCTACATTATTATGATTCCAGACTGTGATTATATATTTGTCATTATATATAAAAAGTCAGCTTACAAGCAAAGAACACTTAGCACTGGAGTAGAACAGACTTGAAATTGAATCCTGGGTCCACCATCTGTTGTGGTAGGGGTACCTGCAGCTAGCTACTGATTACTTATTCAGATTATAACTTTGGACAAGTCATTTAGTCTATCTGAATCTCAGTGTTCTCCCCTGGAAGGGAAATGATTAATACCTGTCATCCAGGTTGTGGGAAGAAAGTAAGAAATACCACTGATCTACCGTATCAGCTCTTACAATTATCAGCCAGCACGTGACAGATCAGCAGCCTCCCTCCCTGCCCAAGCCTCTGCAGGAACTTCCCACGGAGTCCCTCTGATAACCTGACCCGCTGAGATGTTCGGTTCACGCCCTGCAACATTCCTGAGCAACTGCTCAAGCCATTTGGACCGAGTTCAATTTAATAAACAGACAGATTCATCTGAGTGAAGATGATCTGTGTTGCCCTCTCTCCAGGGCTCTTGTGGTTGGCAAGGCTGAAAGTCAGAGGTGGACCAGAGGTCAGAATTATTCCCGTTTGGAAGTCAGAGTCGCAGATCCACTGGAGTAGGAGTCCAAGCCTTCCCTGAAGAGCCCTTTTTGCAGTGACACAGAGAGGAAAACCAGATGTGGAT
Organism: Bos mutus; assembly: GCF_027580195.1. Classification (NCBI taxonomy): domain Eukaryota; kingdom Metazoa; phylum Chordata; class Mammalia; order Artiodactyla; family Bovidae; genus Bos; species Bos mutus. Next base: position 5,042,345 of record NC_091638.1, read on the forward strand.
TCATCCTCTCCCTGCACTGCTAGATCTCATGCTCCTCTGTAGATTAAAGATTTACACAGGCTCCCTCTCTGTTAGTTTACTGATCTTGAATAAAGGAATTCTAGACAAGTTCTTTATTCGGTACAACTTGTCCAAGAGGTATGCAGTATGTCATAAAAGGGTGTCTGCCAGATTGTTTCACTGATTTTTAAACCAAGCTGACTTCTTATTCTAACAACCACAGAATAAGAGTTTCCAAAGCTTGAAACCTAACCTAGTGAATATGAAATGCAAGAGTCAGGTAAATTACAAAGACAGATGATAGATTTCAGTGACTGGGAAAACTGAGGCTTGGGGATTTGCCTCAGTCCAGAACTTACCCTGAATGAGCTAAGGTTCTCCTGAGATCATGTGACTTGGGTCAGACCCCAATAATAACTTAGGATCTGCTATTAAATGTCATGGTACCCTGGAGGTCACACTGCATTTCTAAGTCTTTGCTACCCCATCTGTCATATTAGTTTATTTGGATTCAGATATTACCAATTTAGACGCTACCAGATCTAAACATTGTAAGCCTTTGATTAAAAGCTGTAGCTTTGCCAGATGTAAATTATTATGTATAAAATGGATAAACAAGGTCTGACTGTATAGCACGGGGAGCTATTATATTCAATATTCTATGATAAATTATAATAGAAAAGAATATTTTAAAAAGAATGGATAGGACTTCCCTGACATGCCAATGATTAAGACTCTGCACTTCCACTGCAGGGAGCACGAGTTCAATCCCTGGTCAGGGAACTAAGATCCCACATGCCGCAGTGTGGCCAAAAAACCCACAATGTACATGTGTGTGTGTGTGTATACATATATATATATGTATGTATGTGTCTGTGTGTGTGTATAACTGAATTCTTTGCTGTACAGCAGAAATTAACATAACATTGTAAATAGCCTATATTGCAATTAAAAAAAAATTTTAATGGTAGTTTTGCAAAGTTGCGTGGATGGTGATAATTAAATAGTTGTAACACTTCCTGATCCCCATCATGCCGTGTATGGAATCAGCTCTGTGTTCTGGGGCTGGAATACTGCCGTTTCAGTATTACACAGACTTCTCTTTCAGTACACACATGATGGGATAAAAGTCAAACTTGCATAAAACGCTCTTCTGATACGGAGGAGTGAGAAACGTCTTCATCACAGATTCATTTGCAAGCAGCTAACATATATTATTGATCCTTGGAGTTTATAAAAATTGGAGCCTATTAGGCTATTTCACTAGGCCCTTTTATCTCAAGTTGAAAAAATACAGAGGTATAGATATTCTAGTACCGTACAAAGAGCGGAAAAGTGACTGCAGTTAAATTGCACAGACCTGCAGCGCCACCTGTTGGCTGCTCTGTTAATCACTGCTGCTGCTGCTAAGTCACTTCAGTTGTGTCCAATTCTGTACGACCCCATGGACTGTAGCCCACCAGGCTCCTCTGACCATGGAATTGTCAAAGCAAGAATAGTGGAGAGGGTAGCTATTCCCTTCTCTAGGGGCCCTTCCTGACCCAGGAACCGAACCTGCATCTCCTGCACTTCAGGTGGATTCTTTACCGTCTGAGCCACCAGGGAAGCCCCCAAAACAGAGCTGATCTCCAAAATACTGTACAAAACAAGGGGGCAGGTTAAGTGAAGGTCAAATGCAAGTTAAACTCTTAGTTTCAAAGAAGATGCATGTCCTTGGAAAACGAGTGGTGCGTGTTAATTCTAGATGGCCATGTGGTAACAACTGATTTTCATTCACTATTTTTGATGAAGCACGAAGGAGAAAAATGAAGACACGGAATGATAAGGTTTCAGAACTGGATAAGTCTTTAAATAATAGCATAATCTATTTGTTATGGATATGAAAAAACCAAGGTTCTAGGACACTATATATTTCAGAGCTTCAGAGCTCAGCAGTGTGGGTACCAGGACCAGAACACACTTCTTCAGATGTTTAGTTCTTTCTTGATGACTTTAAGAAATTTCATTTTCATAACCCAAGTCCACTTTTATTTAATACTATGTTACTTCATTTAACACTATGTTACTACTTTGTAATAATAAAATAATCCTAATTTCTTTCTCCAGTCTCATAATCGCTGTCATTTATATCACTTATACATAAACATACATACAGTGTGGACAAATTATTTTCAGATCAGTTCAGTCGCTCAGTCGTGTCCGACTCTTTGCGACCCCATGAATCGCAGCACGCCAGGCCTCCCTGTCCATCACCAACTCCCGGAGTTCACTGAGACTCATGTCCATCGAGTCAGTGATGCCATCCAGCCATCTCATCCTCTGTTGTCCCCTTCTCCTCCTGCCCCCAATCCCTCCCAGCATCAGAGTTTTTTCCAATGAGTCAACTCTTTGCATGAGGTGGCCAAAGTACTGGAGTTTCAGCTTTAGCATCATTCCTTCCAAAGAAATCCCAGGGCTGATCTCCTTCAGAATGGACTGGTTGGCTCTCCTTACAGTCCAAGGGACTCTCAAGAGTCTTCTCCAACACCACAGTCCAAAAGCATCAATTCTTTGGTGCTCAGCCTTCTTCACAGTCCAACTCTCACATCCATACATGACCACAGGAAAAACCATAGCCTTGACTGGATGAACCTTAGTTGGCAAAGTAATGTCTCTGCTTTTGAATATGCTATCTAGGTTGGTCATAACTTTCCTTCCAAGGAGTAAGCGTCTTTTAATTTCATGGCTGCAGTCACCATCTGTAGTGATTTTGGAGCCCAGAAAAAGTCTGACCCTGTTTCCACTGTTTCCCCATCTATTTCCCATGAAGTGGTGGGACCAGATGCCATTTTAGATCAACTGAAAAAAAGCAAAAAGTGTTAATTTTACCTTTAAAGGTAAAGGTAAAATTACCTTTTACAGCAACACAAGAGAAGACTCTATACACAGACATCACCAGATGGTCAACACCAAAATCACATTGACTATATTCTTTGCAGCCGAAAATGGAGAAGCTCTATACAGTCAGCAAAAACAAGACCGGGAGCTGACTGTGGCTCAGATCATGAACTCCTTATTGCCAAATTCAGACTTAAATTGAACAAAGTAGGGAAAACCACTAGACCATTCAGGTATGACCTAAATCAAATCCCTTATGACTACACAGAGGAAGTGAGAAATAGATTTTAAGGGATTATATCTGATAGACAGAGTGCCTGATGAACTATGGATGGAGGTTCATGACATTGTACAGGAGACAGGGATCAAGACCATTCCCAAGAAGAAGAAACGCAAAAAAGCAAAATGGCTGTCTGGGGAGGCCTTACAAATAGCTGTGAAAAGAAGAGAAGCGAAAAGCAAAGGAGAAAAGGAAAGACATACCCATTTGAAAGCAGAGTTCCAAAGAATAGCAAGGAGAGATAAGAAAGCCTTCCTCAGTGATCAATGCAAAGAAATAGAGGAAAACAACAGAATGGGAAAGACTAGAGATCTCTTCAAGAAAATTAGAGATACCAAGGGAATATTTCATGCAAAGATGGGCTCAATAAAGGACAGAAATGGTATGGACCTAACAGAAGCAGAAGATATTAAGAAGAGGTGGCAAGAATACACAGAAGAACTGTACAAAAAAGATCTTCACAACCCAGATAATCACGATGGAATGATCACTCACCTAGAGCCAGATATTCTGGAATGTGAAGTCAAGTGGGCCTTAGGAAGCATCACTATGAACAAAGCTAGTGGAGGTGATGGAATTCCAGTGGAGCTATTTCAAATCCTGAAAGATGATGCTGTGAAAGTCCTGCACTCAATATGCCAGCAAATTAGGAAAACTCAGCAGTGGCCACAGGATTGGAAAAGGTTGGTTTTCATTCCAATTCCAAAGAAAGGCAATGCCAAAGAAACTACTGCACAATTGCACTCATCTCACAGGCTAATAAAGTAATGCTCAAAATTCTCTAAGTGGGGCTTCAACAGTATATGAACCGTGAACTTCCAGATGTTCAAGCTGGTTTTAGAAAAGGCAGAGGAAGCAGAGATCAAATTGTCAACATCCATTGGATCATTGAAAAAGCAAGAGAGTTCCAGAAAAACATCTACTCCTGCTTTATTGACTATGCCAAAGCCTTTGACTGTGTGGATCACAATAAACTGTGGAAAATTCTTCAAGAGATGGGAATACCAGACCACCTGACCTGCCTCCCAAGAAATCTGTATGCAGCTCAGGAAGCAATAGTTAGAACTGGACATAGAACAATAGACTGGTTCCAAATAGGGAAAGGAATATGTCATGGCTATATATTGTCACCCTGCTTATTTAACTTATACACAGAGTACAACATGAGAAACGCTGGGCTGGAAGAAGCACAAGCTGGAATCAAAATATCAATATCAGATATGCAGATGACACCATACTTATAGCATAAAGTGAAGAACTAAAGAGCCTGTTGATGAAAGTGAAAGAGGAGAGTGAAAAAGTTGGCTTAAAGCTCAACATTCAGAAAACTAAGGTCATGGCATCTGGTCCCATCACTTCACAGTAGATAGATGGGGAAACTGTGGAAACAGTGAGAGACTTTATTTTTTTGTGCTCCAAAATCACTGCAGATGGTGACTGCAGCCATGAAATTAAAAGATGCTTAGTCCTTGGAAGGAAAGTTATGACCAACCTAGATAGCATATTCAAAAGCAGAGACATTACTTTGCTAACAAAGGTCCATCTAGTCGAAGCTATGGGTTTTCCAGTGGTCATGTATGGATGTGAGAGTTGGACTATAAAGAAAGCTGAGCACTGAAGAATTGATGCTTTTGAACTGTGGTGCTGGAGAAGACTCTTGAGAGTCCCTTGGGCTGCAAGGAGATCCAACCAGTCCATCCTAAAGGAAATTAGTCTTGAATATTCACTGGAAGGACTGATGTTGAAGCTGGAAACTCCAATACTTTGGCCACCTGATGCAAAGAGTGACTCATTTGGAAAGACCCTGATCCTGGGAAAGATTGAGGGCAGGAGGAGAAGGGGACGACACAGGATGAATAGTTGGATGGCATCACCGACTCAATGGACATGAGTTTGAGTAAACTCCAGGAGTTGGTGATACACAGGGAGGCCTGGCGTGCTGCAGTCCATGAGGTCACAAAGAGTCAGACATGACTGAGTGACTGAACTGAACTGACCTTATCTTTAAAAAAAGAAAATTCATTTTCAGAAATCTTTGTAGTCTCTATTTTTAACAGTATTCTATTGAGAACCAGAGGCATCTCACAATATTACTTAAATTCACACCATTCACGAAGCAATCTGGAGAAGGCAATGGCACCCCACTCCAGTACTCCTGCCTGGAAAATCCCATGGATGGAAGAGCCTGGTGGGCTGCAGTCCATGGGGTCACTAGGAGTCAGACACGACTGAGCGACTTCAATTTCACTTTTCACTTTCATGCATTGGAGAAGGAAACGGCAACCCACTCCAGTGTTCTTGCCTGGAGAATCCCAGAGACAGGGGAGCCTGCTGGGTTGCCGTCTCTGGGGTCACACAGAGTTGGACACGACTGAAGCAACTTAGCAGCAGCAGGAAGCAATCTCCACAATAACCTTTATCTAGCTGCCAGTCAAAAACATTCACTATGTGTTGTGATGCCTAAAGAATCAAAACTTGCCAAAGGACAACTTTCCTTCTCATCCTTCACCTCAGCAATTCATTCATTTTTTCCCCCACTGAGTTTATGGTACCCAAAAAGGGACTATAATTACCTTGAAACATACATGACGTGCAGGTTGCGGTTCCCTACGACGCTAATGGCTCACTGGAGACAGCCAAGTGCAATGAACAACAGCACTCCTATGGCAACTACATCTCCAGGCTCATCCAAAAGGAATGGAAACTCAATTGACAAATGGGTCATCAAAGCATAGACAAGGTGTGTCAGAGAGAAATGTTAGTGAATGCCACCCTTGGTGATTGAAGACCAGTAAGGTCTCATAAGTGCCATTCAGGACACAATTCAAGAAATATCTATGAAGATCCATAGTTTTTAGAACTACGCAGTGTTCCAAATGTAAAGAAACTTACCTCTATTTTTTGATTCAGTAAATAATTAGCAATTAATTAATTTGGGCTTCCCTGGTGGTTCAGATGATAAAGAGCCTACCAGAAATTCAGGAATCCCAGGTTTGATACCAGGGTTGGGAGGATCCCCTGGAGAAGGGAATTGCTACTCACTGCAATATTCTTAGCTAGAGAACTCCATGGACAGGGGAGCCATGCAGGCTACAGTCCATGGGGTTGCAAAGAGTCAGACACAACCGAGTGACTAACATTAAGAGAAATAATACTTAGGCTCCCTTCCTGAGAGCACCAGCAGGGAAGAGACCTTGGGAGGTGAGGTCTTGCTTCCTGATCAGTTTTGAGGGTACAGTATGACAAGGAGGGAAGCTTTAGGGAGGAGAGGAAAGCAGATCACATCAAATCAGATCAGATGAAGGCTGCCTTAGGGCCTGCAATGTGGCCTTAAGGACTTGATACATTGGAGATGTGTATGGATCCTCAAGCTAATTCCCCAAATTCAGTCCACGGCCCAAATCAGAAGGCTGAGGGCTGTCCATTATCTTCCCTCCCTTTCAGCCTTTATCATTTGCATCACTTCCACACTACATGTCTCCTCCCCCTCCATTCGCACCGCTCTGGGGCATGTTTGACCTACTGCCCTCAACTCTCTCCAAGCTAACCCCCTTCCTTTCAATGCCATTTTCCATGCTGCTTTAGATTTACCACCTAATCCTTCTGAAATGCAACCAATCTTGTCCTGTCCTTGCTTGAAGCCATTGGGCAGGGACAGATTTCAAGCTTCTTCGTGCCATATATAAGACTTCCCGATTTGGCTCAGAATTCCTATTCAACCTTACTTCCTTGCTCAACACTTTTAATTTCCCCTAAAATTCACCTCCCTTTTTCCACACACTTGTCTGACTATGGCCTGTCTATCCTCCAGTCTGTCACATCCTTTACTACCATCACTGGGCAAACTCTCATTCATCCACTGTCTGTGATCACTGTCAGGGAGGAGCCTTCTCTGCAGTGGTTCAGGCAGATGCTTCTCTGCCTCGTGTCCCTGTAGTCTGTCTCCTTATTACTTACGTGGAGCGATATTAAAGCCTAAAGCCCACTAGCATGTCTCACATAGACCACGAGTTTCCTCATAGAAAGATCCTGACAAGTCTTTTTAGCAGTTCAAATTCTTCTCAGGTACAGTTCCACAAATGTTCACTGAAGGTTAATCATGAATCTTTCACTGCACTAAGCACCAGAGATGCAAAGATTAGACATAAATGGCATCTGTTGTAAATTTCACCCAAGGTCTGTCTCCTTTGCGTCCTAAGTATACAAAGAGTTGGAGAGCAGAGAATTGTGTGGCTCTACACTGGCTGACCTCCACTGCGACATGGTGATTCTCTGGTATACCAAAATCAGTGATGAGACATAGTGCGTGTAATGTGTGTAATTTTAGCTCTTCCCAGTGCTCTGGTTAGAGAAGGCGATGGCACCCCACTCCAGTACTCTTGCCTGGAGAATCCCAGGGATGGGGGAGCCTGGTGGGCTGCTGTCTATGGGGTCGCACAGAGTTGGACACGACTGAAGCGACTTAGCAGCAGCAGCAGCAGTGCTCTGGTATCTGGATAAAACAGACGATGATGTCATCATCTGTTGTGATGATGATGATGTAGATGATGTAGATGACATCATCTACTTCACCATCTTGATTGTGACGTGTACTGCCCTAGGCATTTGTAACCTGGGTACTGTATCCCAGGATATGACATGACGTATTTGTGGTACATGTAAACATTGGTTGGAAGGATGTATGAGTGGATGAGTTAACGGATAAGCTGCTGGGTTGATGTGCATATGGATAAATTTGAGCTCCTGATCTTCGTCGATGAGTGTCCGCTGCAGTTGAGAATTAACACTGGGCCCTTTCTTGTGGTTTCCCAGTGGAGAGGGCTTGGGAGAAGGATGGAGTGGGAGTATCTATGTGTGTAACTGAGTCACTTTGTTGTACAGAAGAAATGAACACAACATGGTAAATCAACTATAGTTCAATTAAAAACAAAACAAACACCTGTTGACTTTAAGGTGGATACTGTTTGCTGACACTTAGAACGAGCTCTGTTTTTCTGGGCTGTCCCCTGCTGTGTGTAGGCATAGACTACAGGGACTTCCCTGGTGGTCTGGTGCTTAAGTTCACCATCCAATGCGTGAGACCTGGGTTGGATCCCTGGTTGGGGAGCTCAGATCTCACATGCCTTGTGGCCAACAAAGCAGAAGGGGATAAAAAGCCCTTATTCTCCGTTATGTGTGGGTGCTATAGCTAAGTGAGCACTGACCTATGGCCAACATGGGGTTTTCCTTGTGCTTCTCAGATCATCTTACAAGAAATAACCTCTGGTGCCACAGGCAACTGACTGCATGGTGATGGCTTTGTTGAAATTCCCTCAACCTGAGAACAGAATTCATAATTCATGAGATATTGGGTAAAATACTGAAAAGAGTTTTAACTCTTATTTCACCTACCAAAACTTGAATGCAAGACCTAAATTGGTCAAACTGTTTTTAAGTAACTCAACTACAATCCAAGAATAAGTTCCAGAGTATTTATAGGAATACAAAAATATCCAACATCTAAAAAGGTAAAATCCACAGTGTCTGTGTCCAGTATAAACATACCGCATATGTAAAGAAACAGAATACTACAACCATAATGAGAAAAATAAATCAATTAGAAATGAGTCAGATGAGGATTAATCACCAAGAACATTAACGTAATCATTCTAACTACATTCCATATGTTCAAGAACTAGAGGAAAGATTTAACATGTTAAGTAGAGATATAAGAATACATATTTTTAAAAGACCTAAATCAAACTTCAAAGGATGAAAATACATTAATGGCAGATTAGAAATTAGAAAATATTAGTGAACACAAGAATCTAGAATTAGAAACTATCCACAATGAAACTCTAAGGAAAAAATACTGAAAAAAAAGAAAAGAATGAATAGAGTATTCGTGAGCTGTAGGAAAACCTTAGTGGTTTAGCATACATGTAATTGGTATTCACAATGGGAGGAAGGACAGAAAAAATATTTGAAGACACAGAGGTTGAAAACTTTCTAAATTTGATAAAAATTACAAATCCACAGACCCAAGAAGCTCAATGATCTGGAAGGACAAGAAATCTGAACAAAACTTCAGCAAGGCATATCATGATTTATTTGCTTATAACCAGTGCTAAAGAGAAAACTCTTGAAAGTTGATGTAGAATAAAGAAACACTATATACAGAGGAAAGAAACAAAAGATAAAGATGACAGAAAATTTCTTGTTGAAGACAATGCAAGATAGAAGACACTTTGTTTTAGTAACATTTTTAAAGTACTGAAAGGAAAAAATGTCAACTCTGAAATCTTTACCCACCAAAAATACATTTCAAAAATGAAAGTGAAATAAAAACTTTTTCAAATACGTCAAAGCTGAAAGACTTTGTTTCTCTCAGACCTAAAAATGTTAAAGAAGTCCTTCAAGCAGAAGAAAAATGATATCAGACAGAAATCAAGATCTGTAGAAAAGAAAGCAACACCATAAATGTCAACTAAGTGGGTAAATGCAAATAATTTTTTGTTGTTATTTAATTCTCTGTAAAAGATAATCAACCGTTCAAAGCAAAATAATAATCTATTGTAAGGTTTATATTATTTATAAAAATAAAATATCTGACAACAACAGCACAAAATCCAGGAGAGGAGAAATAGGTATAAAAGGTTCTTGTATTGATAAAAATGAAGTATTGTAGTATTATGTAAAGATATATCTTGATAAGATAAGAATGGATTCTATAAACTCTAAAGCAAAGTATAATAACAGAAGCTGACATCAATAAGCCAGAGATGAAACAAAAACATCATTAATCAAAAAAAAGTCAGAACATTAAAAAAAATTAAAGAAGACTGACTTCCCTGGCAGTTCAGTGGTTAGGACTTCGCCTTCCAATGCAGTGGGTACAGGTTTGATCCCTGGTCAAGGAGTTAAGATCTCACATGCCTTATGGCCAAAACAACAACACATAAAACAGAAGCAATATTGCAACAAATTCAATACACACTCTAATAATGATCCAGATCAAAAAACATATTTTAAAAAATTAACAAAGAATAGGTCAGACCAAAAGAAAAAGAGTAACAAGTTGATATATTTTAATGCATTCATATCAATAATAACACTGAATACAAATGGTCTAAGTATCTCAAGTAAAGGTGAAAACTGTCAGATTGGATATAAAGCAACACAACTCTAGGCTGCCATACTAACCTCACATTAAATGAAAAGACACAGCAGTTATCCAATAAAATGATGGAAAAAAGATAAACCACACTTTTAAAAGAAACCAGGAGTAGCTTCTATATATTAATACCAATGAAGATTTAAGAGCAAAAGATATTATCAGGATGTACGTATATATGTATATGAAAGTCGCTCAGTCATGTCTGACTCTTTGCGACCTCTTTGCCATGCCAGGCTCCTCTGTCCCTGGAATTCTCCAGGTAAGAATACTGAAGTGGGTAACTGTTTCCTTCTGCAGGGGCTCTTCCCAACCCAAGGACAGAACCCAGGTCTCCTGCATTGCAGGTGGATTCTTTGCCATCTGAGTCATCAGGGAAGCACATTTTAAGGATAACTCAATTCATAAAGATAAAGGTATTAATTCATCAATAAAACATACAAAACTTAGATGCTTATGCAATTAATATCAGAGCTATTTCTGTACACATGAAAGAGAAATTGATAAAACTGCACATAAATATGGAGAAGGCAACAGCACCCCACTCCAGTACTCCTGCCTGGAAAATCCCATGGATGGAGGAGCCTGGAAGACTGCAGTCCATGGGGTCGCTGAGGGTCAGACACGACTGAGCGACTTCACCTTCACTTTTCACTTTGCTGCATTGGAGAAGGAAATGGCAACCCACTCCAGTGTTCTTGCCTGGAGAATCCCAGGGACGGGGGAGCCTGGTGGGCTGCCGTCTATGGGGTCACACAGAGTCGGACATGACTGAAGCAACTTAGCAGCAGCAGCAGCAGCACATAAATAGGTAAATCCACAACTGTAGTTGGCAATTTCAAAAACACTTTTTTGACTAGTATTTGTTATTCAGCCACTCAGTCATGTCCAGCTTCTTGAGACCCCATGGACTGAACACACTAGGCTTCCCTGTCCTTCAGCATCTCCTGGAGCTTGCTCAAGCTCATGTTCATCGAGTCAGTGATGCCATCCAACCACCACATTCCCCATCATCTGCTTCTCCTCCTGCCTTCAATCTTTACCAGCATCAGGATCTTTTGTAATGAGTTGTCTCTTCACATCAGGTGGCCAAAGTATTGGAACTTCAGCATCAGTCCTTCCAATGAATATTCAGTATTGATTTCCTTTAGGTTGGATCTCCTTGCAGTTCAAGGGACTCTCAAGAGTCTTCTCCAGCACCATGGTTCAAAAACATCAGTTTTTTGGTGCTCAGCTTTCTTTATGGTCCAACTCTCATATCCATACATGACTACTGGAAAAACCATTGCTTTGACTATACAGACTAGAGACTATACTAGTCAAACTAGACTTTGTTTGACTAGTATAGATGTTAACAAAACTATTAACCATTATGACCTATTTGATGTTATAGATCACGCCACCCCCAAACCATAGTATAGACATTTTCTGCAAGTGCAGAGCCATTCTTTACCATGACAGACTATTCTGGGTCATTAAAAACAGTCTCAATAAATATAAAATATTCTAATCATACAAGTCAAGGCTATGGTTTTTCCAGTGGTCATGTATGGATGTGAGTTGGACTATAAAGAAAGCTGAGCACAGAAGAATTGATGCTTTTGAACTGTGGTGTTGGAGAAGACTCTTGAGAGTCCAGTGGACTGCAAGGAGATCCAACCAGTCCAACCTAAAGGAGATCAGTCCTGGGTGTTCTTTGGAAGGACTGATGTTGAAGCTGAAACTCCAGTACTTTGGCCATCTGATGCGAAGAGCTGACTCACTGGAAAGACCCTGATGCTGGGAAAGATTGAGGGCAGGGGAAGGAGGGGACAACAGAGGATGAGATGGTTGGATGGCATCACTGACTCAATGGACATGGGTTTGGGTGGACTCTGGGTGTTGGTGATGGACAGGGAGGCCTGGCATGCTGAGGTTCATGGGGTCGCAAAGAGTCGGACACGACTGAGCGACTGAACTGAACTGAATCATACAAAGTATACCCTTTACTGTAATAGAATTAAATTAGAAATTAATTATAGAACTCTGAAAAAAATCTTCAAATATTTTGAAAAAAAAAAACTACTATATAACCAACAGGTCAAACAAGAAGTAAAAAAGAAATAAGAAGATCAATTAATTGAATGCAAATAAAACAAGGCATTTCAAAATATGTGGGCTGTGGTTAAGGCAGTAATAAAAACTGATAGCACCCAATTCCTATATTTTATCATAAGAAAGCCTCAAATCAATTATCTATTTTCTTTCTTAAGAGAATGAAATAAGAAAATCAAATTACATTCAGAGTAAGGAAAAGAAATAAAATAATAATAATAAAATAACTGAAATAGAAAACAGAAAAATAGTAGAGAAAATCGATGAAACCAACAGCAGTTTCTGTGAAAGCATCGATAAAACTGATCAAAAAAATTTGAGCCAAATTGAATAGGAAGTAAGACAGCAAATGCAGCTCTTAAGCATCAGGAATAAGAGAGGTAAAACTACTAGATGGATTCTACAAGCATTAAAAAAGATACTAAAGAAATATTGTGAGCAACATTATGCCAACAGCCTCAACATCTTAGATGAAAGGAATGAATTCCACAGAAGGCACAAACCCCCAAGCACACTTAATACAAACAAGCAGCTGACAGGAATGTACTAGACCTAAAAAGAATCCAACTTGCCCTTGAAAACACCCCACAAAGAAAACTTCCGGCGCAGATGGCTTCCCTGGAGAATTCTCTCAAATATTTAAGGAAGAAACAATATTAATTGTGCACAGATTCCTCCCAGGAAATTGGGGAATTGAGTATCCTTCCCAACTCATTGAGAACAGCAATATCACTTTGATATCCCAACTAGGCAAAGATATTATAGGAAAAGAAAAATATACACAAATAACGCTTGTTACCATAAACACAAAAATTGTCAACAGTTTAGTAAATCAAATTGAGCAATATGAAAACTGTAATATATATGACTGTAGGAAAGAATTGCCCCGAGCAAAGGGAGGTCTAGCCTATAGCCTTGAGTCCTTGGAGTTAACTCCTCATGGAATGTTCTGTCTGATAAAAGTATCTCTGTTTATGACCTGGTGGCCTCAGATCATGCCGGGCAATGTGCTCAGAGTAGAAGCTTTTGGTTTTATGGTACGGGTTCAGATGCTGGAGGCTAAGGTCAGCCATATGGGGTATTTGCTGTGCAGACAGATCACAAGGCATTCAGATCCAAATCCTCCAAACTGACCTGTATATTCAACACGTTCATAGCCAAAATAAGCATTTTTTGTAGAAAAATGGATTTAAAAATCATATGAAAATGTAAAGAATCGAGAACAGCAAAATGCATTAATGACAATTTCCTAAAAAATAAATGTGAACTGATACTACTTGAGTTTCCAACATAACATAGTATTGTATATATACTATTGTATGTATGCATGTGTGTATATACAGTATTGTATATACGTACAATATATAACACAATGTACTATATACAATACATATTAGTGTCCACATGGCCAAACAAATTAATGACACTGTATATGAATCCAGAAATAAAACTATATATGTACATCCTGGGTTTCCTTAGTGGCTCAGTGTTAAAGAATCCGCCTGCAATGCAGGAGACTGTTTCAATCCCTAGGTCGCAAAGATCCCTAGAGTAGGAAATGGCAACCCACTCCAGTGGTCTTGCCTGAGAAATCCCATGGACAGGGGAGCCAGACGGGCTACAGTCCATGGGGTTACAAAAGAACTGGACACAACTTGGTGACTAACCAGCAGCAACAGTGTGAGTCCTATCGGTTGCCGTTCTTTTCCGTATAGATATACACACACAAAAAAGAAAAAGCAACCCAAACGCAACGTTAAAGATAGCTGTCAAACCACAGGAGAAGAGAACAAAAGAGGAAGGAGAGAGAAGAATCTAAAAAGAATAGACATATGTATAAGAAATTCACTTTGCTGTATACCTGAAGCTAACACAACACTGTAAATCAGCGATAGTCCAATACAACTTTTTTAAGTTATCAAAGGATTTTTGGTTGGTTTTTTAATCTATAGACATCCAATGATTTCAGTACCATTTATGAAAAATACTGCCATTCTTCTCCATTGAATTTCCTTTGTAACTTTGATGGTTCCTTTCCAGATTCTAACACAGTGCATGGAACATAGGAGACACCTCCCAACATCCCTTAAGTGTTTGATTGATATTTTAATTTATTTTCTCTCTTTTTTAACTAACTGAGAAAGACAGCTTAGAATAGAATGTGACAATGTTGGCTTGCTCACAGCTACATGAAATAAAGATCTGTATCATTGTTAACATAATGAAAAGGTGTACAAATATTTGTCTACACAAGGACACTGGGCAGTGATTGTTCCTTCTCTGCCTGACAATAGTAAGTAAAAAAAATTTCACTCGACCATCAGACATGATTTACTTTCCCCAAAGTTGGTTGGGCTCCATGTGCAGAGAGGCATGGAGAATTTTGGAGACTGAAACATGATCAGATAACTATTACTTGGATGGTTTTGTTTATTATTTTCCTCTGTAGTCACAGATAAGGGTTTCATAGATGAGGAATGGACTTGATACAAAGAAACTAAAGTGCCCATTTTAGATTGATAGTGTTTTGAATTTGTCACCAATTTATATTCTAATGGAGACAGTTCATGGAAATTCCATAGTTGAAGCCCCTGACAATTCTGAAAGGTTACTGTTCATTTTATCTTTAATTTCTTCATTTTCAATGTCTTCAATCTTGTTAAACCAGAGTTCACAGAAAGAAGAAAATGAAATTAATTAAGGGGTATACCTTCCTCTTGTATTTTTTTCCCATGGGAAAAGTATGTTTTTAGCTTGCTGAAAAGCAGCAGAAACTACTCTATACACAGAAGAAAGGAACAGAGCCACGGTCAGAGCAAGGTCTAAACAGTGGGCCAGCATGGGCCAAATCATGAGAATGCAATAAATACTTGACCAATATTGTGATTCACTGAAGCTCATCCAGGAAAGAGATGCTCTCCCTTTCTAAGGGGAAAAAACAAGAGATCATGAAAAAAAGTCTCTGACTTCTTAGCGTAGTAAATATTGAGTCAGCAAGCTGTATAGTAAGTTAAAGATCTTTTAACCAAGTTTCTTTAAAATAAATATACATACTTTCCAGATATCTTTGTTCTTAGATCATTTCATCTTATTTCTTTTTAATTGCAGTACAATGTTGTGTTAGTTTCTGCTGTACAATGAAATGAATCAGCAATGTGTGTGTATATATATGTATATATCCCTTCACTCTTGAACCTCCATCTTCCTATTGTATTTTCATCTGAGTTAGAAAACTCAGACATTTTATAAGCATGAGTTTTGATATGAGTTCTCCATCTTATTGATTGATCTGCAGACATCTGGGTTATTTGACAACATGTGATTACTTGAACCAACACCAAACCCACCTCCACAAATACCATATTCTGGGATCTTTTCATGTTTCTATTCTTTTTCCTTCTCTGCTTGCACCTATTCATTTATTTCACAAACCAAACCTGTAAAGTATGTCACTTAACTGTCACAGTCAAATTACTATGTGGCAGGAACAGACAGCCACCCATACAGCAGAAGAGAAACATGCTATAAAGCCAGTTGTTTCGAGGAGTTTTCTCTGGAGGTGATTTTGCTAATGCCCTAAAGATTCTGAGGTTAGAGAGGGGCTTCTCTGGTGGCTCATTGGTAAAAAATCCGTCTGCCAATGCAGACATCTGGCAGACGTCTGCCAGGTTCAGTCCCTGGGTTGGGTTGGGAAGATCCCCTAGAGAAGGAAATGGCACCCCACTCCAGTATTCTTGCCTGCAAAATCCCATGGACAGAGGAGCCTTGTAGGCTACTGTCCATGGGGTCCCAAAGAGTCAGACACAAATGAGCGACTAAACAACAACAAGTTTAGAGAGGTGTGGGGACCAGGGAGGGTGCGGGCTCAGAGAGGTGTGGGGACCAGAGAGGTGCAAGGACCCAGGGGTGCTGAGTTAGAGCTGCCTGGTGGGCCAGCTAGTCCCTGTTTTCATAAAAAATCAGGGGAGAAGAATCTCACTTGTGCTGCAATGGAGGGACTTGGGCCACCTCCCTGGTCATTTCAGGACCACTGGATGAAGAGTGATGAACAAGGGTGTCTTTAGAGTTTACAACCATTTGGAGAGACCAAGTGAGAAAAAAATAAAAACACTAATCTGAAGTCTGCGGAAAGTGATGTTCTTAGTCTGAATTGGTAAAATGTGTCCTAGTTAATGACAATAGGTGGGAAGAAAAGGTATGACAGGTGCTTTCTGGAGTCTCTCTCATGACTTTCTGCCCATCTAGCCGGGCTTCTGGAAGAGGCAGACAGTGCGGTTGCCAGCTGATCTAATTTCTCTTTCCAGCTTCCCATGTGACATGGAAACATCTCTTTTCCTTTGAATCAATGAAAAAGTTCGTCATTGCCATTCTAAAACTCGCCCTACGTAAGTCCCTATCAAAATCAAGGAAGCCTCTTTGATATTAATACGTCTTTAAGTCTCTCAAAGGCTACAAGAAGGACATTTTGCTAAAAAACTACAGAGCTTCAAAGACTATCAGAAGAATGTTCTTTGTGGTTGCCATTTCAGATTCCTTAAATCTTCATCATTGTACTTGAATCACCCCCTTTGGTTTTCAAATACTCCGTTTGAACACTGATAATTTGCCAAGACACGTCTAAGGACCGAAAGAAAAAGAGATGGGAAATATGGCACTAGTGACAGGGTGTGTGTCACAGAGCATGAGGCATATTCCGAACTCCATTCTGCATTTAACAAAGGTGCTGTGCCCCCACCGTGACCTTCCCAATATCACTGTCATCCCAGGGCTGAGCCTTCTGACACAGCCCAATACCCAGGAGAAGAAGGCTTCCCTTTCGTCTGTGGTGCCATGAACACTCTGTTCATGAAATAAAATGTTGGCAGTCAAAAGAATAAAAAAATTTTTTAAACTGTCAGGCTGTATTTGCATTTTAGCTTAGTCAAGAAAAACTATGGATATCATTAAATGAGCACAGGAAGTCTTTGGACCCCCAAAAGAAATCTGTTTCATTCATTGATAATGTTATGAACTTGGTTGTGTCACTTCTCATCTGTGAGGATGTTTTCTCAGTCATTTCCAATAAATGGAAATACTTATGCACATTCACATAAAAATTGTAAGAACTAAGACAAATATATTAAATTTTTCAGTTTTTACATAATAAGAACATAGTACAATTTATTTTACTCTCCCTTAGAGTCCCTCAAACACTTTTTCTGCTCTAAAAGTTTAACCATTCATTTATTATTCACTCACTTGTTTCTTGGATATTTATTGAACATTTATTCTTGTCAGGTTCAAGACAAATTTCTGGCTATTCCACTACAAATAACACATACTTGGTGCATAACTAGGGGCATTTGGTGTCATCTAGGAACCAGATAAGTGCAGGGGTTACAAGCTGGCTACTAAATCAGCAGACATTTTCTCATCTTTGCTTATGTTTTTGTTTTCTGCATACACACTG